>NC_143565.1:95617000-95964000 GCF_054136105.1 Typopeltis vanoorti
ATGATTAAACTTATGAAGACTCCTACAGACAATGACAGAAACACTATAGCAAAAATGACTATTCCTCAAATTATCCCATCAAAAATGACACATCGCAACCAGACACAAGATACAAACCAAGCTTCACTAAATCTTGTCTGTGCACAGTAGGTCAACTTGCAGAAACAAGGAACTCTATTTTGGCCTGCTATGAACAGGAGGGGAGATCCACATGTAAGAATATAAAAAATACATCTGCATTCATGACTATGGTTAATCAGGCCTTGCACGCCATATTTTAGATACAACATAGATAATTAATTGGAAAAACACATGCTCTACTGCAGTAAACTTAGAAGAGAAAGACTGTTTTTAGAATCTGTAGCTACTCTTGAAAATCAGCCTAATTTAATAAATATGGTTACATATTCCACTACAAAGGGATACCTTCCCAGTTGGAGGAAATGCCAACTTCACACTAGGTGGTGGATGTTCTTCATCACCCAGTGAAATACCACTGCCTGGCTTATTGGAGGTGTGAGGTGGCAAATGCCATGTTTGATCTCCAGAGCTGGGATTCCAGTTTCTGTTTATCAAGGCCATGACTAGCACACTTAGAGACACATAATCTCCTCCATTTTGAGGTTACATTAGTTAAAATGGTGATGCTGAAGGCCTGGCTACCAGTTAGTGCACGAGCCTAAACCTGTTAGTAATGAGTAAGGAGGCTCGCCAATCAACTGGAGCATAATCCCACTGCCATATACTCTGCCAGGTAATGCCTGGAGAGGGAGTCTGAGTAGTGGTATGTGTATGGGGGGGGGGGGACTATCAAGGCCACATCATGGAACAGAGACTGATCTCTCTCTCTCTGTATTGAAGTCATGTCCAAGAGTATCTTCTTTCACTGCATGTCCTCACTATATCTTCCCATCCAATCATGATTAAACTTATGAAGACTCCTACAGACAATGATAGAAACACTACAGCAAAAATGACTATTCCTCAAATTATCCTAGCAAAAATGTCACATCACAACCAAACACAAGATACAAACCAAGCTTCACTAAATCTCTTCACTAAAAATTCACTTTCACATCCACTTCATTAACATCCACGGCATTAACAAAAACATAAATGACGTTAACCATCACTTGAGGTCTTCCAGATCAGACATCTTTTTCCTAACAGAAACCCATATTGCAGATACATCTACTACTGTTCACCTCCATTGCCCAAACTACACACTTCATGGTTATTTTCACTACAAGGGTGGCACCTGTGTCTCTGTGAAATCTGACATAGCCTTGAAGAAAATGGCTAATTTAGAATTTAACCACTGATAACCACTCAGACCTCTTCACATTCCTTTCCATGAAGCTTGATCATCTGCAATCCAGCTAGTTGAATGACAAGCTCCTCTTCCTGAGTGACCTCAATGTCTACTCCAACTGGCTTCTTTATTCCAACACCACAGACTAATCTAGATGAGAAGTAGAGGTCTTTGCTATAATATTGCCTAACACAAATTGTACATGTATTTATTCTAATTCTTGATAACTTCCCAAATGGATCTTTTTTTAACCAGTTCTCCTTCCGGATAAAGGTTACCTCTTGTATCAGCAACTTGGACCACAATCTTGGCTCATAGATGACCCTTCCCTCACAGGTCCACTTCAACCTCTATCCCACAGATGCAGTGTTTCAGCTCTGTGTTTGTCTCTTCTACAGGTGCCTCCATGGTCACTGCTCCAGTGAATTGCAAACATCATTCCTCCACTTGCTGTTAGGCCTGTTAAAATCAGAGCAGCAGATGCCCAATATCCCTTTCAGTATAGCTGCAAACTTATTGAACCTGCTTTTCCTCTTCTCTTTTATTCCATCTACTTTTCCCATGATGTCTTTACTAACAATTTCAACCTACAGCATTTCAAGAAAAATGCCAATAGATTTCTTCTTTCTCAATCCTTATTTGCACCTAATACACAGCACTAATGTGCTATAGATTCTAGTACTTCTCATGTGTGTGTGTGGGGGGGGGAGGAAGAAAAGAAAAGAAAGAATTATGCAATAATGAGGAGAATATTGACATGGAGAAGAGGTTAAGGTTCCCTTGCACAGTATGGTGGCAGGAGAGGAGGGGAGAGGAGGCAATATTGAATAACTACAACAATATATGTTATTCAGTAATGTTTTTTTTTTTTTTTACCATACCATATAAGTCTTTGATCAGGCTGCATATGGACTGCTGTGTGCAGATTTGGTTGCCTAATTTTGAAGGGAGATGTGGATATATTGGAAAAGGTCCGGAAAAGGTTTACTCGGTCAGTGTTGGGTCTATGGAATGTCAAATACAAGAAGAGATTGAGGCAATGCAACTTGTAGAGCTTGAAATGAATAGAAGTAGAGAGGGAAATATCATTGAGACATAAGTTGGTGATGGGTTGTTACCAGATTAATGTAAAACAGATTTTTCATAGAATAGAAGGAGACAAGAGTAGAACAAGAAGCTATCCCTCTAGGATATGTAAAGAGTGTGAGCAGGAGAGTGAGAAGCAAGTTCTTTGAATGGAAAGTGGTTGTGAGTGGAATGCATTACCTGAAAGTGTGGTAAGTGCTGAAATTGTGAATGAGTTTAAGGCATGGTTCAATGATCTTTTTGCATGAGAGAATGCGAACCTATTGCGATGAGTCCTTTGACAATATGGAAGTCAGATATCAATAATAATAAATACCTGATCTGATCACTGGATTTGAAAAGGATAAATTAACCTTGGAAAGGGTACAGAGGCAGATAACCAAAATATCAGGACTCTATGTTACTTATGAGAATAGATTGAGGACATGTAAACTACAGAGTTCAGTGGGCAGAAGAAGAGATGACATGATTGACACATTTAAACTGTTGAGGGGTATTTACAGGATTGATCCAGGAAATGTCAATCCTTCAAACAGAACATGGAGAAGAAACAATTACAAGAGGCCTTCCCTGGAAATTATGAGAGAAATGGTGAGGATGAAAAGTGGCTTTTTTTTTTTTTTTTTTGCATGGAGTGTGATTGGACCATGGAATTCATTGCCTGATTGGGTGGTGAATGTGCAGATGGTGAGTTGGTTTAAGGAGTAGAATGAGAGACTTTGTAGACTAAGATGGCCTCCTGCTATGAGTCTTGTTACTCCTTGGGAGACCAAAATAATAATAATAATTGCTATTATTATACAAACATAATTCCCACACTCACCCACTTGAAATTTAAATTCAAGAATTTAAAAAAATTCCAACAAGCAAAACAAAGGAAACAAATTTCTTTACTAATCCTCTTTTATGATTAAAACAACTATAGCCTATTAATACAATCCATTCCAATCAAGGAATTTTTCACACTGGTTCAAAGTTAACACTCATTACAAAATAAGGAACACATCCTATCCCTGTACTTTGAGTAAAAATTATCTTCAGGAATATTTACCTCACTCCGGAAAGTTAAACATGAAGACAAATACATTAGGGTAATTAATCTTCTTACATGTATTCAGTTCCTCTTCTTAACTGAATAACACTTTTCTTCCTGTCTTCAGTGTTTTGTAATATACACACACTATCACAAAGAACACTATCTAGAAGAAAGAATACAACTTTCCACTTGAGATAAAATGTTCATCTTCATTCCATCAATTTACAGGAAACAAACACAGGATTATAATAATTAAACAATAGACATACCTCGTTGAAAACTGCCTTCTCCAAAATTGAGCTCCTGTTATTCTTACAACAAAACTATATTCAAGATCCTCTTCTATATTAATTTCTGGTTGTCGCACACCAATTGAAAGAAATGAATATTTTCAGATAAATCCATTGGTCTCTGAAATACGTTCCTATAACCATTTCTTCTGTTTAAAAAAAAAAAAAAAAAAAAAAAAAAAGAGAGGCTGCCTTCACCGTGTTACACATAGCCATTGTTTTTTCCTCTCTCTACTCTGCTCTCTTATGCATGTGCATGCCTACTTCAAACTTGCTATTATTGGCTGAAAGTGTAGTACTATACTTGAACTATGCATATTGTCAAGTCAATATGTTTGTTTTCATTGCCATTACATAACTTTGCTGAAATCTGCATTGCATTACAACATGAACCAAAATTACAATTCATTTTAACAACATTTTACAAAATGAATTACATAACTTTAATTACTTATGGAGATAAAGACAAGTGAATTTAATTACAACGTTAAATTAAATTCTGCAATGGACTGTTAATGGAACTATTGCACTAGATGTAATAGATGGAGTAGGAAAGAAATAAACATTTAATATAATTCTATTTCTTTCCAGTTCTTTTTATTAAGGTAAGTCACCTCATAAAAAAATATAAATGGAATGTAACTTATCAGATACTCCACATATTGTTTTGTGGAAAGGGGAGTGGAAGTGATGTGATCTAACTTTGTTTAAATATAACCATGTAGCGAGTTAAAGTTATCGAAATTAAATTTAGGTATCTGATTTATTGGACTGTTTTGGATGCAGCACAGTATTGGTTTTCCTTTGTAGAATATTACAAATTAATATATCAAACTAGACTATCTGGGTTACAAGTTGGTTTATTGTGGCATTATCACATATGGTTTATACCTCATTTCCATTATTCCCATTCCTCATCAAGGTATTGTAGTGTAGTCCCATCAGTATAAATACAGAGCTTGTAGTATCTTATAAGTTCACAACATTTGAACTAGGGGCCATTATTCTTTATGTACAAGTGCTCTTGAAGAATCTCTGGATCATTTTTTTATGTGAATCCATCCCTAAAAGGACATACACCTATAGCACATAAGTATTAGCACTGCGGGTGGGCTAAAATTATAGAATTGGGAAATCTTACTTTATTATTATTATTATGGAACTGTACTCCAAGAGATTGATGAGGCTAGGGACTTGGGAGTGTTGGTGGATAGAGAGTTGAAATTTAGAGGGCATACTGCAAAAGTAGCCAGGGATTACTTGGTTATTGAAGAACACACTAACATACAGAGATAAAAAAGTTATTCTTCTTCTTTTTAAGGCATTGATACATCCACATCTGGATTACTGTGCTTAAGTCTGGTCACCTGGATTCCTTGGAGATGAGGAAGTAGTAGAGGCGAGTGTCCAAGTTGGTGGGTGGTGTAAGGAATTCTCCCTACATTGATAAATTGAGAGTTTGTGGGTTACAGAAGTTGGTTGATAGTTGGAGAAGAGGGAATATGACAAACATTTAAGTTACTTAAAGGGTTTTATAGGTTGATGCAGGGGAAATATTTCAGCAGTGGGCTAGTGGTGGAAGAACAAGAGATCATCCATGGAAATTAAGTAAGAGCATGGGTGTGAGGACTAGATTTTTCTCTTATATACAAATAAGAGTCTTCATGTTTAACTTTCCAGAGTGAGGTAAATATTCCTGAAGATAATTTGTACTCAAAGTACAGAGGTAGGATGTGTTCCTTATTTTGTAATGAGTGTTAACTTCGAACCAGTGTGAAAAATTCCTTGATTGGAATGGATTATATTAATAGGCTATAGTTGTTTTAATCCTAAAGAGGATTAGTAAAGAAATTTGTTTCCTTTGTTTTGCTTGTTGGAATTTTTTTAAATTCTTGAATTTAAATTTCAAGTGGGTGTGGGAATTATGTTTGTATAGTTATTTAATGAAACATTGTTTCTCTTTTATTACAATTTCTCTTGTCTTATTTCAGAGATAAAGATAAGTGAATGTAATATATAAGTTTCAATAGTTTGAGGAAAACTAGAATTGTTTTCAGGATAGATGGATATATTGGAAAGAAACTAGAGATCCTGAAATGATACTCATGGTACAAACCTAGCATATATAACCTATTAATATAACCTGTAAATTAAACCTATATACAGAGTTATAAGTAAGTGCAGGTAAACACAGATCAGCAATCAAGACAAAATGGATAACTGATCTGACTTCAATATAAACAAATTTAATCTAAATTCGCAATGTGTTATTTTGTGGGAATGTGTACATATGCATACTTGCTACAAGCTGGTGATTAAAACTGCCAGGTTCTCCTTTTATGGAGAAGATAAATAATATATAAAATAAACTCTCAGAAAAACAGTTTCATTATACAGTTCACTCTATTAAAGAAAAAAGGATGACAAGTTTCTTGACATCTGCTGAGCTGTACTGAATTAACTTCTTGAATTTAGAAAAAAATATATCAATTTCAGCAACTTCATAATACAAACTAAGGAAACAAAAGTTGCTTAACAATAATAACAAAAATAACAACAATAAATGCAATTCTTAATCTTAAAAATATATATATATGAGAAAAATATTTTATTAACATAATTTTTTTTTTCATTTACAACTAGGAGATCTGTCAAGTTTAAACCTCATATGAAGTTATAAGAACTTCATATTTAGTGAAGGTTGACATAAAATATGCTAGAATTAAATTTCAAATAGTATTATTCGTTTCATTTTTTCTTATTTTTATAAAAAAAGATAAGCAAATTGCTTTCATCCAATACAAGAAACTAAATACATTTCATTGGCAGATTATAAGTAAAAAATGAAATTTAAAATGTTATGTTACTGTAAACAAAAAAAAAATAAAAATGGTTAATACAATGAAATTACATCTCTATAATCTCCTTCCAATTTAAAATCCTGAAAGCAAGTTAGCCATCAAAACAGATTATGTAAGATATCTGAATAACAATTGTCAGATACTCTACACCTCTCTGCCACTTCTCTATCCCAACAAAATCCTGCTATTATTACTATTATTATACAAACATAATTTCCACACTCACCCACTTGAAATTTAAATTCAAGAATTTAAATTTCAAGTGGGTGAGTGTGGGAACTCTGAGCACAAGTGGTCATTTAAAATCTCATCAAGAAAGGTAATAACTTCCTTATCCTTCTTATTCATCAGTATATTTCTAAATCCAAGTAACCCTTTGGGCTATTCTGCTCACTTCTACAATAAATTCTCCTCTGAACTTCAACTACTTATCTATATTTATTCAAATCGAATGGCATATCATCAATGTAATACAGTTTGTAATCGACTCAATCCAAAATGCATAATCTTACACACTGCATCACTGCAGTAGCAACCAATATCAGTTTACTTAAATTCTCCTGTATGATTTCTACAAAACACCTTTATTTACTGCTGCCTTTCTCAGCATAATTAACAAACAAATGGATATTCTTCCTCATTATCATCCCTAAAAATTTGATGGCCACTTGCCTACTCATAGATTCTGCTCTACCACGTACTACCGTATTTTTCGATAGATAATGCACACCTAATGTATAACATGCACGTCAACATTTTCATCACTCCTTTTGATGTATAGATAATGCGCGTACGCCAACTAGCAGTAGAATTAGGAAGTACAGACAGAGGGCGGAGGAATTCTTTAAAAGCACATGCATTGCTAGTAGCAGTGGTTGATTATTCCTTATATCCTGTTTTAAAATATTTCATAAAGTAAATCAGGTACGAATGATTTGAAAGGAGATAAAATGGAAATGATAGAAGACCTGAATGAATTGTTTGAGGTAGCAAAAGAAAAGAGTGAGAGAGTTAGAATGATTAGTCTTTTGCCACGGTATGACAGTGAAATGTTTAAAAGGAGGGCTATAATTGCAAATGACTTTATGCGTGGGTTATGTATGACGAGTGGTGTGGAATTTGTGGATGTGTGGAGTGAGTTTGATGGGCGAAAGGATCTATATAAGATGGATGGCTTGCATTTGAATGGTTACGGTGTAAGAAGACTCGAGAAAGTGTTGCTGAATGTAGTGGATGTGCAAATTCAGGGAAACTAGATTTGTTAGGGGGGGGGGGGGAGTAGAGATACAGTCCTTATGGAGGCAGTTGAATGTAAGAATGAATATAATATGCCAGAGCAAATAAGGACAACAAATCTGAGTGGGATAGTTAATATAAGGCATCAAGGTAGGGTTGGGGCTAATGGGGGTCTTAAATTCATGTACACTAATACTAGGAGTATTAGGAACAAGAAGGAAGAGTTTTTGGCCATGGTTGGCACTTCCAGACCACAGGTTATAGGTATTAGTGAAACATGGCTGACTGTAGATGATATAACTAGTGGGATTGAATGTGATGGGTATAGTGTGTTCAGAAATGACAGAGAGAATAAAATGGGGGGAGGAGTATTGTTGATGATAGCTGATGAGCTCCAGCCAAGGAGAATAGAAGTTGAATTGCAGGATAGAGAAAAGAGCACATTTGAGGCCATTTGGTGTGAGATTGTGGCTAGCAGAACTAAATATACAATTGGGTGCTGCTATAGACCAGGTGATGGAAAAGATGGTGGTGACAGTATGCACAAGCAAATAGAAGAAATGGGTGGAAGGAGGGTGATTATTATGGGAGATTTCAACTATGGTCGCATTGATTGGAGTGAGGAGAGGACACATGGGAGGAAGGAACTGGATTTTATGCGGTTATTAAGGGATAACTATCTGCGACAGCATGTAATGGAAAATACTAGGGGTCAGAGAGTACTTGACCTAGTAATTACATCTGAGGATTTGGCTGTAACAAATATGACCACATTGCCACCAATCGGTGAGAGTGATCATAGGGTCTTAACTTGGGAGGTGGCTAAAGGTGTAGAATTTTCAATTAAGACAGGGTACATGTGGAATTATCGGGCTGGAAAGTATGACAAGCTTAGGAGTTTGATTGGTTCAGTGCCATGGCATGTACAACTGCAAGGACTAGAAGTTGATAGTGCATGGGAGGTAGTTAAGAAGTGCTTGCAAGAAGCAATGGCTGACTGTATACCTAGAGTCCGAATAATAAATCAAGTAGGGGTTAAATGGATGAATAACACCATTAAGCTTGAGTTGCAAAAAAAGAAACAACTATGGAGGGAATTTAAGGAGAAGGGTGACCGGCAGGCGCATGAACGGTATAAAGCACAGGCCAGAAGGGTGACGAGTGTGGTAAGAAAAGCAAAAAAGGATTATGAAAGAACATTGGCCATGCAGGCTAAAGAGAATCCTAAACAGTTTTTTAGATATGTAGCAAGTAAAAGGAAAAATGTACATGGCAGATTGATTTTAAAGAATGCCGATGGTAGGGAGGTAACTGAATCAGTTGAGATAGTTGAGTTACTGAGTGAGCACTTTGCAAAAGTATATCATCCAGGTGGTGACATTGCAGAAACGAATAAACCAGTAGATTATACGGGAATTGTGGTTAATGAAGTGGAGGTGAGTAGTCTATTGCATAACCTCAATGTCAATACATCTGTGGGATTGGATGGTATACCAGCTCGTGTTGTACGAGAAGCAGCTAAAGAATTGTCAGTACCCTTGACCATTTTGTTTAATTTGAGTCTCGGGTCTGGGTTAGTCCCGAGCGGGTGGAAAGAGGGGAAAATAGTTCCACTGCATAAAGGTGGTTCCAAGACTGCTGTAGTAAATTACCGACCGATTAGCATATCAGGAATCATTGTCAAGGTTTTAGAGAAAATAGTCAAGAGGAAAATACAAGATTGGATAGAAGAAAATGGGATACTGTATCGGGGACAGCATGGTTTTGTGAAGGGTAGGTCATGCCTCAGTAACTTGCTCACGTATTATAACACAGTGACGGCTGAACTGGATAAGGGTAATGGGTTTACGGTGATTCTACTGGACCTTGCCAAGGCCTTTGACAGGATTCCACATGGAATTCTAATCAGTAAATTGCAGCATATGGGAATGGACATAGGGTTGGTGAGATGGGTAGGAGGGTGGTTGACGGAGAGATATCAGAGAGTGGTTTACTCGGGAGTAGAGTCCACAAGACGGCCTGTGACTAGTGGTGTGCCACAAGGATCTGTTCTTGGACCACTGCTGTTTAATTTGTTCATAAATGATATAGGAAATGATCTGAGAGGAACAGTTCATTTGTTTGCGGATGATGCGAAGTAGGGTAGGGCAATAGTGAATGCAGATGACGTCAAAATTTTGCAGGATGATTTGGATAGATTGGAGGTCTGGGCTAAGGAGAATGGATGTCAGTTTAATGTGGCAAAATGTAAGGTTATGCATTTTGGGGTGAAAAGATTGGCGGCAGTTTACTGCATTGGTGGAACCGTGCTCCAGGAAATTGATGAGGCACGAGATTTAGGAGTGTTGGTAGATAAGGAATTGAAATTTAGGGGACACATTGCAAAAGTGACCAAAACAGCTCATCAAATCACTTGGTTGCTGAAGAATACGATGACAAGCAGAGACAAGCAGGTTATTGTTCCTCTGTATCGAGCCTTGATAAGACCCCATCTAGACTACTGTGCTCAGATTTGGTCACCTAGGTTTCTTCTTGATGGGGAGGAGGTGGAGAGGATCCAGAGGCGAGTGACCAAGATGATAGCAGGTCTGTGGAATGAACCGTATGAGAACAGGTTGAGGATTTGTGGGTTGCAAAAATTGGTTGATAGGCAGAGGAGGGGAGATATGATTGAGACATTCAAATTACTGAAGGGTTTCTATAAAATTGATTCAGAAGATATTTTTGAGAACAGGGCTGGTTGTGGGAGGACTAGGGGACATCCATGGAAACTGGGCAAAAGTGTGGTTAGTAAAGGTGTTAGAGCTGGGTTCTTTACTTTTAGAGTAGTGAATGAGTGGAATGCGCTCCCTGAGTCTGTGGTGGATGCTGTGACAGTGAATGAGTTTAAGGCGAGGTATGATAGATACTGTATGAATGTCAAATAGTTGTGATGAATATGATTTGGGGCCTCCCTCGATGAGTCCAATGACTCCCTGGAGTTGCCCGTAATAATAGTAATAATAATAGTAATAATTATTTGTTTATATTTTGTTATTAGATGTGAATTACCCATGGAAGACAGATGTACTTCTCGGAGAAAATCCTACACAGCACAGTTCAAGCTTGAAGTGGTAGAAGTAGCAGAGGAAAAAGGGAATCGTGAAGCTGGTAGATTGTTCATTGTTGGAGAAAGTAGTGTCTGTGAACGGCAAAAGGCTGAAACAGTCCTGAAATGTTTACATATGAGGAAACGTGCTATGAGGTTTAGAAGGTGCTTGTGGCAAACCATAGGGAAAAAAAAACTGTTTGAGGCTAAAGGTATGAGAATCAAAAAGAATTGTGCAAAATGATAATATAAAGGATTTCAAGGCCTATCCATCTTGGGGTTTTTGAATTCATGAAGAGAAACAATTTAAGTGTGCACTCTTCCACTAACGAACGTCATATAAAGATATAGTTACATGGATTGTAGAAAGTTGGGCTGCTGTAAGTGAAACCTGTGTTAGAAATGGTTTCATTAAAGCACAAGGGAGCATTGGTGTCTGGTGACAATGATTATGTAGCTGAAGAAATCATCATCATCATCATCATCAAATTCCTGCCATGTACCCTCAAGGGGTGTACAGGATATGATAGTACTACATGAAAAAAATTACATCATTATTAATTTCCTATCTACAATTTTCCTCCAAATCAGTCTGTTACTTGTCAAGACTCCAACATTATCAGATCTTATATTTCTATCGTCTAAAGCACTTTGTATCGTATCAATCCACCTATATCTTGGCCTTCCTCTGGGTCGTTTTGCTGCCACCCTGGCAGAGAACACTTGTTTTGCTAATCTTTCCTCGCCCATTCTATTTAAGTGACCATACCACCTGAGATTAGCTCTGCTAACGCATTCCTGGATGCTGACAATGTCAAGTTCTTTCCTAATATCCTCGTTTTTAATATGATATTGCCATTGTTGCCATCTGTTCACGCCTATAATCTTTCTCAGGACTCTCATATCTGTGGTCTCTAGTCTTTGGTCAAGTGTTTTACTTCTGACCCAGCTCTCAGATCCATAAGTTAAAACTGGTTTGAACACTGTCTTGTATACAGCTAATTTAGTGTTCCGACTAATTTCTCTCTTATTCCATATGAATTTATTCAATTGACTTCCCACCATACCAGCTTTGCTGATTCTGTTGTCTATTTCTATATTTAATTTACCATCTTCAGTAAAAATCGTGCCTAAATAGCTGAAATGTTTTACTTGTTCCACAGGTTCTCCATTCACAACACAGTTGACATTTTCAATGATTCTGCCTATTTTCATTGTCTTTGTCTTTTTATTGCTGACCTTCATACCATATCTATTACAACAGCTATTCAATTTAGTCAGAGAATCTTGCAGACTTGTAGCAGATTTATTTAGAAGTATAACATCATCTGCATAAAGCAAAGAGCTGACATTAACATCTCCAATTTTGATATCATGTTTAATACCACTTTCCTTCATAATGTGATCCATATAGATAATGAATAACAGAGGGGATAATGTACATCCTTGTCTCACACCAGATTTAACATTAAACCATCTTCCTGTACTTCCTTCAATTCTGACTGCTGACTTACAACTCAAATAAAGACTAAGTATTGCTTGGTATAATGCCCCATTCACACCATATAACTGCAGCATATTGAATAGCTTCTCTCTTGGCACCTTGTCATATGCCTTTTCCAGATCGACAAAACTTAAATACAGATCTTTGTTATATTCCCATGCTTTCTCGACTATTTGTCGTAAAGTGAAGATCTGATCCTGACAGCCTCTATTTGGCCTGAATCCAGCTTGTTCTTCACCAAGCTTTTCTTCCACAATTCTTCTCAACCGTTTCTCAAGTATACTTGCATAGATCTTGCCAGGAACACTCAGTAGAGAAATACCTCTGTAATTCTCACATTCAGTTTTATTTCCCTTTTTATATATGGGTACTATGAGAGCTCTACTCCAATCATCGGGAATTCGTCCCTCTGTCCAGGCTTTCTGAACTATGCAGTGCAGCCACTGTAATACTCTTATACCACCATACTTCAGCATTTCAGGTCGAATATCATCTACTCCTGCTGCCTTTCCACATTTCAAGCCTTTGATGGCTTTTTCTACTTCAAGTATGGATATGTATTCCTGACTGCATGCCTGGTCAGTGTTTTTTACCACTGTGCTGTCATCACTGCTTGTTTCATTTAGCAGTTTTTCAAAGTAATTACTCCATACTTCAAGGATATCTTTTTCTCCCGTTTTCATGTCACCTTTATCATCTCTAATTCCTTTTACAGCACTCTTTCCTCCATTCTTAAGTTTCTTCAACAACCTCCAGAATATTTTGCCACCTTCTTGATATTTATTTTCTATATTCTTGCCAAAGTCCTCCCATGACTTTTGTTTAGCCAGTTTTACACAGTGTTTAGCATTCTTGCATTTGTCTCTATATTCTCTAAGAGTAAAAGCTGACTTATTTGCCAGGAACTTTTGGTATGCTTTCTTCTTTTCCTTCACTGCCTCTTTAACTTCCTGTGTCCACCAGGGAGTTCTGATTTTTTTATCCTTACAAACAACCTCACCACATGCCTCTCTGGCAGAATCAATCAATGTTTTCTTCAGAGTTTGCCACTGAATCTCCAAGGTTTGGTTCCTGTTCTCAAACTCTTTCATTTTTTCTTCAATAATCTTTGTGTATTTTAGTCTACAGTTCACATCTGAGAGCTGCTCAACTTTTATTCGCTTTAAAACTTTCTTACATGTTATTCTTTTCAATATGAAATTCAATTTTATCCTGCTCAAGACTAAATAGTGATCACTTCCAATTTCAAATCCTCTGTACACTCTGGTGTCCTGCACCAGGAAGAAAACATCACTATCAACAATAACATAGTCAATGAGACTTTTCTTATTCCTAGCCTCTTCTCTCCATGTGAATTTGTGCACATTTTTATGTTGGAACATGGTGTTAGTAATGACCAGTCCATGTCCTGAGCAGAAATCCAACAGATATTTGCCATTATTATTAGCTTTGCTCTTTTCTCCAAATTTTCCCAAAATATTTTTGTATGTCTGACAATCATTTCCTACTCTGCTATTCAGATCCCCAACAAGGACCAACTTTTCATTTTTCATTGTGTCAGTTGCTTTTTCTAAAGCCTCAAAAAATTCCTCCACTTCTACCTTAGTAGAACCTTCTGTGGGACCATAGGCACAAATAAGTCTCATTGTCCAGTTCCCCATTCTCATATTTGCCCACATTACTCTACTTGAGACTGCCTGCCATTCAAGAAGATTAGCCTCGTATTTTGTGTTGAATACTATGGCTACTCCTTCTTTTCCTTGATTGTCATTGCCTGAATATAACATTTTGTATTTATTGCTCAGAAAGAGCTCACCAGTTTTGGTCTTTTTTGTTTCAGTCACCCCTATTATGTCGATCTGGTACTTATCTAATTCCTCAGCTAGCTCCATTTCTTTGCCATTCAGGCTTCTTACGTTGATAGTACCGATCTTTAACTCTGGTGATGTTGAGTTGGGGTTTATTTTCAGATTTGTTCCAGTAGCTGACTTTTCGCTGTTCGCCCTGGTTCCCTGGCGAAAACAACGTGGGCCTTGTTTAACCGGGCGACGCCCCAGCCGGCATGAAATTTTGTCATGTTGTACCATCATTCTATATTTTATATTTTGGTTTAACCAATAAGAATACAATTTGGTCGGCTAAATCCCAAATTGCCAGCCCATCCTCGTCCGTTCAGTATCCAAGTAGATACCCAACAGGGTGCACCACGAGAAGGTGAGGATTGGACATTAGGTCAGAAGCCCTGGTCGGTTCTCCGCATTCCTTTAAAGGCTATGTGAAGGTCTCCTCTCAGTTATACAGCTTTGACCCTTAAGCACCCCTTAAAAATTTCGTTTGGTAGCTGAAGAAATACCAAACGAAATTTTTAACGCAATTGATTCTTTCAATATTGAGTCTGATGAAGAATTTTTTGAATTTGAATAGTGTAATGTTCAATAAATATTAAGTAATACTTCTACCTTAGTTTTGTTATTACATTTGATTTACCTCTCATACCTTTCAAATGTATAACGCGCACATTCGTTTTCAACGAATTTAGACTTTTTTGTATAGCTAACGTGTGCGTTATCTATCGAAAAATACGGTAATTAATGTCTAATATCTTTGCATGTCACAAACTTCATATTCTTCAACTTCAGGACTGCTATGTAGTCAAAACGCTCAAACTGTCAGTTTATTATAGAGGGTGAGTAATTAATACAGTATTTTTCCTTCACAAAGCTGTGTAGTAGCCCACTGAACGCCTCTCCCACAAAGTACCATCACTCTGGAAATACAAGCATCAGTACCATGCAATGCTTTGTTAGCATACTAAAGGATAGCATATAGAGCTGCAAAGTGTAAAAAGCCTAGGGTGTCATGAACCAATGTTTAGGAAGAACCTCTGGACTATACCATTAAAACATTTCTCAGCTAATAATGTTTTAACATCCAAAAAACAATAGACTTATAAAGAATTACCTGAGCAGGAAAGTTTTTCCATACTTTCAGGAAGTGATGCTGTGCTAACAGATGCATTTTTATCTCTAATATCTGGAACAGCATTTCGGCGGCCAGTCCTTCCAGTTTGAAGGAAGTCGTCAAAATTGTTTGCTGCTGGATCAACTTCCATGGACATTTTTAAATGGTATATTATAAGCTATCCAATACAATATCTATTTACTGTTCAACAGCACCTGCAATGAACCAGTTGAGTTTGATGAAAACAACTAGTTTACTGGAAGAAAATTAATTTCAAAATAATAGTATCATTATCCTAAAGCTTAGCCATGTATGTCATACAAAGTTCACAGTGATGTACAAAGGAGTGACAGCTCGAAAAATTACTGCTATTGTAAAGGGGGGGGGAGATTATTTTACTTATTAATATACTTTATTATTCTTATCTCTATCTTATCTCTTTGTATCTCTGAATTATGTTTAATGCTACTTTTGTTATGTACTTCTAACTATTCTTCCTTATCACTCTTTGGTATATCTTTAATATCTCCTTACGCTAAACTGCCTTCCGTACGTGCCTTCTTATTCTTTATTAATTGCCTGATTTTAATTTTTTGAAACTGTTCCAATCGACTTGTATCTAATTTAATTACTGTGGTGGATTTTATCCTACCGGCTGTGCCATTGTAATATCATTGAGAGGGTTCAATCCTGTCAGAACTACGGCACTGTAATATATATATGTTGGGTTTAATCCTGTCGGAATTGCGCCATTGTAAACAGGAGGGGGGGGGGTTATTATTCTATCTTATATACTTTATTATATATATATATCTCTTTAATTTCTCTTAATGTCTTATTATCTCTGTATATATTTATTTTTAATGCTACATTTGTTATGTACTTCTAATTATTCTTCCTTATCACTCTTTGGTATATCTTTAATATCTCCTTACGCTAAACTGCCTTCCGCACTTGCCTTCTTATTCTACTAATACCAGAAAATTTATTTGCTTAAAAGCTGCGCCACTGATGTTCGTTTTCTATTAACAAGAAGTGTAAAAATGTGTCCAGTAGTTTTCCATTTACCCTCAGAATATCCCTAATTTAATTAGTATCTGCAGTCATGATCTACTATCTTTCCTTTACTATCCTTTCTCCTGGGTTCCCGCTAATAGGCTCTAATATTTTTTCGGAACAGTGCATCAAATAATTAAGAATCAGGTGACACTTATTTAATATTTAAACAACAAAATTTAATTCACATAAGACAAGTTTACACTGCATTTGCAGTAATAGAAAAAAAAACATCTTAATTCAAATCTGCATAAATAAATTAGTTAAGTTCCTGCATTTTACTCACACAAATCATATCACATATTTAACAAATTTTCTTAATATAACATAAATCATTTATACTGAGCAATGGTACTTATTACTTAATTGTTAACTCTTATTCATTGAACACATAGACAATATCTTTTATACACAATTGCTCCTTCCTTTATATGCTGGGAATAATCTATAGGTAAGTTTCACCAATTCAGCAAACAGTTACAATATGACTTATTTCAACTACAAATTCCTGACAATTAATTATTTTATAATCTTCAACTGTTAAATATGCCTATTTAGATTAGCCTCTGCTTTACAGTCCACTAATATTCTCTTAAAAGCTCAAGAAAATTGAACAAACGGGTCAACTCACTTTATAGCTGCTACCCACTGTGCACTTGGCTTTGAACTTCTTTATGCCGCGAAAGATTTACTGACACTTCTGGGATGCTGTACTTGCTGCACTTCGGACGAAGATTATCGGCTTGTGGAATGCTTGCATGCGCATTGGACTAACGGATCAATTTCTTCCCTCTGGTTGACAGATCCCGGCAAAGACTCATCAATTTGTCATCAAATATCTGCTTTGCCTGGCGGATCGGCTCCTCGTCATCTTTCTTTTAGATCACTGGCATCATTTCTCCTGAAGTCGCGTTCCTGATGACGTACATCTGACGGATAACTGCCGACAACTTCTTGACGACTGACCGATGACCTCTGGATCACTGATGAAAATTTCTGGAACCGATGTTGCGATCTTTTCGCCAACGCCTTTTATTCGGTCACTTGCAAATCCTTGCATGGAGATAAGTGACCCCCCCCCCCCCCCCGAACATTTTGGTGAAATTCCTTGATTCTTTTCTCAGACTGACCCTTCCTTTGTTTTTCTCCAACACTTCCTAAATCCTATTCGTTCTGGCAGCGGACATTCGTTTGAAGCTTTTGTCGGTCCACCTAGCACTGACCTTGAGCGTTTCCATGTAGAACACACACAAAATTTGACATCTTTACAAAGAGCTAAAAATATACTGTTTACCAGTGGCAAGGTATTTCCTTAATAGTACCTTCTAGAATATTCCCTTATTTGGCAGAGAGCAGATACAGTTCCCATTGGGATTATTTACATTTAAACAAACATCTATGTACAAGTTACAATTCTTACTGGGCTTGACCTTGGTAAAATTTATGTAAAAATATTTAGACTTTTTGGAGCTACATAAATATTTTTACAAAGGCCCACCCCTTCATGAAAAAGTTTAAACCATGAAAATGGATGAAAAATTTTTATACTGTGTTTCTGTGTCGTGAGTCATAAATTCTCTGGATTGAACTACACTCAGATTCGTCAGTTATCTTACAGCAGGGAACGCCATCAGCCTGTTCTGTGGGCTCCTCTTTTCGCGACTGGTGCTGTGACTTAATGTTTTCCTTCAGGTATCTTTTTCTTTCCTGATACCGTGTTCTTCTTCTTCTTCCAGATTTACTACTGTCAGGGCAGTGGCTTCGGCTTTTGCATATCTCGGTAATGTTTATTTCTGTTACATTTCTTATTATATTTTTCACTGTGGCCTTTGTATCTTCCTTTTTATCTGCTGCCACCTTGATACTCGCGATGTGAAATATCTCACCCCCTTGACCTGTTCAGTATCTCTCATAGCTGGGGTTTCAGACAAATAATTTACATTATCTATTTGATCAATTTTTATTTTTTAGCGCTCCCCCCCCCCTTTTTCTTGCTGGGAATGGTCGTTTTTTGTGTTGACCTCATCATTAATTTTGCTAGCGCAACGTCTTTGACTATCCCTCATCCGGGCACCCTGATTGGATCCCGATATAGAGATCTCCCCTTTTGAGAAATCACATGTGAACTTGTGTTTCTTTAGGAAGTCAATCCCAAGTACTACCTTTGCAGTAGTATGAGAGGATTCCAGGAGAATCAATAACTCTGGTGAAACATTCATTTTGAAGTCTGGCATCGACATGTTTACTTTTAATGTGCTTGTAAAATTAATGTAATTTTAACAGACCCCACTGTCTATGCTTGAAGCATAGACAGTGGGGTCTGTTATTCCCTTTAATATGACAGGTGGTTTAAGTTTAGTGATGCCATCGGATACTCGGGATTGTAACTTCCTGAATAGAGATCTGGTTATCACTGAAACTTGTGAACCAGTGTCCAGCAAAACTCTGCATTTTACCCCTCTTATTTTCCCCCTTATTACCATCATCGAATTTTCCTGCTGACTATTTATGTTTCTTGGCCATCTCTTAATCCTCCGTGTAGGATGATGGTGAGTAATTACCATATTGGCCTCAAATCTTCTATTTCTATCATAGTTCCCTCTGTTATAAAAGCAGTTTCTGGCAATGTGCCCAAATTTGTTGCACCTGTAGCACTGGGGTGGTTCTCTCCTATTTCTTTTTCACTGCGTGTTTGCTCAGAGCCTAAGTTCCCCAATGAGGGTTTCGTTTTGAGCTCCCCTAATCGATCAAGAATTGAATTAAGCTTCTCCATCAGTGGCTGCTGTAGCTTTTCTACCTCATTTTTAATAAATGCTTGTAGTTCAACCCTGTCGACAGGATCAGAGGCTGTCAGTCTGTTGTGGTCTACATTGTTTATTTCTTTGATCCTATCTCCCCCTTTTTCTACCTTCTGTTTATTCATTCCCTTTTCTTTATGATTATCATTTTTCTCTTTTTTAGTCTCATTCTTGTGTTCAGACACCTCTGTAATGTTGCATATTTGACTGGCTCTAGATGCTGGATGTAAATCACCTAATCTTTCTTCCCCATCCTTTATTGCCTGATAGCAGTCTTCTAATTTACTTATCTTCCTCTTATATGCTGTTTCTTTATATTCCTCTCTCACTCCTAGTCTGAACTGGTTAAAGACTGCCCAATCTAAATGGCTCTTTTCCTCATCTGGCACATTCAAGTTATTTGCTAAGGTGAGCAGTCTATTGTAAAAGTCTGTGATAGTCTCTTTATTTTCCTGCTTGCACTTTTGCAGCCTCCACAGGTTTCGGACCCATGCTTCTAGTCTTGGAAAACTGGGATATCAAGGTATTTTTGAACTGATTGTACTCAAAAGTGTCTCTCAGTCTCTCAGTATAGGAGAGGAGTACAAAAGGTTTTTCGCCTTGCCAATCAGTTTGTTTCTTAATATGACAAGAAGTTGAAAATCCGACCAGTTTCCAACGTTCCTTAGTTCTTCTACGAACCTAAAGAAAGATAAGACATTGTCGTTGTTTTCACCAGAGAACTGAGGGATTAAAAGGTGAGGATTCACCGTTCTGAAGAATTCTCTATCCCCCATTCTTTCAGTACTGGTAACTCCTGAATCGGTATTATTCACATTCATGGCTAAAAGATTTTCTTTTACACTTTATAAATACTCTCTATAATTATAATTATTAACTGCCTGATTTTAATTTTTTGAAACTGTTCCAATCCACTTGTATCTAATTTAATTACTGTGGTGGATTTTATCCTACCAGCTGTGCCATTGTAATATCATTGAGAGGGTTTAATCCTGTCAGAACTGCGCCATTGTAATATATATGTTGGGTTTAATCCTGTCGGAATTGCGGCATTATAAATGGGGGGGGGTATTATTCTATTTTATATACTTTATTATATATATATCTCTTTAATTTCTCTTTATGTCTTATTATCTCTGTATATATTTATTTTTAATGCTACTTTTGTTATGTACTTCTAACTATTCTTCCTTATCACTCTTTGGTATATCTTTAATATCTCCTTACGCTAAACTGCCTTCCGCACTTGCCTTCTTATTCTTCGAACACCAGAAAATTTATTTGCTTAAAAGCTGCGCCACTGATGTTCGTTTTCTATTAACAAGAAGTGTAAAAATGTGTCCAGTAGTTTTCCATTTACCCTCAGAATATCCCTAATTTAATTAGTATCTGCAGTCGTGGTCTACTATCTTTCCTTTACTATCCTTTCTCCTGGGTTCCTGCTAATAGGCTCTAATATTTTTTTGGAACAGTGCATCAAATAATTAAGAATCAGGTGACACTTATTTAATATTTGAACAACAAAATTTAATTCACATAAGACAAGTTTACACTGCATTTGCAGTAATAGAAAATAAACATCTTAATTCAAATCTGCATAAATAAATTAGTTAAGTTCCTGCATTTTAATCACACAAATCATATCACATATTTAACAAATTTTCTTAATATAACATAAATCATTTATACTAAGCAATGGTACTTATTACTTAATTGTTAACTCTTATTCATCGAACACATAGACAATATCTTTTACACACAATTGCTCCTTCCTTTCTATGTTGGGAATATTCTATAGGTAAGTTTCACCAATTCAGCAAACAGTTACAATATGACTAATTTCAACTACAAATTCCTGACAATTAATTATTTTATAATCTTCAACTGTTAAATATGCCTATTTAGATTAGCATCTGCTTTACAGGCCACTAATAAAAGTTCTCTTAAAAGCTCAAGAAAATTGAACAAACGGGTCAACTCACTTTATAGCTGCTACCCACTGTGCACTTGGCTTTGAACTTCTTTATGCCGCGAAAGATTTACTGACACTTCTGGGACGCTGTACTCGCCGCACTTCGGACGAAGATTATCGGCTTGTGGAATGCTTGCATGCGCATTGGACTAACGGAGCAATTTCTTCCCTCTGATTGACAGATCCCGGTAAAGACTCGTCAATTCGTCATCAAATATCTGCTTTGCCTGGCGGATCGGCTCCTCGTCATCTTTCTTTTAGATCACTGGCATCATTTCTCCTGAAGTCAAGTTCCCGATGACATACATCTGACAGATAACTGCCGACGACTTCTTGACAACTGACCGATGACCTCTGGATCACTGATGAAAATTTCTGGAACCGATGTTGTGATCTTTTCGCCAACGCCTTTTATTCGGTCACTTGCAAATCCTTGCACGGAGATATGTGACCCCAAAACATTTCGGTGAAATCCCTCTTGATCCTTTTCTCAGACTGACCCTTCCTTTGTTTTTTTCTCCAACACTCCCTAAATCCTATTCGTTCTGGCAGTGGACATTCGTTTGAAGCTTTTGCCAGTCCACCTAGCACTGACCTTGAGCGTTTCCATGTAGAATACATACAAAATTTGACATCTTTACAAAGAGCTAAAAATATACTGTTTACCAGTGGCAAGGTATTTCCTTAATACTACACCTTCTAGAATATTCCCTTATTTGGCAGAGAGCAGATACAGTTCCCATTGGGATTATTTACATTTAAACAAACATCTATGTACAAGTTACAATTCTTACTGGACTTGACCTTGGTAAAATTTATGTAAAAATATTTAGACTTTTTGGAGCTACATAAATATTTTTACACTATGTCACTGTATTATGTCAGTGAAGTGCACTCACCATTGAAATTGTTAAACCGTGAATGAAATTTTTATGTATATTTTGTTCTTCATTCACATTTAACATAACCTATCATATATTAAGCATGACTTGTTTAAAAATTATTTGTTAATCCCTTGCTTAAGAATTATTTTTCATGTATTATTCCTGAATTTCATCAGCTATTATTTGATCAAATAATTTTAATGTATATTTTACTATTGGAAGGACCCAGTGATAAATATCATTTATCTTATTTACTTTATTCCTTCAATAATATTATGAGAAATTATATGTATATAATTTAATGTCCCTTATATATATATACTGTAACATATATTTTATTATTGTTAATTGTAAATGAAATGAAAGAGAAAATTAAGTAATTGTAATATTTTATTAATGTTTTTCATTACTCAATGTAAAAGTATAGCCTTATGTAACATTAACGCGAATGTTTACGTTTTGTTCGTTGCCATGGAGAGAGAAATAAAATGGAACGCGCGTGGGTAGACCGTGAGCTTCGATAATGAGGAGAGAAGAAAAATATATGAGTGGTAATATAAAGAGGGAGAAGGTTTTGAAGCGGGAAGAAGGAAGGATATAAGCAAGGGGGTGAAAGTAAATAAAAAGGACTGAAGGGCAGGAATTCAAGAGAGTAGTATTTAAAAGTGTGCTAAGACGAAGTGAAAACTTATAGATAGCTGAAAGTAAAGTCAGCAGTGGCATTAATAGGGATTTGGTGCCGTATTTGGATAATTAAAGGACTGGAAGGTTAATGAAGGATTCAGAATAGATCCATTTAGCTTAGAATTACTACTTATTTCTATATTGCTTTTAGGAAGAATTGTACGGAGCTTAATTTGTTGTGAAGTAGTAAACAAGGATATCAATCTGCCCTATAGTTGCTGTCGAGAATTGTGAAGCGCGACAAATAATAGTCTAGTTATGACCTTGAAGAATTCTTTTTAAATGTGTTCCATAGGTGTAATAAATATAATTTGAAGATGTACTCACATTAAATCTGACGTGCTGAAGATTAATTCTGGTAAGGACAGTCATATTTTATTTGTTTCTGTGTATGAAGACTTGAGTGATAGTTCCATTTTGCTCATTCTAACATTTGCTGTGGCATATCGCCGAAGTTAGAAGTTAAAAAAATAATTTGCCTTGAAATAATATCTGCCGTGTTTAATAATATGATAAGTGCCAGCTGAGAGTTAAGTGTGGAGTATAACTGAGAAATATGAGCAAACTAATTAAACAAGAAATTCTGTTGTATTAATCTGAGTAAGGAATCTTGTAATTGAGAAAATTGTCAAACTTGTATGTGAAGATTTTGAAGACTGAATTAATATGAATGATTTGACCCGATGTACTAACTTAATTGTAATGTCTCATTTTAGAACTGGAATTCATGTATTTATCATATAACCTTATATTAAATGTTTTGTTTTATTAATTTCAATACTGTGTTTGCCTGATTCTTTTTTATTGCACCGTTCATAAATAATTCGAATCTAGCGGGAGCCTCAAATGAAAAATGGAACTATTGAATTGAATATATATTGAATTCGGCCTGAATGAGTAAGGAGACTGCTAATTTAATTGAAAATTGATTCTACTATTTTATATAGACTAATCTAAATATAGGGTGGTGCAGTATAAATATAAATTTCTCTATATTTGTATTAGTGATCAATTGGCAATTAATAGATTTTATTAATAAGAGTACGTTACAACAAAATGGCGGATTCGAAACTAGGATATATGTTCCAACAAAATTAAGTGCTATAACTTCACATCTCCTTACAATGTCTGAGATCAGAAGTAGCATGTGAGCATAGCACATTTTGTTACAAATCAGTAAGACAGAGAGCAAATGAAACATAAGACACTTTCAGTATGGAGTGAATTAATTAACATCAGTCAACAGAATGGGAATTATTTTTAGTGCTGATCAAAAAATTCATCCAAGAGTGCAGTACACAAACACCAAATTGACATTCTTCAAACATGGAGGTGTCTGAAGAAAACTTGTCATTACAAAAGTACATTTCAAAATGCTAAAACATTAACCATCA
Source organism: Typopeltis vanoorti (assembly GCF_054136105.1). Lineage (NCBI taxonomy): Eukaryota > Metazoa > Arthropoda > Arachnida > Uropygi > Thelyphonidae > Typopeltis > Typopeltis vanoorti. The sequence continues at coordinate 95,641,163 of NC_143565.1, forward strand.
TTAGTTTTCTGAAATTCTGTAGCATCTTCATGCATTATCAGAAACTGCCGGAAAAATGAACATCAAGAGCAGAAACATCACTGTGACAACATTCCTGCACACTCAATCCGACACATGCTTCAAATTTTTCTCATTAGTGCAACACTTTCTTTCATCAACTTAAAGTAAATGTTTTATGAGCCAGAAATGTCAGACTTGTCAGAAGTGGGAAAATTAAGTAACAGAAGGTAATGCTGAATGCTGTAAGTGTAGTAGTGAATGGAGTTACACGATTAAATGATAGTGGAAGAAACGTGAAAGAGAGTGTAAATGAGAGATGGCTGAAAGTAGTGGTAAGGTGATGTACATGAAAGTTGGCAAATAGACTACTATAAGATAGCAAGTGTAATAGTAGCAAGGACAAACATGCAACCAACCAGGTAGAAATAGCCAAAAGCAGTGAGAAAGTAATTCAGGATGTTAAAGCAGAGTTGGTGAAAATGAGGAAAGAGATGAAGGAATTGCAGAGTGAAATTGAGAAGAATAACATATGTATGGAATAAAAGATGGCAATGTGAAAGAGATGTCTAATGATTCGAGACTAGCAATGTATGGGGATTTCGATCATTAGAGATGTGGTTACTGAGAAGGTACATAAGATTTGCTTTTCAGTGGATAGAGGGAGTGATATAGAGGCACTGGATATGAAAAAGAAGCCAGCAAAAGACTTGGTAATGATAGTAGGCACAGATGATATGGATAGCAACAAAAGAATGTAATGAGCAGATATTAGGAGGTTGCTAAGGATAATAAAAGATAACAATGTGGTTGAGAAAGGTAGTCAGAGTGTTTCCCAGATACGATCGTGATGAGTTGAGACTGCAAGCAAAGATTATGAATGGGATGCTAGAGGAGGGAGTTGTGCGAGGAAAAAGGAATTCATTTTGTGAATGTGTAGACGAAAATACTGGAGAATAGATGGAGCTGTAGAGATGGCCTACATTTAAATGGATTTAATATGAGTCAACTAGAGAAACTGTTGCTAAGAGAGTAAGAGAGAGAATGACTGAAGTGAATGGAAGACCTGAGAAAGACAGAGGTGATGTAAAAGAGCAGGAAAGCAGGATAATGGAGCTTGTTAATGAAGAGGTGAGTGGCATAAGTGAAAAGAAAGAGTGAAGGAACACAAGACAAACAGAGAAATTGGAGGGTAGGAGAAAACAGGGAGCTACTGTGTGGGATGTGGATAATGGATACAGGAGTGGATATGCGAGTATAAGAAAGGATTGGAATGACCAGAGGTATGGGAAAACAAACAAGTTTAAGGGGAGGTGTAAGATCAGTGATGATAGAGAAGAATAGCCAAGAGGTATGGAGGAGTCATATCTGAGAAGTAGGGTTGGTGAGACTTTTATAGAACCCGAAATAAGTCAAGGTTTACAAATGCCAGATGTATTCGAAATAAAGGAAAATGAAACTGTAGCGCATTAATAGAGTATATTCACCCAAAAAATATTGGAATAAGTGAAACATGGTAGCAGAGGCATTATCCCCATCTAAGGTGGAGATGAAAGGATCAAATAGTGGCATTGATTTTGAAGAAGTATGGTGTAAGGTGGTAGTAAACAGAATGAAACATCTAGTTAGGTGATGCTATAAACCTGGTAATGTGGAGGGCGTGAGAAGGAAATATATATGCAAATTGGTCTGGCTAATAAGAAAAGGGTAATCATTATTATTATTACCCCAAGATCTCATGGAGTCAAAGACTCATCTGGGAGGTCCTATTATCACACACACACACAGCTCATCATACCATGCCTTGAACACATTCAAACTCCTTGAAACACCACACTCTCAGGCAAGGCATTCCAATCATTTACAACTCAGCAAGAAAAAAACCTGCCTCTCACTCCCCTACTCACACCCTCTTTATACAGTTTCCAGCGACGACCTCTGGTTCTCCCCCGATCTCCCACTATTTTCTGTAGAACTTCTCCAGCATTGATCCTATAACAACCCGTTACCAACTTGTAGGTCTCTATCACATCTCCCCTCTTCCTCCTGTCCACCAGCCTCTGCAAATTACATCTTCTCAATCTTTCCTCATACTTGGCATTCTAGAGGTCAGAAACTACCTTAGTCAATTGTCTTTGGACCCTTTCCAACATCTCTTCATCCTTCTGAAAACCAGGTGACCAAATCTGGGCACAACAGTCCATGTGGCCTAATCAAAGCCTTATACAACGGAACAAGAATCTCCCTACTTCTACACATCAGCGGCCTCCAGCGATTTCATTATGGTAATATAGATTATAATGAAAAGATGGCATCTGCAGGCAAAGAGAATGCGTTTCTTGAGTTTTTGAGGAACAACTACTTTACACAGTACACAACAAAGAGGGATCAAGTCTTGGATTTCATTAACTCATCAGAGGGCATTATTGTAAATGAGATGTTAAACCTCCCTCCAGTTGGTGAAAGTGACTGTGAAGTCATTGACTGTGATTGGCTGGTGGCCAGCCATATGATGATTTCCATAAGGCAAAGGGATGTATGTGGAAATCTAAGGCTGTTGATTATGACAAACTCAGGAGACAGACTGCAGCTATATCATGGAATGGAGAATTGGATGGAAAGGCAAGTGCTGCTTGGAACCCATTCAGGAACTGTCTGGCAAAGGCAATGTCTGAAAGCATTCCCAATGTCAGGAGGTTAAATAAGGTAAGTGTGAAATGGATGAATAAAGGGGTGTAGCATGCAATTTAGAAGGCATTATACACAAGATGAATAGTAATTAGTCAGTTGCATAAGGAGTACAAAGGACAAGCAAGAAAAGTAATTCACTTGGTAAAGGTAGTCTAAGTGCAGTATGAAAAGCAGTTGGCTAATGAGACCAAGAGAAATCTGAAAGTTTTTTGATATGTGACCAGTAGAAGAAAGAATGATTATGGAAGGATGATACTGGTTGTAAAAAATAGTAGAGTGATAATCACTGAGGAGGATATGGTAGAGATATTAAATGAGTAATTCATAAAGATATCTCATCCTCATGAAAGTAAAATCATGCAGAACTTGAGAGGTGGCAAAGGAAGTGGAGTCATTGATGGTGTGCGAGCAGAAGGTAGATGAGAAACTGAGCAAACTTCATGTCAATGAGGCAGCAGAGACTTGATAGTATATTACATCTTGAGGAAATGTTCCAAGGAGTTAATAACAGCTTTAACATAAGTCATAGATTTGTTCCAAGTGTAGTGGAATGAGGGCAAAATTGTCCTGCTTCATAATGAGGAGAGGGGGTCAATAAGACTAAGGCTTCAAATTATAGGCCAATCTGTTTGTCTGGAGTTGTGGTAAAGTGTTAGAGAGGCTACTGAGGACCAGGATTCAGAATTGGGTTGACAACAACAACACTCTCTTTGATGGATAGCATGGGTTTGCTAAAGTAAGACCCACTACAGTGGGTTTTGCTATATAGAAAACTCATTCATACATGCAGATACATTCAAAAACTTTCCCACCACCCCTCTCAACAATATGGCATCATTAAAACTCTTACATATGGAACCTATAATCTTTGTTCTAGTGAAATCTCTCTTTCAATTGAACTCAACCATATACACAACTCCTTCCTATCCAATGGCTACAGTGATTACAGAATTACAAACATAATCAGTTCTTCCCCTATTCCTCGGCCATCCCTGCAGAAGGATTTCAGAAATGCCATAACCATCTCCTATATCTGTGGCACATCAGAAAAAATAGCCAGGTCTTAAAAATAAAAAATAAAAAAAAAAATTTAAAAAAAATAAAAAAAACCTCTACACAGCTTTTAAGCCTCACCAGAAACTTGCTATTCTTATCCGTTCTGCCAAAGATCGATTCCCTCCTCTCTCGGTGCCTGGAGTATATTGTTCCTACAAGCTGGCTTACTTCAGACAGACAGGTAGATCAGCAATCATCTGTTTAAAAGAACATAAATCATACATCTGCAATCACGACTATGGTCAATCTGGCATTGCAGACCATGTATTGGATACAACCTACAGGATCTCCTGGAAGAAAATCACCATGCTCCATCATAGTAAATTCAAAAAGGAAAGACTGTTTTTAGAATCTGCAGCACTCAGAAATCAACTGAATTTAAATAAATACAGATGCATAAAACTTCCCAAAATTTGGCAAACAATGATTGTCAGAGATCCCACTTTACATCCTAGACTGCCTAAAAGCCCATATATAAGACTTTAGAGTCATCTACGTGTTTCATTTAGTATTGTGTTGTCTTTGTGTGTGTGTGTGTGTGTCTGTGTGTTACAAGAGTTATTTTTAATCCCTGATGTTGTCTTAGTGACTGAAATGAAATATTGGGAAGCATTAAAATTAGTTTTAATCCATTCCTGGTGCTGTAAATATTTCATTAAACCTCCACCATGATGACCAGGTATAGTGATGAGTGATGATAGTGATGAGTTGAGATGGTGAATGAAGATCATAAATAGTATACTAGCAGAACTGTGTGAAAACTCACACTTCCATCAACAGTCTTTCCAGCTGGCTCACACCATAACCATTTGAATGTGTGGAATGAATGAGAGGGATAGAAGGAATTTTATAAGCAAGAGATGGGCTACATTCAAATGGTTATGGTGTTGTGAGCCAGCTGGAAAGACTGTTGATGGAATTGTGAGTAATAACTGCAGCAAATAGAAGATCTGAGGAAGTAAGAGGTCATTGTAGAAGAGCTTGTGAAGGAAAATGGAGGAGGGGGGGGTCAGAGTGGACAGGAAGACACTGTATAAAAAGTGTGAATGCTGGATGCGGAAGTGAGTGTGTTAGCAAACAAAAAAGGATTGAGATGACAAGGGATGTGGAGACATTTTGGGTATGGGCAGGGTTGAGGTTTGGTAGTGACAGAAAGGAATGTGGAAAAGTCACATCCAAGAAGCAGTGCAGGTGGAACTTTTGCAGAACCACATATTACGTTTTTATTCCAGAGGGTATCTGAAATAAGGAGAGGTAAATTGTTGCATTGATCAAGTTTATTTCATCCAAAAATTGTTGAAATAAGTGATGTGGTTGGATGAAGATGACATCCTGACAGGAATACAGATGAGGGGATACAATGTCTTTTATGAAGAGAAAGTAGAGAAGGATGAGAAGTGAAGTTAATGGTAACAGAGGAGTTATGTCCATCTGAGGTAGAGATGATCAACAGTAGTTTTGAAGCAGTACGGCATGAGGTAGAGGTGGACAAGGTGAAATATATAGTTTGGTGTTGCTATAGACCCACTAATCTGGAGAGCAGTGAAACAGAAATGTATTGTCAAATTGATGTGGCTAATATGACAATGGTGATCATTATGGACGAGTTTAATTACAGTAGTAAAGATTGGAATGAAGAGACACAGAAAAGAACAAGCTGGTGCTTGTTGGAGACCTAAACACAAAAGTAGTAGAGTCCCAGACACACTGATCTGGGATTTCTGATATAAGGACCAGCTATTACATACACGGACATATACCATGTCTGTGTATGTAATAAAGATGTGTTCTCTCAATGAAGAGAACACAAGAAATAAAAACCATCTTGCCTACATAATTGTTATTAGTGATATTTTCACACTAGTCTCAAGATACAAAATATATGGATTTTAGATAGTGAGTGATATTATACATTTTAGCAGGATAAAAATTAATACTGCAGGCCTAAGAAAAGTATGTACAAAAGTTTTAAAAAAACAACCAAAGATGAGTAACTTTCAGAGTTACTCATCTTTGGTTGAGACAAAATGAGACAAAATATACAAACATTAATGGCTAAAAAAATGAAAGCAAGAATTAAACCTTAGAAAAGTACAGTCATCCCTTGACTTACGTCGGAGTTCCGTTCCATCCGGCAGGACGTAAGTCGATACATTAAATCAACAGATATAGGGATTAGAGACTTAACCGTAATAAGTATACTGTCATTTTAATTTTTAAACCTTATAAAACTGTGCTGTGTGTTACTGCCACTATAAAACAGGAGAATAATCATCCGAATCTTCCTCCACAATCACATCTTCATTATCTTCCCTATGTTGAGGACCAGGCTGCAGCTCCTAATGTTTTTGAAGGCTCATAGATTCTCACTGTGCCATATCGCAAATGGTTTCAGTTTATATACAGCCACATTATTCCCTAACAGAATCGTAATACGGTCTTTAAGAGCTTTGAAACCACGCATAGATTTTAGCTTTTAGTGGATGAATGTCTGCTTGGACATTTTTTTTTTTTCCAAAACAAGGAGTCTCATCCTTATTTGCTGTGGCAAATAATTTTCCCCCGTAATAATTTTATCCAATTTCTCCACAACCTCCTTGGCAGGCTTCTCATCAGCACTTGCAGATTCACCACACATTTTCACATTATGCAGCACAAAACTCTGCTTGAATCTCATGAATCAACCAGAAGAAGCTTTGAATTTGTAGTCGTAATAAGGCCCTGCTTTCTCCTTCAACATTTTGAAGAGACTTAGAGCCTTAGTGGTTATGGACATAGTGCTAAGGGGGGAATGCACTTTTGGTTCAGGTCCTCTATCCATGATATAAGTAGCTTTTCCATATCAATGATAGGACCTTGTTGTTGAGTCGTCACTATCGTCGATTTAATGAAAGCAGATCCTTTCACAGCCTATGATTTTATCCTTATTTTTTCAAAATGGCCATCACTGTAGAATGAAACCATCCAAAATCATGTGGATCACATTGACAGGATTACTAGCTTCATGTTGCTTTATAACTTGCAACTTCATTTCAAGATCAATTGCTCGCCTCTTTTTCTGTGATTCTTTACTAGGTTTTTTTAATAGGTGTGTAGGCAGCCATGTTGCTCAAAATATCATGAAATATTTAACAACAAACACACAAATAACCTATTTCTCAAACACAAAATCAACAGAGGAACTGTTGAAGACACATACCGAATGCAGACTGAACTTGCCACTGAATGTGCTGTTCTCACTGCGCATGTTGCATTGTTGCTAAATAGAAATCTTTTTACTTTACACTTGCTGGCATCTTTCGAAAGTATAATCGAAAGTTTTATTTATCCCATTAAGGGATCACGGACGTAAGTCGAGGGATGACTGTATAAAAGTAGTTAAACAAAAGTTATGGGAAGACTGGTAAGAATAGAGCAGATAAACAGGCACACACACATCAAAGGGTGGTGTATGGTTGAGTGCAATCAAGGTGAATGAGGATGACTAGTGGAGTGGCCCAGGACTCTCTACTAGGAACACTACTCTTTAATTTGTATACGAGGGTGATCTGAAAAGTTCTGGGCCTCGACCATAGACGGCAACACTATCGGCAAGATTTTATTTTTTCTACGTTGGTACATCTGTCATAAGCATCCATGTGAAATTGCAATTCTATCAAGCAGTTTGTTTTATACAGCTGTCTGAAGCAGAAGTGTTGTCTGTATCCCTTGAAATGGATAAAATTGAGTATCGTGCGGTTATAAAATTCTTTGTAAAAGAAGGTTTAACACCAAAAGAAATTCATTCAAAGTTCATAAAAGTTTATGGGCGCTCTTCTCCTTAGTTTTCAACAATTAAGAAATAAGCTGCCGAGTTTAAACATGGCCGTACCAGCCTGATGATCCACATGAAGGACGTCCAAAAAGTGTAACAACACCAGAAATCATTGATCAAGTGCATATGGAATTGGATGACCGGCAAGTCAAAGTGTATGAAATTGCTGAGACTATAGGCATCAAAAGAACATGCAAGATATATTTTGCATGAAAAATTACAAATGAAAAAGCTTTGCGCAAGATGGTTGCCATGCTCACAGCAGATCAAAAACACACTAGATGAAAATCTCTCAATAGTGCTTGGAGCATTTTAACAACAATAAAACTGATTTTGTGCATCGATTTATTACTATGGATGAGACTTGGATTCACCATTACACACCAGAATCTAAACAGCAGTCAAAACAGTGGACGGAAGCTGGTTGTTCAGTGCCAAAGAAGACAAAAGTTCCATCAGTAGGAAAGATCATGGTATTGGTGTTTTGGGATACTAAAAGCATCCCAAAACACCAATTTTGTTTATTAATTATCTTGAAAAGGGTAAAACAATAACCAGGGAATATTATTCTGATCTTTTAACCAGACTAGACAAAAAAATTTGCGAGAAAAGACTTGGTTAGCAGAAGAAAAAAATCATCTTTCATCAGGACAATGCATCTGCCTACAAAGGTGTTTAGACAATTGGAAAATTAAGGGATCTGCACTATGAATTGTTGGAACATCCACCATATTCCCCAGATTTGGCTCTCTCTGACTTCTATCTCTTACCAAAACTAAAACTCTTCCTCGGTGGTCAGTGTTTTACTTCGAATCAAGAGGTGATTGCAGCTGTAGAGGGGTATTTTGCAGATTTTACTGAGAACCACTACATGGAGGGGATAATGGCACTGGAGCATCGCTGAAATAAATGTATTAGTCTTAAGGGAGATTATGTTGAAAAATAAAAATAATTTTGAAATTATAAATTTGTTTTTTCATTGTTAGGCTGAGAATTTTTCAGACCACCTTTATACATTAACAATATAGTCAAGGATCTGAGAGGAGCTATTCAGTTGCTTGCCAATGATGCAAAACTAGGTAGAGCAATAGTTAACACAGATGATGTTAAAATTTTGCAGAATGATTTGGATAGACTGGCAGTCTGAGAAAAGGAGAATGGATTTCAGTTTAATGTAGCAAAGTATAAGGTTATGAATTTTGGAAAAAGATTACCAGCTGTGTACCACATTGATGAAACTGTACTTCAAGGGGCACTGTTAAGGCCACTTGATATCATGGAGTCTGGATGCTCTCTGAATGGGTGACATGATTAATAGTATCTCCTCTCGCTGTATGTTTCCCCCTGCTCTTTTTGTCTTCACTTTTCTCATACGTATGAAAGTAAATCTAAATAAATGTAGTGTTACTGTTATTAAATTAAACAAAAAAAAACCTTCTCCCAAAAAAATTGAAAAACAAAAAAATAAATAAAAACTTACAAAAAAAAATGTATTCGACATTTACTTCCCATATTTTTGTAGACATTCAAATCTAATCTTCTGTTTTTGACTGAATCCCAAATCTCTGTCAAACAACCACAGCCTATCTTAACTGTCCCAACTACTCCTTTATGATTCCCACTGTCACAAGAATAGTACCTATACTCTTGCGAGATCCAATATTCCTTGCCAGAGGATACTCTTGAATCACCCCTTTGACCTTTTGTGGCTTAAGATTGATTGGTTGGTTTATAGTTTATTTGGCACAAAAACTACAAAGGTCATACTGTGCCATACTAAAGGTTACAACATTAGCATTTACAGAAAATTGTAAACAATATGTCTGTACAAGAATCTAGTTTCACAAAACAGCATCTCTAAGTAAACAGAATTGCCAGAGGGCACAGCAACACACAAGGTCAGAGGTTATTACAGTAGTGTAAAAATAGTTAACAATATAAGTTAATACTAATATTATTAATTATTAATATTAATACTAAATGTATTCCAAGGGTGAGAAGATTAAATAAGGTAGGTGTGAGATGGATGAATAAAGAGATTAAGCATGCGATACAGAGAAAAAGGACATTGTGGAGGCAGCATAAGAGAAGTGGAAGTAACCAATTTCATGAGGTCTACAAAGACCAGGCAAGGAGGGTGACTTGGTTGGTGAGAGTAGCTAAAGAGAGGTATGAACAGCAGTTAGCTAATGAAGCCAAAAAGAATCCTAGGGAGTTCTTTCGATATGTAGCCAGCAAAAGAAAGAATGATTATGGAAGGATGACATTGATTGGAGGAAATGGTATAAAGACAGCTGTTGCAGAATGTGTGGTGGAGATACTTAATGAGCAGTTCATAAAGATCTTTCAATCTTGTGAATGTGACTTCATGGAGAGATTGAGAGCAGTTGATGATGGGGAGGAGAGACTGACTGTAAGTGAGCAAGAGGTGTTTGGGGAGTTCAGTAAACTAGATGTAAATAAGGCTATGGGACTTGATAATATATCACTGCGTATTCTGAAGGAATGTGCCAGAGAGTTGACACCTGCCTTGACATATTTTTTTAATACAAGTCTTGCACTTGGTCAAGTTCGATCACTTCATAAAGGAGGTGATCGAACTCAAGCATCAAACTATAGGCCTATCTCTGTGTCAGGTGTTGTGGTTAAGTTGTTGGAGAAGTTTGTAAGAACTAGGATCCAGAGTTGGGGTGATAACAATGGTATTATCTTTGATGGACAGCATGGATTTGCTAAAGGGAGGTCATGTTTTAGTAATCTACTTACTACTTATTACAATAAGTAGTAAGTAAGTTTGCCTGGACAGAAAGTTTTTAATAAATATAGGGAGGTGTCCTTTGAAACTTAGGTTATAGAGGGCTTTTAATATGCCATATCTCCAGGTTGTGTCATAAGCTTTTCCAATGTCAAAAAATGTTCTCGCTTCAGAAATGCACCTCTTATACAAGTTTCTAACCGAACTAAATGGTCTAAAGTTGATCGATGTCTATGGAAACCACATTGTGTATTGGAAAGAAGACTGTTGCTTTCTAAATACCAGAGAAGTCTGGCATTAACCATTTTCTCTAGTATCTTACAAAGACAGCTGGTCAGAGCAATGGGTCGTTAATTATTTGCTTGTGTTGGATCTTTTCCTGGTTTTGGAATAGCAATGACAATCGACTTATGCCAAAAATTTGGAAACTCTTCCTCTGCAAGTATTCTACTGTATAATAAGAGAAGAAGATCCATAGAAGATGATGGTAGATGTTTTATCATTTCATAATGGATGTCATCAGGTCCTACTGCACTAGGGTGAGATTGTAGGAGAGCTCTTTTTAGTTCCTCCTTAACAAATGGCTGAAGAATGTTGGTAGAAAAATTAAGCCTTTGTTTCTCTTGCTGCTCTTTCAGTATTAAAAATTCCGGAGAATATGAAGCTGTTGCTGAGATTTTAGCAAAAGGTCTTCCCAAAGTATCTGCAATAGCTTTCGGATCAGCAAGAACACTTCCATTATAGTCTAAGGTGGACAAACAATGTGTACTATATCTGCCTTTCATTTTCGGGATTTTATCCCATACAATTTTTGGACTGGTCATTTAATTAATTGATGTAGTAAATTGGATCCATGATTGTTTTTGACCCTGACGTCTAACATGCTTTGGCTCGAGCACGCTTGAAGGTTAATAAATGTGATGTTGTGGGGGTATCTATGTAATATGCTCCATGTTCTGTGTTGATCTTTTTTGGCTGCCTGACATTCTGGGTTCCACCAAGGCTTTGGATAGACTGGAAATCGAGATGATGTTTTTGGGATGGAGGTTGTTGCTGACTGGACAATCCATTCTGTTATATATTTTACAGCTTCATTGATAGGTGTTTGACTGATGGCATCAGCATTAAATTTTGCAAGATGATAGAAAGTGTTCCAGTCAGCCTGGTCCATTTTCCATATAGGTATCCGTGTGGGTGAACATGGTTCCTGTGAAGACATTGTAGAAAGAACAGAAAGTGATCACTTAGATATATGTTCTCTTCAACGTCCCACATGAGCAGTGGAAGAATGGAAGGGAAACATATTGTAAGATCAATTGCAGAATATGAGCAGGTAGGCATATGGAAGAAAGTACTGAGTTTATTATTTAGAAGGGAAAGGTTATTATTATCAAGAATTTTTTCAATGATTCGACCTCGTCTATTAGTGTTGGCACCATCCCATAGAGTATTGTGACCGTTAAAGTCACCCATCGAAAGTATGGGTTCAGGCAGTTGCGAGATAAGGTTATCAAGATCAATTTCATTTAATTCAGCATTTGGTGGCAATAAATTGAACATACTGTAATAAGAAATCCCACAGAGAAGCGAATGACTACCGCTTCCAGAGAAGTATTAAGTTGGACCTGATGGAAAGGAGTATGACTGTCCACTAGGATAGCTACTCCTCCATGAGCAGGACCATCTCCAGTTCTATCCTTGCGTATAATAGTGAAATTCCTAAAGGTACAGGTCCTCATTGGGTCTTAAATAAGTTTCCTGTAGACAGAAACAGAAAGGTTTGTGTTTCTGCAACAACATCTTGATATTGTCAATTCTGGTGGATCCCACAACAGTAAACATTTTCCTATTGTTTTGATTTTATTGACTTGTCTGGTTTTCGAGAGGTTGAGGGCTTACTTTTATCAGATTTATATTTATCCACTGTTTTAGGGAAGTATGGACGGCCAGTGTCCATCTCTTCCTCTGGTAGAGTGTTCAAAATATCAAATGTGTTAGGGTCAGTTGGTATGCTTAGTTTGCTTTCAGTGGGTATCGAGGTATCCATTTTTTCTGTGCGAGTGTATGGTGGTTTATCTTTGAGTGAAGTCTCCACCATAATTTTTTGACAGATGAGTTTTCATCGGATGGGACCATTTTGAAGTTGTCTCTAGAGTAAGGCTATAGGTCTTGTGATTAATACGCTCAACAGAGAAGCACTTGCGATTGTAAAGTTCAGGTATGGTGAAATTATCAAATGGTGGAATAGACATACATGTTTGAGTTGCTGTTGGCACTTTTTTAATTGTTACTTTTTCAGCATAAGAGGATCGTAGAACAGGTGTAATGGTGGCTAGCTTTCTTTTTGCATCCTGATATGTTATGTTTTGTTCTGTTTTGTTTTAATTTTTTGTATCTCTTTTTCATCTTTCCATTTCTGACTTGGACGAGAGTATGTCAGAACATTTAGCTTTTTTTTCACAGCAAGATTTATTATCATGTTCTTTACTACCACATTGGGCACAGGTAGTAGAACCACAACAGGCAGTTCGGGCATGTCCATATCTTTGACATTTAAAGCATCTCAGCAGGTTAGGGATGTACATTCTAACAGGACAGCTGAGATACCCTGCTTTTACAGATGTTGGAGGCCTAGGTGTATCAAAAGTAAGGATGATGTTCTTGGTTGAGACCAAGTGACCATCCCTGCGTATCAGGATTCACCTCACACCCGTCACTCCTTGATCTTTAAGCTCTGAAAATATCTCCTCATCAGGAACATCAAGGAGATCCCATTCTGATATCACTCCTCTACTGGAATTGAGTGTTCTGTGAGGTGTTAATGCAATTTGTATTCCATCCATTGTCGTTGCTCTCAGTAGTTTCTCGGAATGTTGTTTGCACATTGTTTCCACAAGGATATCACCAGAATGCAATTTCTTGACAGTTTTGGGAGGTCCTGTCAGTCCTTCTAAACCTTTTTGGATAAAGAAGGGTGACATTTTCCCAATTGGTTTTTCACCTGTTGCATGAATGATTAAAAAGGTTGATACATTAATGTTAGTATCCAATATCTTTTGTTTCTTACTTCTGTTTCCATATATGCTGTGTCTATATTATCAGTACTTGGTTGGAACTTTGTTAGGGTCCCTAAAACATTTGAGGATAAAGAATTCATATTTAAGGAATTTTTGATTCGGTGCCAGCGCTCCCCACCCACCACAGAGCCATACATGGATGCCCACTACCCAGCAAGCAAAGACTGCGCTCAGGAGTGGAATGCCAAGGCTACCCTGGATGCTATAACGGCACTGCAGCAGGTCCAGGATCCTGACCCCAGATCATGGGGTGAGAGACTTACTGCAACACCGTTGACCCTGGCAGGCAAGCCCACTTAACCGATTGATCCTTGCTGGGCTATCCAGGACCACCTGTCTTGCCGAAGCAGGAGCCAAAGTAGTGCCAGGTTACCAGGATCCCCCTTTCCGGATGTCCACGGGTCGCACCGCATAGCAAACACGGCAGCAGGGCGTTGGATCCCAGTGATGGTGGTCTGGAAAAAGGATAGCGAAAAAGACTCAGGAGAAGTAGAGCAAAGAATACGGGAAGAAAAGCAAAGAAAAAGAGGAAGAATGAAAAGGGCCAGTACCATCACTGGGAGGTCCCCTCCACCACGAACAGGTGCTCCACATGGAGGAGTGTGGCTTAAGATTTTCCTGCTTCATGTCTTATTCATCTACTCTCTCTCTCTCCCCCATTGCCCCCAGTTCTGAAAATCATTCTGACCTCTAACTTCTTACTGTGAAGTTGGATTTCATACAATCCAAATTCCCTAACAGCAAAGTTATCTTTCCTTGGTGAGTTTAATTGTATCTCCACAATTGTGTCTCCTTTGTTAATTTCCGCTGAGCAAGATGGAATAGAAGCAAAGATATCTGCTTTAAGTAATGATTTAAGAAATCATTCATCTCCACACACCCAACACTCTAAAAAAAATCTTTTCTTAACCATTTCTCCTTCTAGGTACATTATTCAGGTGATTGCTCCTCTTGGTAATTTGGATCACTATCTCATCCGAGTGACATCTATAGTGGAACTTCCTCCTCTCAGCCATTCACAACTTCATGTAGTTTGGCAGTACAACAATCCAGCCATAGTCTTCCAAAAAGTGTACCATAGCAGTCTAACTAAAGAAAACAGTTGGCGAAGAGTGGTTTGAGACAAAATCTCCAGCTTCATTCACAGCCTACACTGAAAAACCATCATTGAAAAAAAGCTAAGTCTGACTTTGATAGGGCTAAATGTTGAAAACTTGCCACCTGCACCAATGGTGGTTGAGCCTTCTGATCCCTCACTAAAGCCACTGGGTGCAACTTTCATCCATCTGTGCTTCCACCTCTTTCTCATCCAAATGGCTGCACTGCATCATCACCTAAAGATAAGGCAGACTCCTGCCATCATTCGTCTCATCCAATACAGATAATAAAGACAAATTACCTCCTTTTTTCATCTAGAACACTGCACCACATATCTCCTGCAGCCTTCCACCAGAAAGAAATCAGAAGAATATAAACAACCTAGATACCAAAAAGCTTCTAGGTCTGGTGGAATCCCAACTGTTCAAGAGATATGCTCCTGAACTTTATCATCTATAAACTATATAGAAGTTTATCACCTATAAACCATATTATACTCAGCTGGCATCTTCCCTACAGTAGATAAGCAAGTGAACATATGGCCTATTCCAAAAAAATGTGATAAGTATCTACTGTCTAACTATTGACCTATTGCTCTCGCTCAATTTTGTCCAAAGTAATGGAGAAGATCATCGACAGTTAACTTCTTTGACATGTGAAGAAATGTCAACTAATCAGACACTATCAATATGGATTTTGCCAAACAAGATACGAAGATCTCCTGGCGTACATCACCCACCCCTGGACAGGCACCATGGAAAGTTTGAAGAAACCCATGCTGATGCATTTGACATTTCCAAGGCATTTGATAGTCTGCCATCAATGACTTCTCAGCAAATTGCCATTGTATGGTCTGCTCTTCTCCCTTTGTAGCAGAAGTTTGAGGAACACCAGCAGTAACATGATAATCTGAAGAAAGAAGAATTTCACTGTTGCACATAGTGCATGACTAGAGAGATTACTGGCAATCCAATGCTCTGCTATTACACCAGCCATCTTCTTTATATATATAAATGATCTGCTCTCACTGACCTCAAAGTCTATTCATGGTTTTAATGATTATAGCACTCTCCACTCCTCTTATTCATACAAATAAACCTTGCAATGCTTAAACAGATCAAGCTTCAAGAGTATCTAGGATAAGTACTCCAAACACTGATATTCATGCTATCCAGAAATGAGGCAACAACAACAACAAACTAGTCGCCTTCAATACTTCCAAAATAAAGTTTTAGCTTTTTTTCTCTCTCTCTCTCTCACACACACACACACAAAATTAATTTTTCTCCTCTTACTTTCAATAATGCTCCATCTAACAGTCAAAACCAGATCTCTCTTACTCCTAGTCTTATCTGGCATAATCACATTACTTCTACACAGCGTGCCTGTTAAGTAATGAGATTAATATTTTACAGGACAGCCCTTTGACCACTAGAGTGTGTTGTAATTACAGGTGCAACTTTTGAGTTAGGTGATGCAGCAGTTTTCATGTGGTACCCATTGAAGTAAGAGTGTCAGAAGTTGTGTCATGGAGCAAAGAGCTGTGATAAAATTTTACTTTAAATTAGGAAAAACTGCTACAGAAGTGTACCAAGACCTAAAAAAAAGTTTACAGCGATTACTGTCTGAGCTGTGCACAGGTGTTCTGTAGTTTTCAATGTTTAAAGAGGAGAAGGAATGCCTGGATGATAAACTATGCTGTGGATGTCAGTTTCTGTACTGACAAATGAAAATGTGGTGAAAGCTAGGGAAAGAAACTGTTGCCCATAATAGGTGAATAACCATTAGGCTACTCGCTGTACAGCTTGGCATCAGTAAGGAGACAGTCAGATGTTCCACAACAACAATGTGCCTACACACTGTATACTGCCTGTGAAGCAGTTTGTAGTTTTGAAGTCAATCTGTGTGATCAAACATCTCCCGTATTCACCAGATTTGGCTCCCACAAATGTTTTCCTCTTTCCAAAGATGAAGTGTACCTTGAAAGGGGAGTGCGACATTGAGGACATCCAACACGGTGTGACCCAGAGACTAAAGGAGGTTCCTGTTCAAGATTTCCAACGTGCCTTCGAACACCTGTATGACAGATGTAAACGTTGTGTGGAGTTGGAGGGGGATTATTTTGAATCTATTTAATTGACAATTCCAAATATAGTTCTTTGTTTTGATATAATAATTATTGTCTCACTACTTAATGGACACACTGGGTATAGCATCTCCAGATTCCAAAAAACTTGGTATACCTTTTCACTCAAGACATTACTACATTACTTCTCTTAGCAGTTGTTTACTCCATACAAATCTCAATTCTGTCAAACTCTGGAATACTGCTATCATATTTTCACAGAAAATATGACTTCTCTGAAAATTCTTGATGCAATCCAGAAGAGAGCAGTTTGGTTGATTGATAACCCCTCTCTTGCTAGATCATCTTCGGCTACTGTATCTCACAGATGGTCAGTTTCGACATTGTGTCTCATCTACAAATATTTCCATGGTCACTGTTCGGCAGAACTATGAACTATTATGCACCTTTATTCCTGTTAAGCTTATAGGGACATAAGCAGAAATTGTCCAACATCCTTTTTACAGTTAAACTGCACACTAACTGAATCTGTTACTTCTATTTGCATTTTATTCTATCTACCACAGTTCTCTGGAACAGTCTTCCCCATGAAATATTTCCCAAGGACTTCAACCTTTTGGTTCTATCCACTGCTGGATGAAGGTCTCCCCCATAGTTTTCCAGACCACTCGGTTTTCTGCCCCTCCCATCCATCTCACCCTTGCAACTTGTTCCAGTTCATCTCTCCACCTTCTTCTCAGTCTTCCTCTTTGTTTTATTCCATCCATTGGTCTCCACTCTGCTGTTTTTCTAGTCCATCTCCTGTCATTGCATCTAGCAATATGGCCAGCCCATCTCCACTTAGCCTGTTTAATATATTTTACAATATCCGTGACACCTGTTTGAGATCTTATCCAGGTATTTGTCTTCCTATCTCTTAATGTTATTTTTAGCATATTTCTCTCCATGTGATGTTATGTTGTTTTCAGCTTTTTGTTTAGGGCTTCTGTTAAAGTCCATGTTTCTACCCCATATGTTAGGACAGGAAGTATGCACTGGTTGAAAGCATTCCTTTTTAGACTCATAGGGATGTCACTTCTGAATATGTCTCTCATTTTCACATAAGCCATCCAATTCAAGGTGAATTCTTCATTCAATCTCTTTTCTTTGGCAATTCTCAAAGGATAACAATCGGCCCAAATATACATATGAGGTAACTTGTTCTATTTCATGGTTTTCAACTTTGACAGTTCTTTGATTTATGTATTTATTCATCATTATTTTTGTTTTTTCTATATTTTTAATCCAATTACTCTGGAGGCTTCATTTAGCTGATTTAGCCTTTCTTCCAGATCTTTAAGATTATCTGCTATTAGGACAACATCATATGCAAATTTCGGATGATGCAGCTGTTCTTCATTTATGTTTATTCCTTTTTGTTTCCCAATCAAGGCTTCTAAAGAGTTCTTCTAATGCAGCTGTAAACAGTTTTGGAGATACGAGGGTGATCTGAAAAGTTCTAGGCCTAAGAATGAAAAAATGAATTTATAATTTCAAAATTATTTTTATTTTTCAACATAATCTCCCTTAAATCTAATACATTTTTTTCCAGTGATGCTCCAGTGCCATTATCCCCTCCATGTAATAGTTCTCAGTAAGATCTGCAAAATATCCCTCTATAGCTGCAATCACCTCTTGATTCGAAGTAAAACACTGACCAGCGAGGAAGAGTTTTAGTTTTGGGAAGAGATAGAAGTCAGAGGGAGCCAAATCTGGGGAATAGGGTTGACGTTCCAACAATTCATAGTGCAGATCCCTTAATTTTCCAATTGCCTAAATACCTTTGTGGGCAGATACATTGTCCTCATGAAAGATGATTTTTTCTTCTGCAAACCGGGTCTTTTCTCACAAATTTTTCCGTCTAGTCTGGTTAAAAGATCGGAATAATATTCCCCGGTTACTGTTTTACCCTTTTCAAGATAATTAATATACAAAATGCCTTTAGCATCCCAAAATACCAATGCCATGACCTTTCCTGCTGATGGAACTGACTTTGTCTTCTTTGGTGATGAACAACCAGCTTCTGTCCATTGTTTTGACTGCTGTTTGGATTCCGGTGTGTAATGGTGAATCCAAGTCTCATCCATAGTAATAAATGGATGCACAAAATCAGTTTTATTCTTGTTAAAATGCTCCAAGCACTGTTCAGAGATTTTCATGCGAGTACGTTTTTGATCTGCTGTGAGCAAGCACGACACCCATCTTGCACAAAGCTTTTTTTATTTGCAATTCTTCATGCAAAATATATTATTATTATTATGTGACACCTCCAGGGAGTCCAAAGACTCATCGAGGGAAAGTGTGCCAACAGCAGCGAACGATTGAACCCTTTCCAACTACTAACCATGCTCAAATCTGCTTAACTTTTTTCTGAGCCATTAGTAGCAGAGGCTGCTAATGACTCAGAAAATTGTCGACTAGCATATCCTACACATTCTTTTCAAATGCCTATAGTCTCAGCAATTTCACGCACTTTGACACGCCGGTCATCCAATACCATATCATGCACTTGATCAATGATTTCTAGTATTGTTACACTTTTTGGATGTCCATCACATGGATCGTCTTCAAGGCTGGTATAGCCATGTTAAACTTGGCAGCCCATTTCTTAATTGTCGAAAATTAAGGAGAAGAGTAACCATAAAGTTTTATGAATTTTGAATGAATTTCTTTTGGTGTTAAACTTTCTTTTACAAAGAATTTTATAACTGCAAAATACTCAATTTTATCCATTTCAAGGGATATAGACAACACTTTTGCTTCAGACAGATGCATAAAACAAACTACTTGATAGAATGACTTGCAATTTCACATGGATGCTTATGACAGATGTACCAACTTAGAAAAATAAAAATCTTACCGATAGTGTTAGCATCTATGGTCGAAGCTAAGAACTTTTCACACCACCCTCATATAATATCACCTTGCTGAATGTCTTTTTGTAATGGAAACTTTTGTGAACAGCTAGTCCTTAGGACTAGCTGTTCACAAAAAGAATATCAACAGATTACTTTACTCTTGACCCCAGTCCTGTCCACACACACAGCATTTATTTGCTACAGGCCTTGTGGCCTCTTGTGTGTAGAAGTGATATTAAAAAACCTCCAGATATATAGATTGGCCTATAATTTGTAGCCCCTTGGCCGTATCACCCTTTTATGAAATGGAATAATTTTTCCTTCCTTCCACTTCTTTGGAGGCTTGTGCTGTTTCAAGACTTGTTAACCAGGTATGCCAAGGCTGATCTCCCTGGAACATATTCTTAAGACATGCAATTATATGTCAAATCATATTGCCTTACTGACATCAAGCTCCACATATATCTCTTGTTCATTCACCAGTAAGACATCTTCTACTCCCTCTATGCCAGAGCTTCTTATGATTTCACACTGACAATGAAACAATCTAATGAATTAAAATCATTTTACTATACTCATTTTATTTGCTACATATAAAAAAAAACTCTACAGGATTTTTCTTGGTCTGATTTGTTAATTTCTGCTCAAACTACACTTTTCCTGGCCTTACCGACTGAGTCACCTTCTTGACATGCTCTTTATACTCTCTGTGTAACTGAATATTACAATTATTCATCTTGTGCCTTCCACAGTGCCTTCTTCTTTCAGATTAATGCTTAATCTCTTCATTTATCTACTTTATTCAGCCTGTTGACCTTCTGAATACACAGACAGATGGATAATGAATATCTCTTGTGAGTACACAAGCAGCATTTATCGCATTCCCACTTAACTCCTCATTCCATGCTATAGCTCCAAGTTGTCGCCTAAGCTTCTCATGATCACCAGCCTTGTAGTTTCACATATCCCTTTGTCCACAGAAGTCTTCATGTGGTTTACCACCACCACCCGGGTAATCACTTAATGACCATTCTCACCAATTGGAGGGAAATGCAAACACACTACTCACAATCACATACTCTGATGAAAGGATCAGATCTAAGACTCTTGATTTTGCATGTTTTCCTTTACGTACTGCCTAAGATGGCTGTTTCTCCAGAAATAAATTTTCCTCATTCCCAAATGCCAATCAATATTAACATAATTAAAATCATCCACATTGATCATCCTTCCCTTGTTCACTAACCAGGTTAAACAACTTGTTTGTACATTTCTTCATCACCAACTACCCTCCACATTCCAAGGCCTATAGCAACATCTGACTCACATTATATTTGAAAGAATAAAACCAAAAACAGCAAATGCCCTATGCACATTAGAACCAAACTGCAAACATGAAAATCAAGTGAACTGCCAGCAACTTTCCAAATGAAAAAAAAAAAAAAAAAAAAGGTATTAAACAGAGTTTTGTGTTTTCTTCTCTTCTGTTCAATCTCTACAGATAAGAAATCTTTAAGAAATTTTTGAAAGTATGGAAGAACTGGAGGGAGTAAAAATAGGAGTAAATTAGCAACTTGCATTTTCAATAATGATATTATTTAAGCAAGTTACAATTGTACTATACAATAATTAGAATAACTTTTAATGAATATTTCCAATATTTTGACTGAGTCAAACTGTCATCATCAGGGAACAATGAATAAAATGATATGTGTATGCAGGCAGTATATAAGCAAAAATGACTAAAGCACATTAAAGGCAAGTCTGAAGTCCTAAACAGTGCCTCTAGTGGGCTGAAAGGGTGTTTTGGCTGAAGTTCTAAGGATGAGTGCTTCCTAGATTTCAGATAGCTTCATATAATCAAATTTGTTTAGGTTTGGGTGATGCCTTAAGGCTGAGGCAGATTCTTAAAAAATAAAAAAACTTTCATATTTAAATTTTCTCCTGTGTAATAAATATGATTGAAAAAGGTAGCCTTTATCCTTGAACATCCATCACTTATGGTGGATGTTCAAGGCATGATCAGCAAGTTCTGAGTGGCTGTAGTGGTGGAGGTGGATGTAGCTTGTGTTCAGCAATTCTTACATTTGCTGTCCTGCCTGTTGGCCATAGTAAAGACAGTTTACAACTGCATGGGACCTGGCAGGTTAAGGGACTGTGGCTAGTCTTTGGGAGAGCTGATAAGGGATGCAAATTTTATATGGTCTATAAATGATTAGAAGGATGTATCTTTTGAGGATTTTTGCTACTTTTTCTGAAGTACCTCCGATATATGGGATGGTAATAGATGTAGTCTCTATTCTGGAGGGGGGGGGAAGAAAGAGTGTGATTGGGGTTTTAATATATTTTGGATTCGATAAGGATTCCATTGTGTTGTTTCAGGAAATCGACAATGTAGATTAGATAATAACTAAATTATTTTAATTATTACTTCCTATATTTTGCCAAAGCTATGGCATCTTCAGAGATTAATACACTGTTATAAAACCAGTGCATGAAGGAACATTTCAGTAACAAAATTGGAACATGACCTAAAGTCCTATAATTACTTCACCTATTGGCATTATTATTATCCCAAGACCCCATGCAGTCAATGACTGATCTAGGAGGTCCCTTTGTCATACATGCAGCTCATCATACCACACCTTAAACACACTCAAATTCTCTGCAGACACCACACTCTCAGGCAAGGCATTCCAATCATTCACAACTCTGCATACAAAAAACCTGCTTCTCACTCCCCTACTCACACCCTCCTTATACAGCTTCCAGGGATGACCTATGGTTCTACCATGATTTCACACCATTTGCTGTAAAACCTTTTCAAACACTGATCCTATAACAAACCCCTTATTAATTTGTAGGTTGCTATCATATCACTCTCTTCCTCATATCCACTAGACTCTGTAAACTGCATCTTCTCAACCTTTCCTCATATTCCCCATTCCAGAGATCAAAAACTATCTTAGTAAGTCACCTCTGGACCCTTTCCAACATCTCTTTGTCATTTTGAAAACCAGGTGACCAAATCTGGGCACAATAGTCCATGTGTGGCCTAATCAAAGCCTTATACAATGGAACAAGAATCTCCCTACTTCTAGATGTCAGTGTCCTCCACATCATTCCCACAAGCCTTTATGTTGTCTTTGCAATTTTGGCTGTGTCCCCTAAATTTCAGATCCTTATCCACTATCACCCCCAGATCTCTTATTTCCTCCACCTACAACAATATATTCCTACTAAGCATAAACTCTATATCCCATCTTTGTTTCCCAAATTTTAAAACCTTACATTTTGCAACATTGAACTTGCATTCCCAATTCCATGCCAATTCACTAAATTTATTCCAGTCTTCTTGTAAGGCCACAGCATCTTCTCTACTCTTCATAGTTCGTCCCAACTTTGCATCACCTGCAAACAACTGAATATCCCCATCCAAATCTTTGCCAATACCATTAACACACAAGTTAAACAACAATGGCCCTAAAACAGATCCCTGAAGCACCACTAGTGACTTTCCTCTTCCTGGATATTGCCCCCCCCATACACAACCTGCTGATACCTATCAAATATCCAGTCTCCGATCCAATGCACTAATCTAATATCCAACCCCATCCACTCTAGTTTGACTATCAACTTATCATGTGGTAATCTATCAAAAGCCTTTGCAAAATCTAAGTATACTACTGTGTATCCCTCTCCTCTGTTCAAGGAAGCCGTCACCTTATTGTAATAAGTAAGTTGATTACTAAAACATGACTCCCGCCCCCCCTTTCAGCAAAAACATGTTGTAAATCATAGATAATGCCATTGTTATCAACCCAATTCTGGATCCTAGTTCTCACCAGCTTCTCTAACAACTTAAGCACAACACCTAATAAACAGATAGGCCTATAATTTGATGCCTGAGTTCTATCACTTCCCTTATGAAGCAGCACGATCTTGCCCTCCTTCCACTACTTGGGAACTTGACCTAGTGCAAGACTCATATTAAAAAAATATGTCAAGGTAGATGTCAACTCCCTGACACATTCTTTCACTTACAGTTAGTCTCTCCTCCCCATCATCAACTGCTCTCAATCTCTCAATGATGTCACATTCACAAGAATGAAAGACCTTTATGAACTGCTCATTAAGTATCTCCACTATATCCTCCGCAGTAGTTGTCCTTATACCAGTTTCTCCATACTATACTAGATACTTCACTTTTGCTATCCTTACCAACCATGTCACCCTCCTTGCCTCATGGAAGTGGTTATTACCACTTGCTTAACTGTCAGATTTTAAGGAAATTCTAGTATATGTCTTTCCCTAAAATCTGACAGTTATGTATTACCAACGCATAAGTTAATCTACAAGAATTCTCTTATGCTGTCTCCATAATGCCTTTTTTCTCTGTATTGCATGCTTAATCTCTTTATTCATCCATTTCATGCTTATCTCATTTAATCTTCTGACCCTTGGAATACATTTAAACATTGCTTCTACTAGATAGTTCTTGAATATTGTCTAAGATGCAGTGATCTCTTTTCTAGCTAACTCCTCATTCCATGCTACATCTGCAAGCTGCCTCCTGAGCTCTTCATAATCACCAGTCTTATGGTTCCATATATACCCTTTTAGCAAAGAGGTCCTCACACGCAACCATCCAGGTAATTACTTCATGGGAACTCTCACCAACTGGAGGGCGATTTTACACCTCGTTTATAATTACATCCTCCGATGAGATGATCAAATCCAAGACCCTCAATCCTTGTGTGCCCTCTGTTACATACTGTGTGAAGTAGTTGTCCCTCAAAAACTCATTTTCTTTACTTATAGTTGCTATCTCATCATCCCAGTCTATACTCTCATAGTTAAAATCACCCATAATAATCACCCTTTTCTTATTTGCTTGACTAATTTGATTATACATTTCATAGTCACTACCACCTACATTACCAGGTCTATAACAACATCCAACTAAGTATTTCATTCTGTTCATCTCTGTCTCACACCATACTGCCTTAAAACCACTAGCACTATTTCCCTCTTGCATCTATACTTTGAATGGACTTAACTCTTTCTCTATTATTAATAGCACTCCCCCTCCCTTTTTACCCTTTCTAGCTTCACAAAACACATCATACCCTAATATCTCTATTGCTGTCAGGATGTTGTCCTCATCAACCCATGTCTCACTTATTCCAGCAATTTTTGGGTGAACAGACTCGATTAATGTAACCATTTCATTTGCCTTCTTATACTTCTAGCATTTGTATACAAACACAGTAACTTATTCCTGGATTTATAGCTAGTTCCACTGACACCACTTTCTTGATGTAACTTCTTCATGCTTAACTTGAGCAAGTTCATTTTCTCTTTATTCAAGTTCATTTACTCTTGATTCCAGGTCATCCCCTTCCCTTTTTGTCTACACATGCATTCACTTCTTCTTGGAGCATCACCTTTTCTCACATTGTGTTCCTCTGACTATCCTGAGCCTCTCTGTTCCCCTGTGTCTTGCACACCTGTTCTCTCATTGTCTATACTCATGCTCCTCATTTCTTCATTCACAATCACCTCTTCAATCTCTCCTGTCTTACTTTCCCGTTCTTCCACATCACTTACCACTTGATCAGATTAATTCTCTGCACTCACTTCTCTACCTTCCAGCAGCAGTCTCTCTAAGTGACTCACACCAAAAACACTTAAATGTAGTCTATTGCTCCTATACAGTTCACTTCATCCTTCAAACTCATTCTACACATTAACAAGCTGCACTCCTTTCTCCTCACACATTTCTGCTAACATATCATTCATAGTCCTTGCTCTCTGCCTCATCTCACCACTGTCATACCTGGGCAACAAGCTCACTAACTTTCCTATCACACTATTCTCTTTTATCCGTCTCAACAACCTCTTGATATCCAATCTGATGTGTTCTTTGTTTGCAATCAAGTCATCTGTACCTATAGAATTACCAACTCTTTTGCTCGTTTACTTCTCATATCTAATGTCTTAATCACTCTACTCATTCTACCTCCAGTAAAACATACTTTATGCATACTCTCATCCTGGCACACCTTTAATAACTGAATCACCATACGCCACTCGCAAGTCTTTCTTTACCTCTTTTATACCAACATTATTTGTTTTCATCATTTCCACTCTTCCATACATACCTTGAATTCTCTTAACTTCATTCAGCATCGATTTCAGCTCTTGCTTCATCTTAACCAACTCAACTTTTGAATCTTGCGTCACATTTTCAATGTCATTCATTCTTTCAAATTTTCGAACCTTGTATCACACACTTGTTTGCAGTCAACGCTGCTCGTCACCTTATCTTGAACTGCACTTTATTTTTTAACTTCCCACCACATTCACATCACTTTCGTCTTTCTTACCATACTTGTTCTCTTTTTAAAAACTTTTTAACAGTTCTTGCTGCTCATTTACACCGTCCATTTCTATCAGACGAGACTAATTCTCCTTGCAGCATTCTCGCTACTAACACTTTCAGTTATCAATATATTCGCACTCGTCTAGTCTTCATTCAGCTCACACTTTGCACACACACCCCTCCTTCCATCATTTGTACCTTAAATATCCACAATTTATCTATATAATCAATAGCACATCTTACATTTCAAAATGACTGAAATCGAATTCCTGCATGGACAAAGTTGAATGTTTTTAGTTGAATGTTCTTGTCCATTGGGTTGATTGTCTGCTGATGAGGGTTTTCCCATATGAGAGGCAACTTGATACAACCACATTTGTTTAGGTTGGGTTTAGTTGGTAAGAGCTGCAGCATCCGCTCAGATTTAAATTTGCTTCAGTGGAGTCAAGTGGCTTTTTTTCTTACAGAAACTGTGGTGGATATCTAAGGCATGGTCTCCTAGGCCATAGTGGTAGAAATATATGTGGTCCTAGTGCTCTGATATACGGATGTTAGCTGTCCTGCCTGTTTGGCCATAGTAATAATATTAAAACTTTGTCGATTTCCTGAAATAACACAATGCATAAGAATCAATGTATAAACTTTAACACCAGAATTACTTGATGAGGATTGTAGCCAATGGCTAAGAAGGTGTTGTGAATGTGTTCAAGTTCAGTAGTGAGGGCACTGTACGTGATTTTAATAATTCCATACTGTTGGGGGGGGGGGGTGAATATATATAACATATTTGCCTGTGTGTGTGTGTGGATTTTTTGTAAACTGGCAATGCCAAGAATGCATGAGGTTGGGATGTAATCAGGGTGTCTCGAAGGGGAGACCTGTTTTGTTTTTGTTTTTCCGAGGTGAACTGGATCCGATGGTGTAGTGCTAGTTATTAAGATACGTTAGGAAGGTGTTAAGAGCCTTAGAACATGCAGCCAAATGGAGAACACATCATTTACATAGTGAAGCCAAACTATAGGTCTATGTGGAGAGCAGATGTTAAGACTTTTCCTTAAAAAGGTCTCCATGAAGTAGTTCAGTGGGGGAAGAAAAGCCTTAACCTCTATCAAACATAGACCTATCATTTGGCTTTGCTATGTAAATGATGTGTTCTGCATTTGGCCACATGGTTATGAGGCTCTTAACTCAGTTATTCAATTTAGTCATTTGTACTGGATTCATTTAGAAGAGGATGTGAGTGGAATGCATTGCCTGAAAGAATGGTGAGTGCAGAAAAAACTGTGAATGAATTTAAGGAACAGTTAGATGATCTCTTTGCATGAGTGTGTCAACCTCCTGAAATTAGTCTTTTCCCTTCACAGAAATTTTATGTTAATAATAACAGTAACATCATCAGCCTAAAGTAAAAAGATGAGATACACATCTCCACTTTTGATGTCAGGTTTAATGCCACTTTCTTTCATAATGGATTAATACAGATAATATCCAGCCCTTGCACTTTTACATGCCATGGCACTGAACCAAGCAATCTCCTAAGCTTGTCATACTTACCAGCCTGATAATTCCACACATACCCTGTCTTAATTGAAAATTCCACACATTTAGCCACCTCCCAGGTCAAGACTTTATGATCACTCTCACCAATTGGTGGCAATGTGGTCATATTCATTACATCCAAATTCTCAGATGCAATTACTAGGTCAAGCATTCTTGAACCCCTAGTATATTCCATGCTGTCGCAGGTAGTTATCCCTTAGTAACTGCATAAAATCTATCCCCCCCCATGTGTCCTCTCCTCCTTCCAATCAATGTTATCATAGTTGAAATCCCCCATAATAATTACCTATCCTCCACTCATTGAGTCTATTTGCCTATGCATGCTATCTCCATCGTTTATTCCATCGCCTGGTCTATAGCAGCACCCAACTGTATATTTTGTTCTACTGGCCTCAATCTCACGCCAAATAGACTCACGTGTGCTATTTTCACTATCCTGCAGCTGAACGTTTTTTTTTTTTTTAATTATTTTTATTATTATTATTTGACACCTCCAGGGAGTTCAAAGACTCATCGAGGGAGGGCTCCTGCTCTACAACTCTGTCTCCACCACTCAATCTACCAACTGACCGCAACTACACCAATTCCATCTATCGCTGACCGCCACCACTACCACCACTAGTTTTTCCACAGACAATCATAAACATCCATGCCCATGGCAGGATTCGAACCTGTGGCCTTTTGGCTGGAGAGCAGATATGCTAACCACTATGTTCTTTGGCTGCAGTTCATCAGCTATCACCAATAACACTCCTCCCTCCCATTCTTTCTCTCTGTCCCTCCTGAACATACTATACCCTTCACATTCTATCCCAATAACTATATCATCTTCTATCAGCCATGTCTCACTAATGACAATAACCTGTGGCCAGGAAGAGCCAATCAAAGCCAAAAATTCCTCCTTGTTCCTAATACTTCTGGCATTAGTATACATAAAGTACAGAAGCCCATTAGTCCTATCCCTATCTCGATGTCTTATACTAACTATCTCATTCTGGTTTGTTTTCCTTCCTACTAGCTCAGGTGTATTATACATATTCTTACACAACTATCTCACTGATGTCTGCATATCCACTCAACAGCTTCCACCCCCCCAATAGCTCTAGTTTCCCTGATTCTGCACATCCACTTTCACTTCATTCAGCAACACTTTTTCCAGTCTCCACACAAATGGATATGGGGAACTTTTGTGCAAGGCAGTGAGTGATGGAGAACAGTGAGTCATCCTTGGAAGTTGTATAAGGGTGCTATAAAAGAGTAAAAATTAGATTCTCTTCATGGACAGAAGTACATAAGTGGAATGTAACACTAGAGTAAACAATGAGTGCAGTGACATTGCAAGAATTTGGTGTGAAGTATGGCAAGTAGTGTTGTGAGTAGAACAGAACCTCCCCCAATGTCTAATGACTCCATGGAGGTCCAGGAATATAAAAATAGTAATAATGAAAATTTCTTTGGTATTTTTATATGCATATGATTATTTCTGTACTAATCAAGAATGGTAAAGTTAATTCAATTCAACAACCAAAAAGGTATAATCAATATAAGAGAAGCAAACCTACTTGATATTAACATTTACTTTGT
The DNA here is from genome assembly GCF_054136105.1 of Typopeltis vanoorti. NCBI lineage: Eukaryota > Metazoa > Arthropoda > Arachnida > Uropygi > Thelyphonidae > Typopeltis > Typopeltis vanoorti. The sequence goes on from NC_143565.1 coordinate 95,670,163, forward strand.
TTACTATGAAACTACGTTTATTTTCTTCTTTTGCTAAATTTAAAACATTTACCAAACAGCTAAAATTCAAAAGAAAAAAATAACAACATTCAACTTACAACTTGCTTGGTTTTCAGCAAACAGTGAAAAAAGAAAAAAAATGTCCTCTTATACAGCAGTTAAATACAAGAGAAATTCATCAATATTAAAGTATCTGTTTTATAATACTACTATTCATCATCTTATCACCTCAAAACTAAGCAGTACTAAAATAATGAGAGCTGTTTATAATATTGCAGACTTTTGTGTGGCAGATGTATAAAGGCTGGTTTGATTCAGGTGTACTATACTGAAATAACTACAACTAGGATATTCAAATCATTAATCACTATTCACACACTGGTATTACATAAAGAAATATCCTCTTCCATAGCTGTTAAATGTGAGAGAAATTCATCAATAATAAAGTATCTGTTATATAATACCACTATTCATGTAGCAGTATTATATAACAGATTATTATAAACAAACCCTCCAACGTTAACAACCTTGTCAAAGAGTGGCCTTCACATTAGCTTCCTTTTGCAGTAACTCTCATCCTACTACAGGTTATTGTACATTTGAATAATATTCAGGTGTATCAAATCAAATCTTTATACATTTGAAATGTCAATTAGAGAGAGGAAGTTTAACTACAGAAAAGATATCAAAATGTAGAGCATCCCACTAATAATGCGGAAGAAATAATGCACCTACCCATATTGTAATCCACTATCCATCAGCACTCCCAAATGAAATTTATCCACCTACACTCAAATTTCATTTATATGAGAACCCTGAAGTTATGACCAAACTTTATACTCACACACATGCTGAAACCATATTTTCTAGCCCACAATATCAGGATATTCATTTAAAAAATTCAACCAGGATGTTCAAATCATTAGAATATCATCCTCACTATATCTCTCTCTTCCTATCGCTGCAAACATAGGAAACAGCAGATATATGCAGATAATATGTATGTGAAGAACACATTCTAACAATATTGTAACAAATTGGCCTTTATTAATTCCAGTTGCCAGCAGAAGGCATAAACAAAATTTCAATCTCTCTCTCACATGCCACTTTAATCCATAATAGCTGATCTACAGACTAGATCAAATGACCATTCAAAAACATGTAAAATGGCTACAGTAATCGGCTAACAGCTATAATCACTATGTCAGATTTTCTGCGATATGTATATATGTAAAGCTGAACATTGCAATTCTTCATGGAATTTAATGATACAGTAGGTATTGTTCTGTAGAAGTGTGACTACATTCAGTATTAAAATTTATAATAGTAGCAATAAAAAAAATTAATTAACCATCTACGGTCACTTAAAAAAAAAAGCGTAATACAAACACGTATTACCAACGACCACTTAACACTACTATTAATAGTATTTTCGATTACTTCAAAGCTGAGGCAAAATAGATATACATCACATTTCATTTCTTCTTAAGATTCATTTTCATCGAAACAGTAAACTGATATAATCTGATATTTTAAATTGATAACAATGTTTTTCAAAGATTTCAGCCATATTAATACTAAATATTTCAGTGCATGAGTTATGTACATTAAAAATAGCTTCTATATCGATTTTTGCTATTTATTTCCTTTTGCTACAGGTAATGTGTTTGGGGAATGCGTGATGTCCATGGTTGACTAGCTATTGATTGCAATGATGTGATTTCTGTCATACTTACAGTATTAATCAAATATAATACAATAAGAACTCACCAATTTAGATGAGTATCATGAAAATCGGACATTCACTTTAATATTCCTGCTCGAGAGCCGCAAATAAACAAAATACTAGGTCGAGGTACCACTAAAACCATGTGCTTCGTTTAACAAATCCAATTCGAAACTCCTGGTGCAAGCCTAATAAACTCAGTACATACTAGCAGATGGGATTATATTCGTTACCGGCATTACGGTAGAACTGGATTAGAAATATATGTTTAATTATTCCTGATATACACGCAAAGTGTTCGATTAGAAATCAGCGCATCACTACGTATTCTAGAGAGGAGAAGCGTCTAACAGTCTCACAAAGTACCCACTGCAGGTGTTTCTGAGACTGTGAAGGCTGCATTATCTGAAACCCAGGCGGTTACTATTCTGAGTGTAGAGATGGACCGCATCGTTCCCATGGCAATAAGCGAGAGGAGTTAGGTGATGACGCCTAAAACTTGAAATACGCATGACTGTGTACAGAATATTCAAAAAAAAAAAAAAAAGCGGAAGGAGTCGCATATAGTACCTATACGAAAAAAATTTTTCTATTGATAGTTAAATCTTATCAAATTATAGCTATATGCAACGGATATATTTAATTGTATAAGATATTGTTTAAATAACCATTTGTACCTTTTATTCAGTACACATGGCTGTATTTTTTTTTTTTTCAGTTTTAGCCATCCGTGACAAAAGACTGAAGACGTTAATGATGCAGCCTCTATAATTTAAGTTATCCTAATTTAAAACACAAACGTTTTGATTCGAACAATATAACAACTGCTAACACAAAGCAATATACCACAATTATATACAGTATAATCAAATTGTAGTGAATCAAACTGCAAGGCCACCTTGTGGTATACAACATAAGCTTCAGTAAGAGCTTCTTAAAAATTCTAACTTACATATTTAGACAAAAGCCGTTAACGACTTCTATTCCCCATAGGGAGTAGGTGACGATTTTAGCCCTATTTAAATTTTGAGGACTGAGGAAGAGTCAATCTCCACAGCATCCAATAAAGTTAACTGCCACAAGACTATATTATTATTATTATTATTATTATTATTACGGCGCTTGGCCGCACGAAGGAAGACTTGGTTTCGAGTCTAGTTCGGCGACTAGAGGAATTTTTCTAAGCCTGTTTTCGACCGGTTCCTGAGTTAGACGATCTCTGGCACGGGCAAGCAGGTTTTTCCTCCCGGAAACTCGGGTTTTTCGTCCTGTAAACTCAAGAAAATCGACCGTAGAACCCACATTATTTCAGACATTAAATATATTGTGTTAGGGTTAGGGACCACGAGATGGCGGCACATTTGAGCCCTCTCTCTTCACTGTGTACCGCTTAATTAGTGATAGCCTTGGGCCATCTATCTCTGATTGGTACCAGTAGAGATTGAACTGCCCACTCAGTCTCCAAAAGTTAGATAAGGCTAAACGGCCTCGCCTACTCCCCGTATACGGGAATAAAAAGGCGTTAGCTGATTTTATTATTATTATTATTATTATTATTATTATTATTATTATTATTATTATTATTATTATTATTTGTAAAACAATAGGTGCCGATACTCATTTCTTGCCAGCATGGGAAAAAAAAATAATCAGTAACGCCTTTCATTCCCCTATAGGGAGTAAGTTAGACCGTTTTAACTCTATTGAAAATTAAAAAAATGTAAAAAGTAAGCTAAAATTATTTACTGATTTTTATATCATATAATGATAACGATTTTGAAATAAGAACATAACACATAGTAAAAGTATATAAAAATAAGCAAAATGTATACGATGTTTTTTTTAATAATTATGTTATATAGCAAATATTTAAAAGGTTTTATATAGCAAATATCTGCTTCTTCTTTTAGTTTCTTTCTGTTCACTGCCGGCCTGATTGGCCGAGTGGTTAGCGTATCCGCTCTCCAGCCAAAAAGTTCGAATCCCGCTGTGGGCATGGATGTTTGTGATTGTCTGTGGAAATACTAGTACTGGTGGTCGGTGGTAGATGGCGTTGCTGTAGTTCCGGTTAGTTGAAGTTGGTGGTTGAGTGGTGGAGACAGAGAGTTGTGGAGTGGGTGCCCCCCCCCTCAATGAGTCTTTGGACTCCCTGGAGGTGCCATACTAATAATAATAAAAACATCCCGTTTAACTTTAAAAGCGCCAAAGATTGTGGTCAACGAAAAAATCGCCAAAATTTGTGGTCATTAGCCAATAACCAAAATCTTTTGCGATTTTTTTTCCTCTCTTTACTTCTCTTGGTATCCAATTAGTGCCAAATTTTGTATGCCTTTCATGTCGCAATATGGCCAGCTCATCTCCATTTACATGCTTTAACAACACTTCATGACATCTTTTACTCTTGTCATCTCTCTAATTCTAACATTTCTTATTCTATCCATTTTTGTTATATAGGGCTTTCTTCTCTCCAAGATGCTTTGACCACAAACAACCTGTCTTCCTGTTTTTTTACTCATTTTCCATGAATCACCTCCATAAGTAAACACTGGAATATTGCATATATTGAAGAGCTTTCTTAATAGACATACAGGTAAATCACCTAACAAATAACGATTACACAACTAAAATGCTTTGTTTCCTTGTGTGATTGTTCTACTTATTTCTTTATCTTGTTTTTCCTTAAAGCTAACTAAGTGACAAAGGTTAATATAGCTTCCACAATTTCAATATGATTATCTGCTCATTTCAATTCGATATGAATTCATCATCCGTTTGGTTTGAGTTATATTAATCTTTAAACCTTTTTTCCTGCTTTCTATGTCAAGGTTATTTAGCATTTCTGAGCTACTTCTTTATTTTTTGCTAAAAGAACAATGCCATCTGCAAAATGTATGTGACTGAGATTTTTTTCCATTAATGCTAACTCCGGTTTTCCCATGAGATATTCTCAAAGATTTCTTGTAATATAACAAAAAATAATTTGGATGATATAGGATCTTGTGTATAAGTCTTAATACACAATTTATAATAATCTTGTATGATTTGTTGTTATAAGCTGTTTATTATTTCTGAGTGACATAGAGAATCAAAGTATTTTTCAAAATCTACAAACATTAAATATGCAGGAAACATTATATTTCATTTCGGTCAATTTTGTGTCACCCGTTTCGGCTGACCTGCTTATCGGATACCTGAAATAGTTTGAAAATGTTCCATGTTTAATCTCTAGAGCAGAGTTTCTGGACAGCGTAAAAATATTTTAACGCAAAAAATATATAAAACTGATAAAAATTCTTTGCCCACCCACATTAAAAATGTATTATAGGTTGACAAATAATCTTTCATCTGTAGGAACCACATAAAAAATATCAATTTTTTTCTATTACTTGGTTAATAGTGTGGATGTAATATATTGTAAAGAACCTTGCTCGGAATCCTGCTAGTTCATATTATTATTATTATTTGACACCTCTAGGGAGTCCAAAGACTCATCGAGGGAGAGTGTGCCAACAGCATCGAGCGATTGGTACCCCTTCCAACTAGTAACCGCGCTCAAACTTACTTAACTGAGCCATTAGTAGCAGAGGCTCTACCAATTGACCAACATTTGCCGGCATATGTTTGTGGATCATCAAAAAATCTTGTAATCCTCTTTTACATAATGGATATAAACATTTTGTACAATTACCATATAATAACTGATTTACCTATAGTTATTGATATAATCTCTGTTGCCCTTTTTATGTAATGAAATAATCAAGGATTTATGCCAGTTCATTCAGTAAATAATCTTTTTTTTCTGTAGAAAAAATATCATTAAACATATCCAATATGACAATATATATCTATGAACCTCATGATTTTGTGTTCTGCTGATATGAGTTATCCACGTCTTTTATTATTCGTTGCTGACATGAGGGTATTTCATAATTCTTCAATCAAAATATGTAGATCTGTATCAACATCAGCCCTCATCTAATTATAGTAGAGCAGAGCTGTCCAACCTTAGGCAATCCGAGGGCCGGATTAAAAAAAAAAAAAGTTTATCCGAGGGCCGCATCACAATGCGTATCTAGTACAGTAATTTGGTGAGCAGCAGTTAAATCCTCGATAGCTGAACAAACGAACAACACTAATTGCGCGCTCACGTTCCCCGTTAACGCCAGGGAGCATGGCGTTTGAACAAAACAGTGTAAGAATGCTTCTTTGACACATTTAATATTTGAAAAACACGTGATATATAGTGATGCAAAAACACCATATAAACTTACCAATATCGAGATTATCGATTAGTGATAGAATTAAAATATATAATACGAATTCGATTCAAATTGTTATTTGGTTTTTTCGCTCGTAAAAATCAAAACCCACAGGGGGCATCGTAAAATCGCATCGCGGGCCGCATCCTACCCGCGGGCAATGTTTTGGACAGACCTGCAGTAGAGGATTTGTAACTATTTCCTCGCCTGTGTATAGGTCCCTGTAAAACTATATATTTTCATTATTTTTCTCTATTACATTGTACTATTCCTTGCTTAGTTTTCACTTTTCGAATCCATTTTTTTTTTTATTCCTTGCAATCCATTGATTATTTTCAGAGATATTTTGTTTTCTATTATATTGTGAATTGTTCTTAAATTATGTTTTCTGTTGTTGTTTTTGATTTCTTTTCTAACTAATTTTCGAATATTAACAAATTCTATATTGTGTTTGCAACGACTGTGTCTCCTTTCCTTAATTCTTTCTTTTTTTTTTTTTTATTAGATCAAGTAGGTAAAGCAAAATTTTCTCTAGATGGTCTATTTGCTGGTAATGGCATCTTTAAACTTTAAGTAACTTCTGCTACTGTTGAAGCCGTTTCCACCTTTCTTTCGGATAAGACTTATTCACCAATGCTTTTTCCCTTCACCGTTCTTTGAATTAGGTCTTCAAATTTTTCTTTATGACTTCTGCTCCGTTCTTTTTTTATTTAACAATTGCAATCGCTCCCTCTTGATATTTATCTTTATTCTTTGTCTATCTAGCCTATGATCACTACCATAATTAAACTGGTTGACAACAGATATTCCAGAATTTCCATGTTGTTCACCATAATATAATCAATTTCATTAAGAATGTCAACATTTGGTGACTTTCAGGTCCATTTATATTTAGTTCACTTTTTTAAAAAAGAATTTGCTATATACAATCCTTAGCTATCTTCAAATTCAACAAGTCTTTGTCCTCTCTCATTAGCTTCGCCCGTACCCTTACACATATAAAGCACTTTCACCTTGCTGTTTCTTGCCTAGTTTACAATTAAAGTCGCTCATTAAAATTTTTCCAGTCCACACGGTTAGCCTAGTGGCTTTGCGCTTAGAAACTATATGCCTGGGGAAGGAGTGTCCTAGGTTCGATTCCCGTCGACGACGTGAGGAGCTTTAGGATCTTCCTCAGCCATAGCCAAGTTAACCGCTCTGATGTGGACAGCAGGGTTTTTCCACCAGTTTATCTGGGGTTTTTTCATCCCGCAGGCAGGCAATCTGGCCCCTGAACACACAGGATACAGCCAGGAATACCTCGAGGCATAGGGGGGGTGACAATTCTATCCTCGTATTTCGGTTACGAAATCCAAGCACTTGGAAGGTTGTGGGCCTTAAAGGCCTGTCAAAGTCATTGAGAAAGATAGATTACAATTTTTCCAATGATATGTATTACCTCTGAGTGTTGGAGAGATCCTCATAGAAATTGTTTATTTCTTCATCTGAATGACTGCAGGTGAGTGCATGTATCTGTATTATACTTATATCACACCGCTTATTGATTTTCAATCAAATGTTGTAATTCGGTGGGAGACTGGTTTACATTCAAGAATGTTATTATTTTCATGTTTTATGGACCATAATTACAATTTGTCCTTGACCATGATCCGCCCAGCAGTATGTAAAATATTATTGCTTGTTTCAGTGATCATTTCTTCTATTCTTGTTTCAGAAAATCAACAATATCGCAATTCATTTTAATCAGTGCTTTACATATTTCTATTTTTTCTTCTTTCAAAGTTCTGACATTATAAGAACAAATGTTTAGTATTCTTGTCGGGATATTCTTCACAGATATACTATCCAGAAAGGACCTCCCATTAGCGTTTGAGTTAATTTCCTCAGTCTCAGAAGTAAATTTCATATTCAAGATAACATGCCTATTTTGGCCTTTGATGCTATGTCCTTCACAGATTATCAACTGCATTTGTTTTTTGTTTAAGGCAGAGGAAGGATTTATGTAAGCAAATATAAAAAAAGCTTTAAATAGTAAATATCTTAAAAAAGGCATAGTGAAAATATAATAACTTTCATTAAATAACCGTTTATTTGCATACTAGGTAAAAGTGTAAAAATTACTGAATATTACAAATTTCTAAAAGTATTGCATCTGTATGTCACACATGACTGTTAATAAAGGTGCCAGTATGCCATACCATTGTGTACTGATCCAAAGAAAAACCACTATTTATTTTAAAGCGTCGTCATTGTATGGTTCCTAACACTTGAATTATTTTATGGAGTTTATCCTAAATTTTAAGAAATTATGTTATCTACAGTACATGAAAATATTATCAAAAGAGCATATCATTTATAGAAATAATAAATGTAACTTTCATATCTAGTGTTATAAATCTAGCTAAGGATACCATTTTTTTTAAATAAGCCTATACATGAAAGGTCACGCGGCTTATAACACAACAGTGGCATGAATGGATAAGTGATTTAGGAGAATGAAGCAATCTATCAATATGTTCGTAAACAGTTTTGTAGGTTGTACTCATTGGGAAAAACAGGATGACAGAGATTGTCCCAAAGAACAGATATGAAATTGAATGAAGGAAGAAATAAATTCATTCGGTATGTTTGGAGCTGGAGAGTGTACGGGTGTTGGTCAGCGGCTGCTCCAGTTTTTACATTAAAAGAAATTGAAGGCATCGTAGTGGCCAGTTCATTGCAGTAATGCCCTTGATGGTATCTATAGAAATAGCGTAATGAAGAAACATAGTGCCTATGGGAAAGTGACTGCAGGGAATCTAACAGAGAGGGGTTATCTATTAAACAGATCACTCTTTCGTATTCACGAATTTCTCGGGAGGATTAGGTGCACTACACCAAATGTCTGAACGATATTACTAGGTTGGTAGGATGTGAGACTTAACGTATTAGGAGTTCAGAAGAAGAGATGAATAATTTTGAACGAAAAAAATCAAGTTTTGTTAGACGAAGAGGAAGCTTTCGATGTAATAATTTTGTGCCAAGATAACCTTCATTTGGATGTAGTCCGAGAAGACAGAGCTGATTAAGAAATGATATTGGAAAAATTATCAAAAGTAAGTTACAGTGAAATAGAAGCTTCCTTGCAGGTAATAAGACAGCCCTGAATTTCTATAGCCTACAAATTCACCAAGTTATCATACCATATTTAAAAATGGCGAGGAGATCAGTGCTTAGGCCACTCGTTATGAGAGAACAACGGCTTCAACATTTCAATAAAGAATAAAGAGTACTATCATGTTCAAAAGCACGAATAGGATTTCAAGTCAGAGAGAGAGAGAGAGAGAGAGAGAGGTTATTAATGTAACCTCTCGGGTAAGAGTACACACGCCTACTTTACACTAGCATTGATAAATAATTCTTATGAGAAGAAGCAATCTAACACCACACCAAATGAACGACCAGTGACGATGCTGGAAATGAAAAGTGCAGGATGGAGACCAAATGATAAATTGTTCAGGTGGCCTCAGTTCTGGACACGATCTGATGCCTTTGAAATATGGAGTCTAACCACATGGGTTTTTATAAATCTTTCTATTGCGTATGTCCAAAGGTGGGTAAGGTTAGAGAGGAGGGTCTACGGAAGAATAATAATGGCAGAATCCATAATAGCAATTGCTAGTTAGTAGATGGGTCTCCAGATAATGAAACACTGGTTGCTGATATCCTTATACATAACTTTTGAGTGTAATGAGCACTGGAACTATTATTTGATAGGCATCATTTGTCTCTTTTTTTAGCTATTGGCTGGATTCAGGCTTCCATGCTCTTGGGTAGATTCCATATGAATATGGTAGCTTAGAGAGGCAATAAAAGATGGGTGTTAATTCTACGTTCAAGTTTCATCACAACTGAAGGAATATCATATAGACTAGAAGTTTTATTCTTATAAAATTTAATCAGAATTTTGATGACATCCTTCTAGCAAATAACTAGAAGTAAGAAATGGACAGCTTGTGGTAGTGCGAAAATAAAATTTCCCATGTCGTTTATACAAAACTTGAGGGAAAATACTGAGACCAAGAGATCTGCTTTATCTTTGGATCAGGTTCGATGGTACCATCACGATGTCAGAGAAGTGGGAACAAGGTGTTGGAGAAGTTACACCCAATCGTTGATAATATTTTATGTTTATTTCGTGTTTCCTTGTGAGCAGTAAGAGAAGCAGAAAATTTTGAATAAATCCACAGGAGATATGCTTCATTTTTATCATGATTCGTTGAGGCACATTTCTTCGAGAAACGAGACTTGCATAAGGGTTTGAGGCTTGCTGTAGAGTAGGAAAATGAAAGCTCATCTTCTATTGACAAGTAATTTAGTAATTACGTTAGTGGCGATGTTTGATATCGGAGAGGGAAAACAGTAATCTGGCCATAGAAAGAAGCAAAAAAAATTCCAGAGTTGTATCCAATTAAGCTCAATAGTAATACATTCTGGCATAAGATGAGATAACCTTGAAGATGAACGAACTGTTAATAAAGTATTTTTTAAGTATCCAAAGTAATAAAAAAAAGTGGGAAGCATAGTTATCCGAGTTAGGTTAGCGATAAAGATAGTAAATGAAGCCTACAAACTGAGATGAAGAAATATTAGAGCTGGTCTACACCAAAAAAGTAGGGATTATAGGTTAGATCGCTTTTGGAAAGGAATATAATATTCGATTAAAGTACTTATTCTTCTCCTTTTGTGGAATGTGTCATGCGAGATATAGTGAAGCCTACAAACTGAGATGAAGAAATATTAGAGCTGGTCTACACCAAAAAAAAAGTAGGAATTATAGGTTAGATCGCTTTTGGAAAGGAATATAACATTCGATTAAAGTACTTATTCTTCTCCTTTTGTGGAATGTGTCATGCGAGATATAGTTAAAGTGAGCTGAGTCATGAAAGAAACCACTTGGGATTACATGATGAAAAGTACATCCCATTTTGATGTCCGGAATTGTTGCCTCAAATGTTCGTGAAATAGATATGGAAATATTTAATATTGGAAGAAAGTTTGATAATATTTCGAATTTTTATATATTTTAATTATTTTAGGATTTATTGTAAAATTCAGAGTACTGTGTAGCTCAGTGGAGGTGACTATTGCATCTTCAGCAGTAGGCCACCTGAAGATAGACTTCAGCTCAAGTCTAGTCGCCGAATGGAGGAACTTTTTCTAAGCCTATCTTCGATCAGTTCCCGAGTTAGTCAATCTCTGCCATGCGAAAGAGGTTTTTTTCTCCTAGAAACTCGGGTTTTTCATCCTGTGAACTCAGGAAAATCGACCTTAGAATCCATTCAGACAGTAAGATATTCTGTTAGGGTAGGTACCAAGAGGTGGCAGCACTTGATTGCCGGGATCTTCGTCGGTGGCGGCTTATAATTAGTGATAGTCACGTGCCAGCTATTTCTGATTGGCCACCGGTGGAGATTAAACTGCCCACTCAGTCTCCAAAAAAAACTAGATAGGGTTAAAAGGCCTTGCCTACTCCCTATAAGGGAATAAAAAGGTGTTAGATTATATTTTATTTGTAAAATTTACAAACATCATTCGTTTTCTTAGGGCTTGAGAAGGGAATTTAAAATAAAAAAAAAAAATCAGCTAACGCCTTTTATTCCCATATACGGGAGTAGGCGAGGCCATTTAGCCCTATCTAACTTTTGGAGACTGAGTGGGCAGTTCAATCTCCACTGGTACCCAATCAGAGACAGATGGCCCAAGGCTATCACTAATTAAGCGGTACGCAGTGAAGAGAGACGGCTCAAATGTGCCGCCATCTCGTGGTCCCTAACCCTAACACAATATATTTAATGTCTGAAATAATGTGGGTTCTACGGTCGATTTTCTTGAGTTTACAGGACGAAAAACCCGAGTTTCCGGGAGGAAAAACCTGCTTGCCCGTGCCAGAGATCGACTTTTTTCGATCGGAAACCCGTCGAAAAAAGGCTTAGAAAAATTTCCTCTAGTCGCCGACTAGACTCGAAACCAAGTCTTCCTTCGTGCGGCCAAGCGCGGCGGTATGCAAACGCCACATCCGCTGAGCTACACAGGCTCCAAGGGAATTTTAGTTTTGTCTTATTTTTAAGCCTGACTGGAAGCCAAACACCAACATCGGCTATATCTGATTGGCTAAGGATGGTTGTGTATAACCACTTCCAAACATATCTGTTGAAGAAATGGTACAGAAGTGCCACAGCTATCTAGTGGTCCCTAACCCTTTCACACAATAATATACTGAGGTAGGGTTAACGACCACTAGAAACGGTAGATTTTCTTCAGTTTGAGGGACGAAAAAACAGCTGCGAATTGAAAAACAAAACCCGTTTCTCTGTTAGCCAGAGATTGAATAACTTGTCATTAGTTCGGGCGGCCTATCTCTATTTCTGCAAACTCCACTTCCACAGGATATTTTTTGTATTATTAAATATTTTTACTTATATTATTCATATATTTTGTTATTTTTATTGGATATTTTTTTTTATATATATATATATTCGCAGTTCAATTGCTAGTATTTACATCAGTTTCTTTCATTCACCAAAGGAGAACTCAGACACCCTTCTAAGTGTGACTTTGGACGGTTGCTGCTGCATGCCACTAACTAGTTCTTCCTTCACGCAAGGCATGGTAGAATAAACGCCAGCATGATAATTCGCCAGCTTATCGAGATTCCTCCAATAGTCCTCTTTCCTAAAGATACCAAGAAATTATATATTTGGTTTAATCCTTTATCCAGAGCCTGTGTAGCTCAGTGGATGTGGCGTTTGCACACCATCGCGCTAGGCCGCACGAAGGAAGTCTTGGTTTCGAGTCTAGTCGGCGACTAGAGGAAATTTTTCTAAGCCTTTTTTCGACCGGTTCCCGAGTTAGTCGATCTCTGGCACGGGCAAGCAGGTTTTTCCTCCCGGAAACTCGGGTTTTTCGTCCTGTAAACTCAAGAAAATCGACCGTAGAACCCACATTATTTCAGACATTAAATATATTGTGTTAGGGTTAGAGACCACGAGATGGCGGCACATTTGAGCCGTCTCTCTTCACTGCGTACCGCTTAATTAGTGATAGCCTTGGGCCATCTGTCTCTGATTGGGTACCAGTGGAGATTGAACTGCCCACTCAGTCTCCAAAAGTTAGATAGGGCTAAATGGCCTCGCCTACTCCCGTATATACGGGAATAAAAAGGCGTTAGCTGATTTTAGCTGATCCTTTATCCAAGTGTAAGCAAACAACGTTTCACCTGAAGTATCTTGAGGACTGGGGCAACTCGTCGTAAATAATGCAAAGCACAAGATGTGCTTTGCATTATCTTGTAAACATCTTTAATGCCATTCATTATATATGGTTCACTACCCAGACCAGTTTCAACCTTTATTGAGGTCTCATCAGTGGAGCTAGATTCAGAGGTGAGGTGATACCAAGGTTGAAGTAATGCAGAAGTCATATTTGTATATACGAGTTGCCAATAGGTATCTCACTTTATTATTATAATACTCTAGATTATAGATAGTTAGTTGTTGAAAGTTTTTCCACTTGGTTATACTATCAACTAAAGATATCAAGAAATTATATACTGGGTTTAATCCTTTATCCAAGTGTAAGCAAACAAAGTTTGCGCCTTAAATATCTTCAGGACTGGGGCAACTCGTGGTAAAGGTGTCCTTTACCATGAGTAAATAAGCAACTTTCAACACATCCCTTTCCATTGGGATGGATGGCCATCCTACCAAAAACTGTGTACTGCGGTATACTCAGATGGAGGATACTAGATCCCTAGTTCAATAATTACAGTGTCCTGGGAGTTTTTAGCAAGACCATCACCAGCGCTGCAAGGAAAAAGGAAGAAATGACAGAATAGATTGAGAGGGGTGGCTCTACTCCAAAGAAGAAACATTTTCAAAATTCAGAATTCCAAAAAGGATAAGCAGAGATATTTAACCAGGCGAGAAAAGACATCTAATAAGTGGAGATTTAATTGGTATTTCCTCCAACTAAAGAAGATATGCTTTTAGGCTGCAATAAAAGCTATAATAGACACTCATCTGTGGTAACTCGCTAAATTTATTTTTTTACCAAATTTTTCTAATTCCCTTTGTAACTGTATTCACACTTAGCAATCACCGAATGGGAATCCCTGGCCTATCCGTGAATTTATAGCAATATGGCATTGCAAACAGCAAACAGTTGATATCATCTCGTGATCGCACACCAGAACAGTCGTATTGTTGTCTCAATCAGTATAATTTCTTTAAGGTCGATTTTTCTGAGAAGCGGAGTTTAGTTGCAGGAAACGTTGCGGGAGAAAAGACGCATTTGCCTGTTCTAATGATCAATTAACTACAGACGTGGCTAAAATAAAATACATAAAAGTTCATGTAGGCTGAGTGAATTGTTTCCATAATGCTCGTCCTTCTGGAGGTGTCGCCAGCATTATATTATCAGAAACGATCCTACATGGGACAGAGGAGGATAAATCGCTGCAAATTCCAGTTCAACTTGAAATTCTACTGGCGAATTTAATTTTATTTTAACCAACGAAATAAGCAACGAAAAATATTTATCTGGTATTTATTTATTTGGTATTGAGTGTATATGACGCATTAGCAACAGCATATATTTGGCAAATTTTTTCTTTGACTTCTTTTCACTAATAGATATCATCATCATCAACTACCATGGGTCCAATGCCCGTAGGTGTCTGCTGCCATCTTGATATGATTCTTCCATTGCATTCTGTTTTGTGTAAGATGACTCAATTTGTGCATAGAGTTTCTGCACCATTTGACGATTTCAACGACCCATTCTCTGTTGGTCTTCCTCTTTTGTTCTTTCCTTCAATCATTCCAAACAGCAACGTTTTTAATTTTCTCCCATCATTCATTCTACATATATGGCCAAATAGACGTAGTTTCCTTTTGATTATTTTCTGGATTAGGTTTTCTTTGGTTGTATTCGTCTGTAGATTTCCTCATTGTTCACTTTCTGTATCCAGCTCATTCTCAAGATCTTTCTATAGCACTTCCTCTCAAATGCCAATATCCTCCTTCCAGATTCTTTCAGGAGTACCCAGGCCTGGCATCCATAGAGCATGCTGCTGAAGATACAGGTTTCTGCAATGCTCACTTTAGTTTGCATCTTTATAGCTTAGCTGTTCCATATTTTGTCCAAGGCTTTTAAAATAGTTGTTGCTCTGGCAATTCTAATTTTTATCTCTATTTTGGGGTCCAGGTCATGCGTTATGTGGCATCCAAGATATTTGGAGTGTTCTACATTTTCCAGTTGAAGTCCTACTATAGTAACTTTGTTCAGTAACTCCTGTTGTCCAAATATCATTGTTTTGGTTTTTTCAAAATTGACATTTAGTCCATATCTTTTCTTTCTGCATATAGTGTTTGCTATGTCTGTTCCAGTCTTGCTGCATCTTCTTCAATCAGGACGATGTCATCTGCAAAGCAGAGGCAGTTTATTCTCATGAGATTTATTGAAATGCCTCCACGTTCTTTAATCGTATCTAGTATTCTTCCCAAATGTGTGATGAAGATGATTGGTGATATTGGGTTCCCTTGTCTTGTGCCTTGACTAATGGCAAACCAATCTCCAGTCTCACCTGCTATTCTGAATTTTGCTTGTGCTTGGCTGTTTATATCTTTCAGCAGGTGGATCAATTTATTGTCCATACCATAGGATTCCAAGACAGCCCATGTTATATTTTGGTCAATATTATCAAATGCCTTTTAGAAGTCCACGAAATAGCAATATATCTTTTGGTTCTTTCTTCGAGCTTTCTCTGATATTAGTCTTAGTGCGAGTATTTGTTGCACTGTACTTCGATCTTGTCGAAATCCGGCTTGCTCATCCAGAAAATATGCCCCCTTCAGGTATTCTGTTGGTATTTTCATCAGCACTTTGCCAAGATTATTTACTTTGCTCGTTTTCATGTATATTTGAAATTTGAAAACGATATTGCTCATTCAAAGTATATATATCATTTTCATGATATATACTTTGCTCATTAATGCAATAGTTATGTAATTGGTGCATTCTAAAGCACTGCCTTTCTTATGAAGAACAACCAAGATCGATTTTTTTCCACTCTTTGGGGGCATATCCTGATCTCCATATTTCATTACATGGCTTAGGTATTTCTTTTGAAACTGATTCTCCTCCATATTTTAGCATCTCGCCTATTATGTTGTCATTTCCAGGACTCTTGTTATTCTTGCGATGTTTTATAGCCTTATTCACCTCCTCTTTCAAGAAGTCATTTTCAAAGATCTTTGCTGGTGGAGAGATTGCTTTTAGTTCTTTGATTACTTCTGTTGCAGTATCATTTAGTTGATTTTTATATAGTTCGCTGCAATATCTTGTCCATCTGTGTATGATTTCTGTCTTGTCCATCAATACTTTGCCATTTCCATCTTTGACTGCTACTGACCTTGTTTGCCACTTCCAATTGACATATCTTATAAGTTTGTAGACCTCTCTAGTTTTGTGTTCTCCATAATACTGTTCAATGTCTTTGAACTGGTCCTCCAACCATTTGGCTTTATCAGATCTTGCTGATTTCCTTACTTCATTGCATTTTTGACGGTATAACTCATCTGCTGCCTCCGAATTATCGCTTTTAAATTTCAGTTCTCTTTTCTCTTGTACCAATTTTAGGGTTTCCTGAGTAATCCATTTCTTGTTGATCTTTTCTCTTTCAAGAATTACTTCATCTACTGCTTTTTTAGCACTGTAGTCAGTCGTTCTGCTCTTGTAGTTATATTTTGTTTTTCACTTTGGGGTCTTAAGCTTAGTTTCCAATAGGTTCTGATATGCTGTTCTTAGCCTGTCCACATTTAGTTTTGACATGTCACTACTTTTCTGGAACTTTTCTTTTTACTTCTGTTTCAGTTTTAGTCTTATATTCGCAATCCCTAAGCTGTGGTCCAATCAATATCAGCTCCTTGGAATAATCTGCACTGTTGAACTGAGGTTCTCCATTTCTGGTCTATTAATATAAGGTCAATCATATTCCCGTGTTTGCCATCGAAGGAGCGCCATGTCCATTTACGACAATCTTTTTGTTGAAATTTGGTATTACAAATCATCAGGTTGTTATCCGTGGAAAATTCCAGAAGCATCTCTCCACGTTCATTTCTTTCTCCATATTCAAATTTTCCCATAACCTTTTCCCATCCTGTGTTATTTTTGCCAATCTTTGCATTCCAGTCTTCTCCAATGATGAGTATATCCTGTTTCGGCACCTCATCAATTACTAGTTGTAGATCCCTGTAAAATATCTCAATGTTTTCATCTGCACTCTCTGCAGTGGGCGCATATATTTGAATGGTTGTGATATTAAATGGTTGGGTACTGAATCTTGTCACTATTATACAAACCAATTAGTGAAGGAATAATTGTTGTAAGATTCGGTGCCTTGTTACTTAGCAGGAAACCTACGCCTGCTTCATGCTTACTTTCATTTCCTGACCAGAGAACTCTTCCACCATTTGATTCTCCTGACAATGTCCATCTCATTTCTGAAATACCCAATATATCACATCTGTATTTCTTCATTTCTTCTTGAAGCAACTGCAATTTTCCAGTTGCCCCAGAGTGTACGGGCATTCCATGTGCCAATTGATATTCGTCCTTTACAGGACTGAGTTTGATTTTTTTTGTCTTTGTTTTCAATAACTAATTTTTTGATCCAACCGTGATTACTCGAATACTATAATAGATATACAATGATTTAATCAATTTTGGAGTTTCACTTTTGTTTCAATTTTGGACTTTTGTTTAGAGCCTTAAAGGCTCTAAACAAAAAGTTCTACAGCATCTTGCGACCAGTCAGAGATAGTTATGCTACCTCCACAGTAAATGAACCTCCAGTCCACCAATAGAGGATTACCTAATAGGCGCATTAGGCGCGCTCCTAGGGCCTCGTCGTCTCGAGGGGCCTCAAAACTTACATAGCAAAAAGATAATATGCCTCTAAAAATTAAGTGGACGTATTTATTATTTATTTATTTTCTAATATATATTTTCGATAGCTAATATTTATTTTTTGTTTTATTTTTTAATAAAACATTTTTCATTTAATTTATTTCTTTTTTCTTTATTTAATTATTAATAAAGAAAAAACTTGTTATTATTTAAGGATTTTATTCTTTTTAATACAAAACAAATACTTTTACATAAAGGGCCTTATAACAAAATTGCGCCTAGGGCCTCAAAGGAACATAATCCGTTTTCGCATCCCATACAAACTCACTCTCAGGCCAGCAGTCGAAACTGGAATCGGCCATATGACATGTACCACTGTCCTGTCATACAAATTCAGATATCAGGATTCACCTGTGGTACCCCCTAAAAATCCTCCCCCAAAATTCATTCCAGATTATCAGTAGCTTTCCTGTATATTATGCACTCATTAAAACTCAGACTGGGAATAAAATACATATAATTAATATATATACCTCAGGAAGAACTGTGCTTGCAGTTCAATGTGAATGAGGGCCATCTCATATTGGGAGTTAATTTTAAATGCACGTCGGCTCCTTCAATGGACAGCATCAATAACAGGAACATCGACTCTTCTTAGCTCAACCTTTTCAGAATGCAGTCAATAACTACTAGCTGACTAATATCTTTAGACTCTTAAATCAACATGAAAAATATTCCCTTGAAGGGCCAAAGATGGCAGGTTCCTACATCAAGCATAGATACTGTACATCCATGCAATAAATACACTTCATAAGAAGGATCACACATCTTCTAAGCATCTCTAGCCATGGGCACATTAGACACAAAGGAGGAGTATACCGGATCTTTAATAACAACTTGCTACAGGACACTCTGTCCGAAATGCTTCAGAAATTATATCGCTGCTATTATCGGAGTCATGCCTACTTCTGAATTAATTTTTGATTCGTGGTCACACTTAAAGGCTAAAGCATTTACTCAAAAGAAGTATGGCAACCAGAATAATCTGAACAGACATAGAGTCTCATATCATATGCAACATAAATATGGCACTGATTGATCTTTTGTTAGCGTTGTGTACTTTTCCTTTCATTGGAAAATCTGTAACACTCTCCACCACTATTTAAGCTATAACATCATGTAGTGGAAGCATTATAGAAGACCGTGATGACATTCTCTTATATTATACCTTACCATACTATAGAAAAGTACACAACGCTAACAAAAGATCAATCAGTGCCACTCGTATAATCCTTTCTGATTCGAAAACACTTTGTTTTTAAATCTACCTGAAATATTCTTTTCAAGTGGCTATTTGCCTGATAACATCATGGATGCGGTACTGAGACCTTCTGTGACAGAACATCTGGTGTCTATCTTTTTGAAGAAAGCCAGCAACGTATGGTAGAGATTTACACTCTCTCAAATTTAAACAAAAATATACAGCATACTCAGCGCCGGCGCCTAGTCTTTTTCTTGTGTGTGCGATTAATGTTCGGCGCCTTTCCAAAAAAAGTTTTTTTGAATAAAGTGTGTATAAAACGAACAGAAAATGAAAAACAAATGAAAACCGCTTTACAGTATAATGTTATCTATGGATTAGTCCTGCTTATACAATTTATATTTACACGGAACGCAACAATTAATCATAAGTTCATTTATGATACATCAAAAAATAAAGAACTTTTTTAGGTATATTTTCGTAAATTTTAATAAAAAATTAGAGTGATATAATCGGGTCCATGGAAGGGGCTCGAACAGAAGACGACGTACATTCATAATTATATGCACCAACCATTTGTTGTTCGTTTAAACTCTTATCTCATATTTTTTGACATCTTTTAGGTCCTTTTCTTCTGCGGCGCCTGTGTATATTGCACAGTTCGCACACGCGACCAGCCGGCCCTAAGCATACTAATAAAATAGTCCAACAAAACATTGGACATAAACTTCATTGGATAATATGAATAAACATTCAACTGGAATCTATTACATTGCACCAGAGCCACTAAACCGACCGTCAATATTCAGTGGAGAATATGCCACAATGCTTTTCATGGTTCAGCTATGCTACGCAGATTTCTCGTATAATTGTCTCTTCTGCTACCGACACCGAACAGTCAGGCATATTTACCTATAGTGCGACGTTAATAGCAAATTCATCCATTCGTTTCGAGAAACGGCAGCCTTAACCTGTGGTTGTCTTCATTCAGAAGAATAACATCTTATTCTTGTACACACGCACAGTTAATAAATCATTCCATCTGTAAATATCTCTTCGTCACTGTGAAAGCAGTGATACACAGTTTTTATCTTCAACACACAAGATTAGACAGCACAACACCTTGACTGAGAGAGGCAGCTGAAAATCTGCTTTCAGTATTTAAACAAAAGGTAACAAGCCGTCTCCTACATTACCCAAGATCTCTTCCGCTAAGACTGGTATAGAAAAATCGCCTGGCTGAGCAGGGCCAATGCATCACGTTACACATCTCAGATTTGAAAAAAAAAAAAAAAACATCATTGTACTCCTCACCCCAAAACAGAGGGTAAGAAACAGAAATTCCTGCTTTTTTTTAATGGAGAATCCTATAGTACACTAATGACATGGATGAGCAATAAGAAACGTTTTCACGTTTGACTCGAAAAGCTGTGGATTGCATTACCCACTAGTTCCTAGAACATAAGAGGTCCCCAAACTGCATAAACAAGAATTTCCATTCAGACTAATTGTTGTTGCAATACACTCTCCAACTACTTTGCTATCTAAACATCTACCAAATTCCGACAACTTCCATCAGAAATATCCTCTAAATGTTAAGAACACCATTCACTGCATAGAAAACATCAAAGATATCACTATTGATATAATTGCTAGCATGCAGATAGTTCTGCATGCTAGCAATTTTCCAAGAAGAGAAACAATGCAATTACTTCATCACATCTTCCTACCTGATATAGTGGATCACTTTAAATAGGACAACAATAGTACGTTTTTAAAATTTCGAGTTTTTTTAACAGAAAGAAACACTAGCAATAGGCTCTCCTCTCTGCATTGGTAGCTGATCTATTCATGGAGAGTTTGAAACAAATAACCTTCAAGTTTTAAGGAACACAACGAAAAATTCGGCGAAGATATATTGACAATATTTTTTATAATCTGGCCCAGTTCTCTTGCCCAATTAGAGGATTTCATCACCTACCTGAGCAACATTCAGACTCGAATTAAATTCACTGTTAGCAAGAAAGAGGTCTTGAAATTTTTTAAATCCACCTATTAAGATATCTGAAGAAAGCCCACTCATCTTAATCTATAGGAATCCAACTAACACAGAACGTTACTCACCAATCTTCTCATTCACCTACAGAATTTCTACCAATAGATAAAAGAAACGAACAGTTGCACTGTGTTATATCAATCCTTCAAAATTGGCTGTAAGAAAACATTAGTCTAAAAATTTATATTTCAACCTGCAAAACTATCAGAAAAACAACAAAACCAAGACTATAAAGATGCAATGATTTTCTCATATACAATATATCAAAGACAAAATAGCAAGATTGCTGTACTTCTTCTTCTTTGAGTGCCATCTCCTATCGGAGGTCGGCGACCACCTTGGCAATTTTTGAGCGATTCTCAGCTATTCTGAGCAGTCTCTCAGAGTCCATACCAGTCCACTGTCTGATATCTGCCAGCCAGATTTTCTTCATCTTCCTTGTCCTCTTCTTCCATTTATCTTCCCTTTTATAATCAATTGAAGTATCTTATTTTTCATTACGAAGTAGGTGACCAAGATATGCAGTTTTCCTTCTTTTTATGGTATCTAAAAGTTCACGTGATTTCCCCATTTGTTCCAATACTTCCTGATTGGACGTTTTTGCTGTCCATGGGATTTTTAATATTAGTCTGTATAACCACATCTCAAAGGCTTCAAGTTTTTTTATTGATGTTATCTTCAAGGTCCAAGTTTCTGCACCGTACAGCAGTACAGACCATACATAGCATTTAACCATGCGTAATCTAAGCTCTAAGTTTAAACTGCGGTTACACAGTGTTGATTTCATCAAGAGAAAATTTTTTCTTGCCATTTCAATTCTAACTTTTATTTCCATTTCTGGATTGCAATCTTCATTTAACCAGCATCCGAGATATTTAAACTTTGCCACTCTTTCTATTTGTTTCCTATTTAAAGAAAGTGCTAAATTAAGAATTGGTTTCTTACTTATGACCATGAATTTAGTTTTGGTGATATTTATTTTTAATCCCATTTTTTCACTCTCTGCATTTATTAGTTCCAAAAGATTTTGAAGATCCTGAATATTGTCAGCCAGAAGAGCTGTATCATCGGCATATCGGATGTTACTGATGATTTCACCATTTACACTAATCCCTTCCTTTCTTCCTTCCAAGACTTTTTGAAATATGGCTTCTGAGTAGATGTTAAAAAGAAGAGGTGACAGCACACATCCTTGCCTTACTCCTCGTTTGATGTTAATGGAGTCTGTAATAATGTCATCAACTTGAACAGATGCCTTTTGGTTCCAATATAAGTTTTCAATGATCCTGATGTCTTTACCATCTAATCCAATTCTTTTTAATAGTACAATCATTTTAGCATGTTGGACTTTGTCAAATGCTTTCTCGAAGTCGATGAAGCAAATGAATATTACCTTGTTTTGGTCAATACATTTTTGAAATAAGATCTGAGAACAGAAAAGGGCCTCTCTTGTTCCCAAGCCGTTTCTAAAGCCGAATTGGGTATCACTGATGGTGTCTTCACATTTTCTGTATATTCTTTTTTGAATTATTTTCAGAAACATTTTGAGAACGTGACTCATTAGGCTGATCATTCTATAGTCATTACAAGTTTTCGCATTTACTTTTTTAGGTAGCATGATGAAGCTCGACTGTAACCAGTCTTGAGGGATTATGCCTGTATCATAGATCTTATTAAATAGCTTTACTAATATGTTAATGTTGTCACCTTCTAATAACTTTACTATTTCTGCCGGTTTTCTATCTGGTCGTAGGGCTTTACCATTTTTAGCTGAGTTCAATGCACATTCTACCTCTGATTTTAGAATGCATGGACCTTCCATATGTTCATAAGTATTTTCTGGGTTCTGTCTGTCATCAGTAAAGAATTCTATATATTTCACCCATTTTTGTATTTTGTCATCCTTTTTGGATATAATTTCTCCCTTTTTGTTTCGAAGGATACAGAATTGTTTTTTTTTATATACCTGAGATCTCTTTCATCTTTTTGTGTAGATTAAAATTGTCATGTTTTTCCTGTAGAATTTCTACACATTTTTTTTTCTACACATTTGTATTTCTTTACATTTTTCATTCATCCAGATATCTTTTGCTTTTTTGATCTTGTGTTTAATAATTTTCTGAACCTCCGTATATTTTGTTGGGTTATGATTTTTATATGATCTGCGTTGATCCATGAGAGAAAAATTTCATCAGTCATCCAATCTTTCTTTTTTACTGTTCTATTAGGACATAAGGTATTGGTACATTTCTCTATGAAGACAGATTTCAATTTGTCCCACGATTCATCAACCCTCATGATGTCATCATTCTTGATAAGTGCTAGCTCTTGATTCAGATCTTGACTCAATTTGCTTCTTATCTCTGTGTTTTTTAATTTTCCTAAATCAAACCTTTTTTGTTGATGTTTCTTAAACATAGCTTTCAGTCTAAGTTGTAACTCTGCCCAGTAGGTTATGATAAGAAGCAATATCTGCATTAGGATAGGTTTTTGTACTCTTTATAGAACTTCGAAATCGTTGATTAATTAGTAAGTAATCAATTTGGTTTCTGACTATATTCCCATTATTATCCTGTGGTGATCGCCAAGTATACAGTCTTCGAGGTGATAGGCTTAAACCATGTGTTTGTGATTATTAGCTCCTCTTCCTGGCAGAATTAAAAAAGTTGGTCACCTCTCTCATTTCTTGTGCCCAGTCCATGTTCGCCAACTACATTTCCACTTCTACCTTTCCCAACTTTAGCATTGAAATCACCCATGCTAATGTTAATATCATGCTTTTTTGTATTTTTCATTAGTTCTTTTAATTGATCATAAAATTCTTCAATCTCGTTATCACTCTTGTCAGCAGTAGGGGCATAGACTTGTATAAGATTAACATCTAGTGGTTGTCCTTTCAGTTTTAATAACATCATCCTATCTGAGTAAGGGATGAAGCTCAGTGACTTATTGATCTCTTTGTTTATTATTATTCCAACTCCGCTTTGATGGTTGTTTTCACAACTTCCAGTGATACATTATCATGTCATTGACTTGAGTTTTGCCTGATCGGGCCACCTAACTTCACTCATTCCTAAAATTCCAATTTCAAGTCTTTTCATTTCTTGGATAGCATTTCTTAGCTTACCTGCTTCATACAAGGTTCTGACATTCCAGGTTCCTAGTTTTACTGCGCGCACCATGTTGAGCCCGGGGATTCTTCGCACCCCTGTCCCATTTAAGGGACGCCGGTAACTCGGGGCCATTTGTGTAGATTTGCTCGCCATGGTGGTTAGTCTGGAAAGAGAGAGAATAGAGCAGTAGTTTCTCCATTTGCTTTCTGCTCTGCAGTATTACAGACGTACACAATAAACTGTATTGCCATCTGCAATTTTCTAATCACAAGCTTTACCGTCATCATGAGACTTCAACCTTGTGTCAGTACTGACAAAGCTGCTTCCCTTTGCCAGAGGATTGAATCCTTTATTTCAACCTGCAAAACTATCAGAAAAACAACAAAACCAAGACTATAAAGATGCAATGATTTTCTCATATACAATATATCAAAGACAAAATAGAAAGATTGCTGTACTAACAAAACTTAAAGGTCTCCTTCTACCCAATCAACAAAATTTCCAATCACCCGAAATGTTATAAACCTCTACATCAGCCACCTTTACAAGCACGTCTGCAAGATCAGTTGCAATTGTGGCATAAAAACATAAGACAGGCAGGCATATCTGGGAATATACGCCAATCGGAACAGTTAAAGGAAGTTGATAATGAAAGAAAGCACAAATCCGTTCTGTAGTACATACAACAGTAATAAAACATATGGGCAACAAACTAAAATGCACCACATCGATTACTGAAGAGCGTGCAAAGAATCAGCAGGAACGATGAAGCTCTCTCTACATGTGTAGTGAAAAAAAAAAAAAAGGTGGAATGATATAACTTCGTCTTGTATTTATTAATCCATCATGACACCCTCGGATCTATCAGTATATAGTATAGAGCAATCAACGAACCTGCAGCCAGCGGAATAGCGAATGCATGCTTTCCATTGTGAAAACATGTTCAAATATTTTTCACTAGATATTTTAACTGTTATTACTTATTTTCTAATTTTTTTAGTTTATTCATATTATTTCCTGATGAAACGAAGCAAAATGTTTCACGACAATCAAACTGAAAAAAAGTTTTTATTTCACATTTTTGCTTGTGATTTTAATAACGGATAATATTTTTTTAAAATGTCTTATCTGCAGAGAAGACTACGCAATGAAAATGCAGTCATTTCCATAAATCAAGGAACAAAGATAAAAGTCGAGGTAACTCGTAGGGAAAAGAACTAAAAAAAACATGCATTATCATGTATTATTATCATCATCGTGTATTGCTTCTTATCTTACAAAAGTGCATTAACAGTGCCAGGACGACAGTTTACGATACAGTTTTATGAGATAGGAAGCAATGCATGATCTGGTTTTTTTTTCACCCGAGGGCTATCTCAACCATAATAACCCGCTCTTTAGCTCCAAGGAAGATGGAATCCTATTATTTCCTCTCAACAATGATTCATGAGGTTGATGTGGATACAGTGAAAACATTTCCAACTGGACTGTTAAGAAGTCACGATTAAAATGAGTTGTACGCAACGAAGCTAGTCCGTTGTATTTCATTAACCATAAAACAAGAGATCGTCGATGCTGGTGTAAAGAACTTGGGATATGTATTACATCAATCACAGGCGACGAACATGTGGCTTTTCTTATCAAATGGGAGAAGAATCCCGTTTTAGTCCCTTCGAATATATTCTAGATTTTGTCTGATCTGGAGTGTACAACGAATGCAGTGCCATTTCTCCAACATCAGAGATGGAGTAGATGGCCCATCATCACCATCTATTATTCGTTCCATTATAGTTAGATAAGATTATTTTCATTTCTGAGCACTCTATTGTGCTCAGAAATGCAACCACACCGTACATTGCCCGTTGACAGAAATCCTCCTTTCATTGCAGCAGTTCACGGCATTTGGCACTATCAAGGAAAGGGGACTGAAGATCAATGACTTGGGAGCATTCGTTTTGTGTCATACTTGTCAAATATGCAGCTGGCCGACTCTCCGTCTTAGAGAATAACCTAATCTTGCAACCATGAAATTAGTAGATGTGTTTTGAAAGAGAGCAAAGGTCATATCATCAGCAAAAGGAAAATAAATTGGGAAAGAGCTCCCCAAAGTGTAGTAAAAAGGGAAAGAAAAGAGGTGCTAGTGGAGGTAGGAAAATAAAAGGAATAGAAAATGGAATGGTAGGGAACAGAAAGGAAAGAAATGGGTAATGGGAAAGTATGGAAGAAAGAAGAATATGCCTTATTCCTGATGATTCTCATCTTTCTAGGTCAGTGCTATCCGATGATACCTCTTTCCACCACACTCACAGAGAACATGCAAGATAAAAAGAACCACGGGGACAAATAGTGGTCAGTCGTCTGCCTTTACGGGTCACCATGGTGGCATGGCAAAGACTTTGCCAGCGCTTCTTAGAGGTTCGAGTCTGAATTACTTGTATGAAGAAACATAGACCAACGTATGGCTTTGCTATGAGGATGTTCGATGTAATTAGGCTCAATAGTAGTAAAAAAATTTAATGGTACATTCTTCGTGGCGCATAGGATGAGTGGAGCACATCATTTGGTATTAAATATGTCATCACCCATAAATGCTTTCTCTACCCAAAGGAAACTCCAAATGCCATAAAACTTGTAAAAGTTAATTTATGTACCTCCATTGTTGGAGAATTGATAGTGGGGACCTACTTTATTTCCTAACCTAACAGATGTGATTTCTTGATTTATTGGTAATGAAAATAAAATTTATTTGCTAGTTGTTAACTGGACATTCGAATTGACAGTTGAGGATCATTCCAATGAAACCTCAAAGTCAGAGTAGCTGGATAATCTTAGAAAGCACATTGAGCAGACTTGTTGTTTTGCTAAAGATCAGAGAAGAGATTATGGATGTTTTCAAACCTCCATTTGTTGATGTTTTTGGAAGGGTAAGATGTTAAAGAAAAGTTCAGAGAAGAACGTATTGTTTCAGACTTTGGTTATGTTGAACCCGAAGAGTAGTTTTCCCAGAAGCTTTCAACACTAGTCATACTGTTCCACGATAATTTCCATTCGGATATCCTGATGGTCTGTGAAATTATATAGAAGCTAAGGTGGTTGGTTTGAAATATCTTGTGTTGATGATAAGGTGTAAATGATGCTGAGATCGAATATGTTAGGACTGAGAGGTCAACGCCTCAAAGGAATTTCGGTATTAACATCATTATAGAAAATTTCCCCCAAATAACTTTAGAGTTTCCTGTACCAGGAAATGTTCTTGATCTCCTCAATTAAGATTTACGGCATACCTATATTCAAAATAAATGGCTTTTGCAAAAAAGACGGCTAACAGTTGTGTTATTTCCAGACCTGGAGAATATCGACAGTTTTAATTTTGCGATGATCACTGTTGAACTCAGGCCCTGCTAAGAAGAGAACGATAAGAAAAAGCTAAAAGTGTTCTTCAGGGACTTGACAGATAAGAATGCTGTGAAAGTCTATGGTTGCATAAACCTTCAGCTGTGTTTTGTTCTATTACTACCAATAATTTAAATTTTCCCAGGATGATGAAAAGACTACTCGTGAAATCGTTGTCACAGATTGCACACGGCACGTAATCCGAATAAACTATTACTTTAGATCCTGCTGGATTACTTCATAGTGAGCGAGAGAAGAATTTATCTAGTGCAGGACAGCTGTTTTCTGAATATAGAAAAGAGCTCAAGGACCAGTGCATATGCAGAGGACTGAGGGGCATCTTTGCTTGATCCCTTTTCGGATGTGAATTGGATATGAAAATTACATTGAATAAGAGTCGTGTTAACCTGTTGTTGTAGACTCCATGAAAGTTAAAAAGGACCAGAGTCATACTGACTGTAACTTTCTGAAGGATGTCGAATAGGAATGGATGCATAACTGTTAAATGTTCAACTAAAGTCTACGGAGAGGTATAACATCAAGTAATTCTTGATCTCTACCAGAATATCAGATTTCCTATGAGAAATAGATTAAATTGTGTAAATCAATGTAAATACAGCTGTGGGATTAGATGAGAGATCAGCTAGAGTTTTGATAGAATGTGCAAGGTAACTGGCAAAGCTTTTGACTAGTTTGCTGAGACTTAAATTTGCTAATTTAAGTCTCAGCTCTGGTAGAGTTCCATAGGAATGGAAAGAAGTCAAAATTATTCCTTTGCATAAGGAGGCTTTAAGGCTACAGTAGCAAATTATAGATCAATCAGTATCTCAGGCGTAGTGGTAAAAGTTTTAGAAAAATTAGTAAAAAGAAAATTCAAGAATGGGTACATAAAAATATTATATTGTATGAGCGTCAACATGGCTTTGTCATACCTTAGTAATTTACTAACTTTTTATAACAGCTGAATTGGATAAAGGTTATAGATTCACAATAATTTCGCTGGATTTTGTAAAGATATGTGACAGATTACTATATGTAACACTGTTACTTGGAACCATGTGGAACACTAAACAGGTGACTGTTGGTGAAGGTTCAGTGCTGGGATCATTGCTGTTTAATTTATACATAAATGTTATAGGAAATAGTCTGAAGGGAAATATTCAATTGTTTGCTGATGATGCAATTAGGTAGAGTAATAGTTAATCAAGGCGGTGTGGAGAGTTTGCAGGACGATTTAAATAGGCTGTCAATATGAGAAAAAGTTGCTCGGTGTCAGTTTAATATCGAGAAATGTAAAGTTATGCGTTTTGGGATAAATATATTACAATCCATGTATCACACTGGTGGCACTCTACTCCAGGAAATAGGAAAAGCTAGAAATTTAGGGATGGTGGTACACAGAGTTAAAGTTTATTGGACTTATTGCTAAGGTTGTTAAGGTAGCACATACGATTACTTGGATAATGGTGAATGCATTAACAAGTAGAGATAATGAAATTGTACTCTCTTGATACGCCCACATTTGGATTACTGCGATCAAGTCTGGACCCCTGGGTTTCTTGGAGATGAGGAAACGGTGAAGAGAATTCAGAGGCGAGTAACCAAAATGGTGAGTGGTCTGTGGAACGTTCCCTATGAGGATAGATTCATGATGGTGTGTGGATTGCTGAAGTTGGTTGATAGGAGAAAGGAGGGGAATGATAGAAACATTTAAGTTGCTTAAAGAATTTTATAGGATAGATGCAGGGGAAATGTTTCAGCACTTGGCTAGAATACCAAAACAAGAGGCCATCCCTAGAAGTTGAATAAATGTGGTCAGTACGGGTCTGAGGGTTAGGTTTTTTGATTGTAGAGTGGTGAATGAGTGGAGTTTGTTGCCAGAGTCAATTGCGGGTGCTTTTTCTGTTAATGGGTTCGAGGAGAGATGTGATAGATTGGGTCTTGGGCAGTGCGTCTTCGCACTCCATGGAGGTGTCCGTATAATAATAATAATAATAATAATAATAATAATAATAATAATAATAATAATAATAACAAATTCTAAAGAGCTGCCTGGATCGCCATGTGCTTGTGTGGTTTGATATATCTCATTCTATGTTTAAATCAGTTGTTAACAATACGGGGCTAGGATGTTATAGTCAGCACTTTAGAGGCTGGTTTGTTTCCATTTCTTGATGGCAAAGTGATCCCTATTAGCTTTCAGGATGAATACAGTAAAGCCTTTTACGGAATCCCTTGGCACATTTTCAATGAACAGAAAAAGGGTAAATAATGCCATGAACACAGGGGAAAACAAAATCTCACGCTGCATGATAATATCTTTCCTCAATCCGTGGGGACAGTTTCCTATGGCATTTTGTGACGGCAGCTGAGATCGTAGCCGTCCTAATAGGACTGTCTAATCCCTACTTCGATATCGGCATAGCGAGCGGCGATGTAACAAGAAGAGAAATCGTAGGATGTACCATCCTCCAAATGGAGTTTTCCATCGTACCACCGAACGCGTCTAACATCAAAAGTCTTTGATGTCAGTAACGCTCTCTTTCTCTCTCTCTCGCTCTTTTTCTCCTTGTATAGATCCCGTATTCGAGATCTTTCTAGAGAAAGCACGTAATTGGACCATTTATCACTCGGTTTAATGACAAATTTAAATTGCCATCACTTGTCACAGTCCCAGATAGCATTG
The DNA here is from genome assembly GCF_054136105.1 of Typopeltis vanoorti. Lineage (NCBI taxonomy): Eukaryota > Metazoa > Arthropoda > Arachnida > Uropygi > Thelyphonidae > Typopeltis > Typopeltis vanoorti. The sequence goes on from NC_143565.1 coordinate 95,700,606, forward strand.
TTCCAGTGGGATCATATGCTGAAGGACAGCTGAGAGCAGGGATGTTTGAAGGAACGTTCGAAGGATTGAAGTAATCTATTTTTTTTTTCTACATAATGCATGCACAATTGTTGATAAATCAAAATGCTGTTACTGATGTCAATGTTTCTTAAGCTGACGAATTTAGAAACAAGTGATGGTGTTAAAAAGAATCATTCAAGCCTATAATCAACGCTTGGGCTTGAATGATTCTCTGTGTGTAGTCAGGAGTGTGGAAATAACGTCCATAAGCTGGACATTCCTGATGAAATTTCAGCTGCCTACACAAGACATTTCAGGTGTTGATTTCATCCTACTTTGTCCAAGACCAGATCCTCCACACAGTTTAAATCCACTTTGTGATTTCACAAGTGGTGCAGCCACATTACTTTCAGTCTGTTGCTAAGATGCTCTTGTGTGCATTCCTATTAAATTTTTGGAAGTCTCCTTGAAAGAGACTAGCATCAGTTCCCAAATTCCAGAAAGATCAAATTGACACTTTGGCTAACTTCTTGCGAGTCCATAAAGAGACAAAATTTTGTCGCTTGCTCAAACCAGAGAATTTTGTTAAATTCCTTAAAGTTCAAGTGAATAAAGACCTGACTAGGTCTTTTGGATATGGTCTTATTTTTTGTAGTATGTAATACTCTAAAACCAACAGATCAAGAACTGTGGGAAGGTTTCAGTATTGAGACCAGATTATTATGTAATTAAAAAGTTTAATAAAAATAAGCAATTAAAACCCGACAAGTTTCGTAAGATGGACGACTTAATCATCAGGGGTACTGGTACCTACACGTTTTACACAACAAAAGCCTATTAACCATTAAATACACATATTAGATGTTTTTGATAACGTCAGAACTGTGACATGTAATCCGATAAACCAGAATACAAATGGCAAATTCATTACTGTATGCGTGTTGGAACATTGCTACTTGTTGCTATCACGTTCTGTGGTATCACGCGTGTTATATCCTAGGTACGTGAAAGCAGACGTTGATAAAAGCAGACGATACTTGATTTAAAATTAAGCCTTGATTTTTAGTGCATTGTGTAGGGATCATAATCATTTGCGAGGCTACTTTAAATTTTCTTGTAAAACAGTTACGATCAATATTTTGTTTGTTGCCAAAGTACTTGATGGCCAGTAGTAGTTGTGTGGAATGCCATGCCTGGTTTATGCTTATTTTTCTATGTCTTTTAGGTATTCACATATGCGGATCTTTCGCTTCCTTCCTCTCTGGTCTACATAACAAACGCCACAAGAGCAACGAATCTCACAGACACCTAGTTTTTATATGGGATGTAAGAGGTAAGGCACCGTGATTGCATTGTGGAAATCTTGTTTAAGTAAGGGAGTTGCTGGAGATGTATTAAGAATTTTACTGATCGTTTTGGATTCAAATGCATTACGAGGTTCTGTCTGAAATAGTGCAGTTCTTCATTCCTTTTATTGACATGCTTAATATATTGTATACGCTGTCTTATAAAGTTTTAATTATGCCTACATTTTATAATGAATGGTGGTGTGAAGCGGCATTTAAAAACCTTCCTATTGTGGTAGGTTTTCTCTATATGGAAAATTAAAACTTTTTTTTTCCTCATCGTTTACTTCGACAGGGATATCAAGGAAAACGATCATTTTTTTTTGTTTTTCTAGTTCAAGAGTGAATTTTGTATTGGGATGCAAGTTGTTAAGCTAATCTTTGTAAGCAATTAGCTCATCCACCATTCCAGACCAAATGACGAAAATATCATCGATGTAACGTCTAAATTTTGGTCTCTTTTTATAGTCTTTAAATCCATTAGGTTCGAAATTTTCCCTAAACAGGGTGGCTAAGGCTGGAGAAAGGAGGAACCCATGGCAAGTCCTCCTTTTTGTTCCCAATCTTTGTCTTGAAATATGAAAAAAGTGATTTCCATGCAGTGTTTGAATAATCCTACAGTGTCAGGTGGGAAAAGATTTACAAGTAGATCACTGTGTCATTTCTGGGTACATTTGTGAAAAGACTGAACCTTCAGACATCTTGGCAAGTTTAGTTGTTGTCAGTCTCTTCGCCAATGTACCCAGAAATGACACAGTTGATTTACTTGTAATTTCCTATTGCCGATTTCTTATTCATTATGTGCAATAAGCATAGTAGAAAAAACAACTGACTTTCTTCATCGATTGAAAAGTTAGCCTTGTGCTCTGCGTTGTATACATAAACCTGACTGGTAGTTTTTAACAAAAATATGCAGTCAGTGGAATCATCTCTTCTGCTATTTGCATACTATCCGCATTGTCAAGAGTTATTATTTTATATTAATTTCTGTCACTTGCAGCATAAGGATGACTTTAGCTTGCAGAGATAGATTGTATTCTTTGTCAGACAGCATTCCTCACATTGGATTTAACTTCCCTTCCCCCCCACCTCCAGCGCCAATAATTTTCGTATCAGATATCATCCTTATGCACATTGTTTTCCCACATGACTACTTTACTCCAGAACCTCTTGCTTAATAGATTGCACATACATTTTGTTATTTTGTTGGTATATCTTTATTTCCCTCTCAATCAGTTCTCTGTTTTGCTTATGATGTCTGCACAACCGATTAGTACTGAGTATTCATCGGTTGTGCAAATAAGTACTGAGTACGGTACAAAATCTTTGTTTTTCCTAATACTTTTTATACACAATTATGAGACAAAAAAATTTGCTCCAGTCAAGATTTATAATTAACCTCTATATGATTTATGAAAGTGTTCATCTCTCTCTCTCTCTCTCTCTCTCTCCATTGACAAGCCTTGTGGTGGAAGGAACAAGAGATTCTAGAGTGTTAGATCTGGTCATAACATCAGAGAACATATCAATAAGTAATTTAGTTACAATGTCTCCACTTGGGGAAAGCGATCATGTGGTCTTAAACTGGGAGATTGTAAGATGTGCCGATATTCTATTAAGAATGGGTATGGAATTATAAGGTTGATGATTATGACAAGCTGAGAAGTCAGCTTTCAGCATGACAATTTCAAGGGGAAAGTTGATGATGGTTCGTGGGAGATTGTCAAAGAGTATTTGAAGAAAGCTGTATCGGACTGTATTCCCAGAGTCAGAAGGAGAAATCAAGTAGGAGTAAAATGGATGAATAATACTAATAAACAGGAGTTGCAGATAAAGAAAAGGTTTGGAGGACGTATAAAGAAAAAGGTGATGAGCGTTCCAATGATCAATACAAGGTACAGGCAAAGAGAGTAACCTATATGGTAAGGAAAACCAAATGTAATTATGAAAGGAAGCTGGCTGATGAATCCAAAAGAAACCCTAAAGAGTTATTTTGCTAAGTGGCTAGTAAAAGAAAGAATATCAATGGAAAGATTACTTTAAAAAGTGTTGATGGTAGGGAAATTACAGAAGCTAATCAAATAGTTGAGCTGTTTAGTGATCATTTCGCAAAAGTGTACTATCTTGGTAGTGACAGTGCAGTTGCAAATGTGCCATTGACTGATGTGAGTCTAGAGATTGACGAAATTGAGGTGCTTAATATATTAAAGATACTTAATGCTAACACTGCCATTGGATTAGAAGGCATATCGGCCCATGTGTTACGAGAATGTGTAAGAGAATTAGCAACTTCCCTAACCAGGATGTTTAATTTAAGCCTCAGTTCTGGTAAAGTGCCAATAGAGTGGAAAGAGGGGAAAATGGTTCCATTGCACAGGGGAGGCTCTAAGACTGAGGTTGCAAATTATAGACCAATCAATATATCTGGAGTGCTGGTTAAGATTTTCAAGAAATTGGTTTTATAAAGAAAATCCTTACTCAGTGATACTGCTTGACTTTGCAAAGGCTTTTGAGAGGATTCCACACGGAACTCTTTTGCCTAAATTAGAGCAAATGAACATCGATCCGAAGATGGTGATTTGGATTAAAGGATGGCTGGTGGACAGATATCAAAGAGTGGTTTACGGAGGAGTTGAGTCCAGGAAAAGGCACGTGACTAGTGGTGTACCTCAGGGCTCAGTGCTTGGTCCCCTATTGTTTAATTTGTACATCAATGATATTGCAAATATTTTGAATGGAAATATCCACTTGTTTGCTGATGATGCAAAATTAGGAAGAGCGATAATCAATTCAAATGATGTAAAATCTTACAGGATGACTTAAATAGGCTGACTGTATGGACTAAGGTAAATGGCTGTCAGTTCAACGTGACTAAGTGTAAGATGATGCACTTCGGGAGGATGAGATCACATGCTGTTTACTATATTAACGGAACTCAACTGCAAGAAGTTGACGATAAAAGATACTTGGGAGTTATTGTGGACAGAGAACTTAAGTTTAAAGGACATATTGCAAAGATTGCCAAAACATCACATCAAATTATATGGTTGTTGAGGAACACACAGGCAGGGTTAGGGAGGTTATTGTTCCACTCTATAAGGCATTAATAAGGCCGCAATTTGATATTGTGCACAGATCTGGTCGCCTGGATTTCTTGGTGATGGGGAAGTGGTGGAGAGGATTCAGAGGCGAGGTACAAAGATTGTTGCAGGTCTGTGGGGTATTCCCTATGAGGATAGACTGATGATCTGTGGGCTCCAAAAACTAGCTGAGAAACGAAGGAGAGGAGATGTGATAGAGTTATTTAAATTGTTAAAGGGATTTTACAGGATTGATACTGATATTTTTAAGACCAGTGCAGGAAGTGAGAGAACGAGGGGTCAACTCTGGAGACTGTGTAAAGGTGTGGTTAACAAGGGTGTTAGGACTAGATTTTATACCTGGAGGGTTGTGAATGGGTGGAATGAGTTGCCAGAGGTGGTTGCGAATGCTTCAACTGAGAATGAATTTAAGGAGAAGTATGGCAGGTATTGTATAAATAATGGTTAGTGTGTCAATGTCCGGTCTCTGCGATGAGTCTTTTGACTCCATGGAGACACCGTTAAAATAATAATAATAATAATAATAATAATAATAATAATAATAATAATAATAATAATAATAATAATAATAATAATAATCAACGTAATCATTCCACTGTTGATATTAATCTTAATTTTTGCAATCACTCGTCTGTTCTATTTACACAAACTTCTCTAACTTTCATCTTGACTTTTTTTTATACTGATTCTCCAAGTATTACTTATCAATCAATTGTTTCTCCAAATGACCGGTACCAAACCCATCCTGCTAATGTATCTCCTTCCTGCAGTCAGTCATTCCCTACACCTAGTAATAATCAGTCCCTGATAATGACGACAGTCATGAACACGAAATCAAGCTGTTAGTTTATTACTAAACGGAGTATTCACAGTACTACCGTCGACAGGGTGTAGCGTAGAGACAGCCTGCCTCACGGCGCGGCTTAATTAGGACACTCTTTCAGCCATATTGCGATAGGCACTGTCGCTACGTTAACAATTCCTGTTAGCGTAGCAAGTGCAGAAAGAAGTTTTCCAAGCTTTAAACTGATTAAAGATTATTTGCGAACAGCAATGACCCAAGAAAGATTGGTTGGTCTAGCAACAAGTATATCGATAGAGGCGGACATAGTTTATAATTTAAATTTAGAAGAGCTTATAAACAGTTTTATTGTGCGATATCCCCGTAGAGCAAACATTTACTTAATATTATTATGCAATCGTTTTGCATTAATGTTTCACTTGTAATAAAATCAAACTAGCAATTCGAGATTTTCTTACATTTTTGTCTTATAATTGATCAGGGTCGATATTTAATTGCTTGCCTCAGGGAGCGATCTAATCTGGCGACGACCCTGAGCACTGACTTGGTAAATCGGAAATTGATATGTTCCCTGGGAATTTCTAAAATATTTTCGTGCGTGAAATTAGTGTAAGTCTAAACTTTGCATGAATGTCCTATTTATTAGAAGAGCAAGGATTATAAAGAAAACATAGCCATCCTTAAAAATAACTCCTCTAAAAATTAAATAGCCTTATTAGCAACAAAATGTAATAACAAACTCGTTTCACAGAGTATTATATTATCATTGAACATACTCATAATTTTCACAAGGTTTGAATACTGCACTGTTTAAAATATTTCGCAAAATGGACCGATATTTAATTATGTATCTGAGTATCTGTAAGTTATTTTTATTTTATTTTTTTGTTTTGTTTGTTTGTTGTGATTGTTTCGTTTCATTTATATGATGGATGAATGCTAAGATTTCTTGATATAGTGATGCACTACCTTCTAAAAATTGTTCTGCTCAATGTTCATTACATCAAGCAAATTATTTTCTCTAGTTCATAAGTAGAATACAGAGTAAGTTTATATATATATATATATATATATATATATATATATATATATATATATATATATATATATATATATATATATATATATATATATATATATATATATAAATATATATATATATATATATATATAAATAAATAAATAAATAAATAAATATATATATATATATATATATATATATATATATAAATAAATAAATATATATATATATATATATATAAATAAATAAATAAATATATATATATATATATATAAATCAGCTAATGCCTTTTATTCCATTACAGGGAGTAGACGATGCCTTTCAACCCTATCCAACTTTTGAAGAGTGAGCTGTCTGGCTGCCTGTTCAATCTCAACCGGATTGTGAATGGGTGGAATGCTTTGCCAGAGATGGTTATAAATGCTTCAACTGTGAATGAATTTAAGGAGAGGTATGACAGGTGTTGTGTAAATAGTGGTTGGTATGTCAATGTCGGGTCTCCCGCGGTGAGTTGTTTGACTCCATGGAGACACCGTTAAAATAATAATAATAATAATAATAATAATAATAATAATAATAATAATAATAATAATAATAATAATAATAATAATAATAATAATAATAATAATAATAATGAAAGCCATATAAAAATGTATTGGATTTTTTTTGGATTTAGATATTGTTTCTTTATTTACAAATGTTTCTTTATCTGACAGCATTGAATTACTGCAACAGGAATTTCCTTCAGACCTTGTAAAAATATCTGATTTTGTAATACATTCAGGTTATTTTTCCTTTAAAAATGTTGTATCAACAAATTGAAGGAACAGCAATGGGCAATCCTCTTTCTCCTGCTATCTCCAACTTCTTTATATCTTTGTATACAATGTATCTTTGACAACATTTCTCCCAGACCTACTCATTGGTTCAGATATGTCGATGACATTTTTGCTATATGGAATGGCTCTTCTGATGAATTTCAACAGTTTCTCATTAAGTTAAATGCACTTCATCCAAGGATTCAGTTTATCCTAGAAGAAGAATCAAATAAGCAGTTAGCCTTTTTAGATCTTCTAATTCTTCGCCAACCAGATGGTAACCTACATATATCAGTCCATAGAAAGAAGACTCATACAGGCCATTATATCCATGCTGAATCTCATCACCATCCCAGTCAAAAGGCAGGAATTATTAAAACACTGGTTCATCGTGCTCACTCCTTTTGTTCTTCAGACAAACTATTACAGAAAGAAATTGGAATATATTACTTCTTCCTTTCTATCTAATGGATATAAGAATTCCTTCATCAAAAGAGCTTTGAGTAGTCTTCCTGTTCAAATTCTTGTTCAAAGTCTTCCTGTTCAAAGTCTTCCTAGTTTAATATGTCTTCCTGTTCATATACAGAAGAAATAAAGCACATTCCTATACCTTATGTGCAGGGCATTAATGAACGCATAGCAAAAGTTTTAAAACCACTGAATACTTTTGTTGCCTTTTCGACAATTCAGAAATCTCCACCTTTCTCACTTCTCCTAAGGACAAGCTTAGGAGAAGTGAGAAAGACTTATCATGGTAAACACTTATCCAGGTGTTTATCAGATTCCTTGCTCTTGTTGGTTATCTTATTTCGGACCAACAGGAATATCTTCCTCTATTCGGCTAGAAGAACACCAGTTTTATATTCAATACCTTGAACCTGAACAGTCTGGACTTGTAGAACATGCCATCATTACTAGACATAGAGTTCATTGGAAACGACAAGAGTCCTTCACAAAAGTCGGTCCCTCATGGAACGGCTTTATAAAGAAACATGTGAAACTTTACTTCACTCGCCTAACTTAAAGAGATCTGATGGTTTACGTCTATCCCCTTTATGGGAGATAGTTCTTTATAATTCAGCTAATCTTTCCTAAATTTTTATTGTACTATATATATAATTTTTTTTTGTTAAGAAATTTATTGACCTTTTTAGTTACCTTACACTAGCTACTTAGGTGGTGCTTTTTGGAATTGTCAGTTATTGTTTAATTTGATCTTAAAATGTACTGAAGATGCCTGTGACGCACAGACGAAAATTATAATATTAAGTAATCTTTTTATGTGAGTTTTTCCGTTATTAATTTTGTATTTATCTTCTTTCTGTTTATTGTGTCTGTGATGATTTCATTTGTGCTTTATGAATTTCTGAATAGTGTTCCATATTGGAGAGGTATGGGGAAAGTATAACATTATGTGGTATAATGTTTCTGGTTCAGGGCAGAAGTAGCATTTGGCTGGGCCTTGATGTGGAATACCTTGATACGTACACCATATTTTGGTAGATAGGCAAGCATGGTGATCTTTTTAGTGAAAAGTTTTTTAAATTCGGGTTTATAGGTAGCCAGAATATCTCTGTGAGTACATTGGATAATTTTAATTTACCTCTTTCAATCTCTTGGTGTTGTGGTGGTAGTATAACTGCTCGAGTGAGAGTGATATGTGATATTTTTCGTTTCATGTTGAGGAAATCTTTTATTGCTATACGGTTATTAATGAAGTTGTACCACTCTGTTCCCTTCCTCTCGAATGGCAAAATACCATTCCATGAAATTGCGAATTATTTGGTGGGGCATTGTTCTCTGCATGTAGTGTATGAAATATGCACTCCATGCTTTGTGTTCCGAGTAAGCTCTCTCTACGATTTTTGCTCTTGCACTTAGAGTTTTTAAATGTACGTTTACTAGACCAATTCCTCTAGCATCTATATCATGAAATATTGTATACCTTTGCATGGGTTCGTATTTCGAACCTCAAATAAATTTCTCTCATTCTCTGTGAATTTTGTCCATTTCATTGCCATTGCAATTAATGTTGGTTATAAGGTACCATATTTTTGATAGTAAAAATTGGATACATATTTTTGCTTTGCTTCTAATTGATAGTTAGTTCCTTCAGGAACTAACTATCAATTAGCTAGCTGGTGAATGAACGAGGCTAGCTGGTGAACGGACGTGCTATCGGAGAGCTCCTGAGAGATTTGTGTTTTTTGTTGATTTATTGGTGTTTTGGATTCAATTTAATGGACTTAAGTGTGTAATTTTGGTATATTATTGGAGCTTTATTAGCGTGGTTAGTGTACTAAAGTGTTTTATAACATAATCTATGTCGGGAAGTCGCCGCTAGATGAATTCGTAATGTGTAGTGTTCGTGCAAGCTCCAGATAAGATAAGTATCATTTTCAGTTATCGATACAAATTACTTAATATTGTGTAGTTTTGTTTTGTTTGCCTTGCGTATTTTAGTGCGTCTATTTTTGGTGTGTTATAACGTATAATTTGACAAAACACGTTGCAAATAAGAATGGCACCTGTGCGAAGGAAAATGGCGGCCAGTAATGAAGGTTCGCTATCGTTATCAAAGAACGGTAGCATAAAAGAAATGAGTCAGTGTACTAGCTGTGAAATGTACGCTTTGAGGAGTGCGGTCGGAGTGTGGTTAGATGATAATAAAGGATTGAATGTATGTAGAAAATGTAGGGAGAATGAGGAATTGAAGTGTGTTTCGGATCGTGAGTGTGATATTTTTGTCAACCTTCAGAATGAAGGAAATAGGGATATGACAAGAAACGGCAAGGTTGCACATGAAAATTGTGAGAGTGTGAATGTAAAAAGTGTGAATGATAGTATAAATGGTTTCTCAGAGAACAAAAAAGATGAGATAGATGCATTGAGTGAGATCGCGTTGTTGAATAGTGCGATAGAAAGAGCAAAACAGCACCTAGATTGCATGAACAAAAGTAGACTGAATGAACCAACCAATACTAAAAGGTATGGCAGGAAAAATAGACGTATGAATGTGAACATGAACAAAATGAAGGATAGAGTGCTGTATGGAGACTCGTTAGTACGAGGTGTGTTAGTAGAGGATTTGACAAAATCGTACCAACCTGGTGCGACCATAAAGGATGTAACTGAGTCTATTAGAGAGCAAAAGGAAAGGGTGAAAGCAATGATTGTTGTGGCAGGTACCAATTATTTGAAAGGAGATAAAATGGAAATGATAGAAGACCTGAATGAATTGTTTGAGGTAGCAAAAGAAAAGATTGAGAGAGTTAGAATGATTAGTCTTTTGCCACGGTATGACAGTGAAATGTTTAAAAGGAGGGCTATAATTGCGAATGACTTTATGCGTGGGTTATGTATGACGAGTGGCGTGGAATTTGTGGATGTGTGGAGTGAGTTTGATGGGCGAAAGGATCTATATAAGATGGATGGCTTGCATTTGAATGGTTACGGTGTAAGAAGACTTGAGAAAGTGTTGCTGAATGTAGTGGATGTGCAAATTCAGGGAAACTAGATTTGTTGGGGGGGGGATTAGAGATACAGTCCTTATGGAGGCAGTTGAATGTAAGAATGAATATAATATGCCAGAGCAAATAAGGACAACAAATCTGAGTGGGATAGTTAATATAAGGCATCAAGGTAGGGTTGGGGCTAATGGGGGTCTTAAATTCATGTACACTAATACTAGGAGTATTAGGAACAAGAAGGAAGAGTTTTTGGCCATGGTTGGCATTTCCAGACCACAGGTTATAGGTATTAGTGAAACATGGCTGACTGTAGATGATATAACTAGTGGGATTGAATGTGATGGTTATAGTGTGTTCAGGAATGACAGAGAGAATAAAATGGGGGGAGGAGTATTGTTGATGATAGCTGATGAGCTCCAGCCAAGGAGAATAGAAGTTGAATTGCAGGATAGAGAAAAGAGCACATTTGAGGCCATTTGGTGTGAGATTGTGGCTAGCAGAACTAAATATACAATTGGGTGCTGCTATAGACCAGGTGATGGAAAAGATGGTGGTGACAGTATGCACAAGCAAATAGAAGAAATGGGTGGAAGGAGGGTGATTATTATGGGAGATTTCAACTATGGTCGCATTGATTGGAGTGAGGAGAGGACACACGGGAGGAAGGAACTGGATTTTATGCGGTTATTAAGGGATAACTATCTGCGACAGCATGTAATGGAAAATACTAGGGGTCAGAGAGTGCTTGACCTAGTAATTACATCTGAGGATTTGGCTGTAACAAATATGACCACATTGCCACCAATCGGTGAGAGTGATCATAGGGTCTTAACTTGGGAGGTGGCTAAAGGTGTAGAATTTTCAATTAAGACAGGGTACATGTGGAATTATCGGGCTGGAAAGTATGACAAGCTTAGGAATCTGATTGGTTCAGTGCCATGGCATGTACAACTGCAAGGACTAGAAGTTGATAGTGCATGGGAGGTAGTTAAGAAGTGCTTGCATGAAGCAATGGCTGACTGTATACCTAGAGTCCGAATAATAAATCAAGTAGGGGTTAAATGGATGAATAACACCATTAAGCTTGAGTTGGAAAAAAAGAAACAACTATGGAGGGAATTTAAGGAGAAGGGTGACCGGCAGGCACACGAACGGTATAAAGCGCAGGCGAGAAGGGTGACGAGTGTGGTAAGAAAAGCAAAAAAGGATTACGAAAGAACATTGGCCATGCAGGCTAAAGAGAATCCTAAACAGTTTTTTAGATATGTAGCAAGTAAAAGGAAAAATGTACATGGCAGATTGATTTTAAAGAATGCCGATGGTAGGGAGGTAACTGAATCAGTTGAGATAGTTGAGTTACTGAGTGAGCACTTTGCAAAAGTATATCATCCAGGTGGTGACATTGCAGAAACGAATAAACCAGTAGATTATACGGGAATTGTGGTTAATGAAGTGGAGGTGAGTAGTCTATTGCATAACCTCAATGTCAATACATCTGTGGGATTGGATGGTATACCAGCTCGTGTTGTACGAGAAGCAGCTAAAGAATTGTCAGTACCCTTGACCATTTTGTTTAATTTGAGTATCGGGTCTGGGTTAGTCCCGAGCGGGTGGAAAGAGGGGAAAATAGTTCCACTGCATAAAGGTGGTTCCAAGACTGCTGTTGTAAATTACCGACCGATTAGCATATCAGGAATCATTGTCAAGGTCTTATAGAAATTAGTCAAGAAAAGAATACAGGATTGGATAGATGAAAATGGGATATTGTATGGGGGACAACATGGTTTTGTGAAGGGTAGATCATGCCTCAGTAACTTGCTCACGTTTTATAACACAGTGACGGCTGAACTGGATAGGGGTAATGGGTTTACAGTGATACTACTGACCTTGCCAAGGCCTTTGATAGGATACCACACGGAACCCTAATCAGTAAACTGGAGCAGATTGGTATAGATATAGGGTTGGTGAGATGGATAAGAGGGTGGTTGAAGGAGAGATATCAAAGAGTGGTTTATTCAGGAGTGGAGTCTAAAAGACGTCTTGTGACTAGTGGAGTGCCACAGGGCTCTGTTCTTGGACCACTGCTTTCCAATTTGTTCATCAATGATATTGGAAAGGATCTGAGAGGAAGTGTTCACTTGTTTGCTGATGATGCAAAGTTGGGTAGAGCAATTGTGAGTGCACAAGATGTCAAAATTTTACAGGATGATTTGGATAGTTTGGAGGACTGGGCTAGGAAAAATGGATGTCAATTTAATGTGGCAAAGTGTAAGGTTATGCACTTTGGGGTGAAAAGAATAGCAGCAGTATATCGCATTGGTGGAATCATACTCCAGGAGATTGATGAGGCCAGGGATTTGGGAGTGTTGGTGGATAGGGAGTTGAAGTTTAGGGGGCACATTGCAAAAGTAACTAAAACAGCTCACCAAATCACTTGGCTTCTGAAAAATACTTTAACATGCAGAGACGAACAAGTTGTTGTTCCTCAGTATCGAGCCTTGATAAGACCCCATCTGGACTTCTGTGCCCAGCTATGGGCACCAGGGTTTCTTCGTGATGGGGAGGAAGTAGAGAGGGTCTAGAGACGAGTGACCAAGATGATAGCAGGTCTGTGGAATGAACCTTATGAGAATAGGTTGAAGATTTGTGGGTTGCAGAAATTGGACGATAGGCGAAGGAGGGGTGATATGATTGAGACATTCAAATTACTGAAGGGTTTTTATAAGATTGATCCAGAAGATATTTTTGAAAATATGACTGGTGGTGGGAGGACTAGGGGCCATGCATGGAAGCTGGGCAAGAGCGTGGTTGAGAAGGGAGTTAGAGCTAGGTTCTTTACTTGGAGAGTGGTAAATGAGTGGAATAAGCTTCCAGAATCTGTTGTGGGTGCTACGACCGTGAATGAGTTCAAAGCAAGGTATGATAGATACTGTGTGAATGTTGAATAGTTGTTCTTGACATGATGTTAGGGCCTCCTTCGATGAGTCTGTCGACTCCTTGGAGTTTCCCGGAACAATAATAATAAAATAATAATAATAGTTGCCTAGTTTGTGAAACCAGACAACTATCGGCCGGTGCCCGAGTTAATCGATGTCTGGTATGGATTGGTGGGATTTTTTTCCGTGAAACTCCGGGTTTGTCGTCCCATAAACGGAAAAAAATCGACCGTAGAACCCAGAGTATTTCAGACATTTAAAATATTGCGTTAAGATTAGGGACCACGAGATAGCGGCAATTGTTGAGCCGTATCTTCACCACGGGCTGCGTAATTAGTGATAGCTACCCTTGGAGATTGAAGGGCCAAATCAGTCTCCAAAATTTACATTGGGCTAGAACGGCCTCGCCTATTCCCGATATGGGAATAAAAAGGCTTACGTTAGCTGATTTTGTTTCATACTAATTGGTATAATTAGCAGCATTTAAAGTTAAAAACAAAACATAAATCCTATGTTTAAATAAACTCAACTCAACTAAATAGAGATAGCTGAAGACATCCATATAATGCACACTTACTTAATGGGCCATTTCCCAGTTAGCTTAGAAGTTAACTGTAAATAGTTTTCATGATGGGACAAAGGGACCTCTGCATTTCATGTATACTAATGCCAGGAGTATTAGGAACAAGAAGGAAGAATTTTTGGCCTTGGTTGGCTCTTTCTGGCCACAGGTTATTGACATTAGTGAAATATGGCTGTCGGAAGATGATATAGTTAGTGGGATAAAATGTGTAGGATATAGTGTGTTCAGGAGGGACAGAGAGAATAAAATGGGGGGAGGAGTGTTATTGATGATAGCTGATGAACTGCAGCCAAGGAGAATTGAGGTTGTATTGCAGGATAGTGAAAAGAGCTCATTTGAGGCTATTTGGAGTGAGATTGAGACTGGCAGAACAAAATATATAGTTGGGTGCTGCTAAAGACCAGGTGATGGAATAGATGGTGGAGTTAGTATGCATAAAGAAATTGATGAAATGAGTGGAAGGAGGGTAATTATTATGGGGGATTTCAACTAAACCTCCATAATAATAACCGTCCTTTGTACCATTTATTGGAAGAGAGGAGAGGACACATGTGAGGAAGGAAATGGATTTTATTCGATTATTAAGAGATAACTATCTGAGACAGCATGTAATTGAAAATACTAGGGGTTTGAGAGTGGTTAACCTGGTAATAGCATCTGAGATTTTGACTGTAATGAATATGTTGCCAGCTATTGGTGAGAGTGATCATAAGGTCTTGACCTGGGAGCTGGCTAAAGGTGTGGAATTTTCGATTTAGACAGGGTATATGTGGATTTCTCATGCTGGCAAGTATGACAAGCGTAGGAGATTGCTTGGATCAGTGCTATGGCATACAAAACTGCAAGGGCTGGATGTCGATAGAGCATGGGAAGTGTCAAGGAGCATTTACAGGAGTTTATGGCTGATTGCATACCTAGGGTCCGAATAGTAAAACAAGTAGGTGTTAAATGGATGAATAACACCATTGAACTTCAGCTGCAAAAAAAGAAACAACTGTGGAGGGAATTTAAAGAAAGGGGTGACCTGCAGGCACACGAACGGTATAAAGCGCAGGCCAGAAGGGTAACGAGTGCGGTAAAAAAACCGAAAGCAGATTATGAAAGGAAACTAGCTATATAATCTAAAAAGAATCCCAAACAGTTTCTTTTAATATGGTAAAAGGAAAAAAAAAACTGTACACGGCAGAATGATTTTAAGGAATGACAATAATAAAGAGGTCACTGAATCAGTCGATACAGCGGAATTACTGAGCGATCACTTTGCAAGAGTATATCATTCAGGTGGTGAAATTCAAAAAATGAATGAACCATTAGTTTATACGGGAATTGTGATAAATGAAGTGGAGGAGAGTAGCCTATTACAGAACCTTCTTGTGAATACATCTGTGAGACTGGATGGAATACCGGCACGGGTCTTACGTGAAGCGGCTAAAGTATTATCAGTGCCCTTGACCGTGTTGTTTAATCTGAGTCTCGGGTCTGGTTTAGTCCCGAAAGTATGGAAAGAGGGGAAAATAGTTCCACTGTATAAAGGAGGATCCAAGACTACGGTTGTAAATTACTGACCGAGCAGCATATCAGCAGTCATTGTCAAGGTTTTGGAGAAAGTAGTCAAGAGAAATACAGGAATGGATTGATGAAAATGAGATACTGTATGGGGGACTGCATGGCTTTGTGAAGGGTAGATCATGCCTCAGTAACTTACTGAAGTTTTATAACACAGTGACAGCTGAACTGGATAAGGGTAATGGGTTTACCGTGATTCTGCTGGACCTGGATCAGGCATTTGACAGGATACCACATGGAATTCTAATCCGTAAACTAAAACATATGGGAATGGATATAGGGTTGGTGAGATGGATAGGTGGGTAGTTGATGGAGAGATATCAGAGAGTAGTTTATTCAGGAGTAGTGTCCAAAAGATGGCCTGTGACTAGTGGTGTGCCACAGGGTTCTATTCTTGGACCACTGCTGTTTAATTTGTTCATTAACGATATAGGGAAGGATCTAAGTGGAACAGTTCGTTCGCTGATGATGCAAAGTTGGACAGGGCAATAGTGAATGCAGAAGATGTCAAAATTTTGCAGGATGATTTGGATAGATTTGAGGTCTGGTCTAAGGAGAATGGATGTCAATTTAATGTGACAAAATGTAAGTTTATGCATTTTGGGGTGAAAAGATTAGCAGCAGTATACCACATTGGTGGAACTGTACTCCAAGAGATTGATGAGGTCAGGGACTTGGGAGTGTTGGTGGATAGGGAGTTAAAGTTTAGGGGGCACATTGCAAAAGTGGCTAAATCAGCTCATCAACTCACTTGGTTGTTCAAAAATACTTTGACGAGAAGAGACAAGCAAGTTATTGTACCTCTGTACCGAGCCTTGATAAGACCGCATCTCGACTACTGTGCCCAGATTTGGTCACCTAGGTTTTGTCTTGATAGGGAGCAGGTGGAGAGGATCCAAAGGCGAGTGACCAAGATGATAGCAGGGATGAACCTTATGAGAACAGGTTGAAGATTTATGTGTTGCAGATATTAGTTGATAGGCGGAAAAGGGGAGATATGATTGAGACACTCAATAAAGGGTTTCTATAGGATTAATTCAGAGGATATATTTGAGATCAGGACTGGTGGTGGGAGAACTAGGGGACACCTATGGAAGCTGGGCAAGAGTGTGGTTATCAAGGGTGGAATATGCTGCCAGAGTCTGTTGTGGATGCTATGATGGTGAATGAGTTCAAGGCAAGGTATGATAGATATTGTGAGAATATCGTATAGTTGTGTGGACATGATGTTTAGGGCCTCCCTTGATGAGTCTAAGGACTCCCTGGAGTCGCCTGTAATAATAATAATAATAATAATAATAATAATAATAATAATAATAATAATAATAATAATTATTATTATTATTATTATTATTATTATTATTATTATTATTACTTTAAAAGGAAATGAAGTGAAACAAATTGAAAGGAAATTTGATAGTAAAGTTGTGTTGTCCTTCTTCGAACTGGGTTGAATGGGGCTAAATTCTCGCAGAGGGAAATAGTAATCGAATAGGACTAAAGTAAAAGGTCAGCACAGAGATACAGTATGGAGGTGAAGTATGGAGAGAGCACAAACCTTCAGGACTATCAAGAGAAATGCCCCTGAAAACTACGAGACTTTTATTGTAGCAATTTGGATAATGTTCTCCCTATGTGTTATATCGAAAAAAGAGAGAAAATATTCATGAAAGATCACCAATTCAAGAATTGTAGGAAAAGCAAGAATCCAGGAGATTAAACTCAGGTAACGATGTAGGAAACTGCCCGTTTGCAAAGTAGTGAGATTAGAGATAAAAAATTATAACTAATAGTTTTGGAACTATTGGTCATAACAACAGTTCCAAGGAAGCATCCATTGCTGTACTTTTTGGTCACATCAGATTCCGTATGGTCAGTGCTTTCCTTGGTTATTTTCCGGACCAGTCCTAGTCAGTTCGTCGTGTTGTATGATTTTCTGAAGTCATAAACTCTGAAAATTAATCACTCCAGATACACCATCTATCTATCTCACTGAAGGTCAACTACTTTATCTATTACTGTTTTGAGAAGTCCTTTCATCCTTTAATGGATGAAAGGCTGGAATTATATATACTGTATATCTTAAAGTTCTGTCGATATTTTCTAGCACCCATTCATTTGATCACGTTTCTTTATATCATATCCTCAGCAACCTTCTGTAACGCGATATCATAAAATTAACTATCCTTTTCCTGTTATACTTTTTATGTTCCAAGTTTGAGATCCATATGGCGCTGTTGGAAAAATAGCTTTATCTAGAATTCTCAACTTTGTTCTTGCTGAGAAAGATCCATCTTCCAGATTTTAGGCAAATCTCTGACTGTTTTAGCCCCTAGTCTTCTTCTAATGTCGTCTAAACATCACTTCTTCATGTCTATATTGGATCTCAGGTTCTCGACCATGCTGACTTCCTCAATTCTTTCTCTAGTAAGATTCACTTGTTTCTCAGGTGCTTCCCTGTCTGTATTTCCTTTGAGAACCATGATGTTGTCTTGAGAGGATTAATCTGAAATCCTCTGTTCTTTCTGATCTCGTTAACTTTGTGAAGAATGTGTAAATGGTTTATGACTATTTCATATTTGAATATATTGAAACCAATGATTAGGTTGAAAAAAATTATTTTAGACAACTGGATGGTCTTTTCTACGTCTTCGACAGCAAATGCTTATTTTTGAGATAGCAAACAAACGCCAACTGTACACTTTACTTGGAGTATTCATCTTTCCATTTGATATTAAATTTTGAATTTAGTCAGGAGAGTGTTTTCCAATAAAGTTATTACAGTGCAATGGTCTATCATTAAAGTCACTTTAAAAAGTTACACACACAGAGCGAAAGAGATTTTCCAATAATAGCTTTTAATACATGGACTTATTTATGCAGTACAAAAGAAAAGCTGAAGTTTCAAGACCAGTTTTCGGTGGGTCAGCGATAAGTAGACTGATGTAAAACATAATTCTCTAGTCCAAATTTAATGTGATAAATCGAAAGGAAAACAACCGCTGCTCCTGTATGCATTTATTCTATTATTATTTTATTACCACCTATCGGATAAATGCGATAATGTCTGCTTTTCAGTGTTGTCTGTGCTTTTATAAACAGTATTGTAATACTTTTTTTTTTTTTTTTGCGCATGCTCATTTGATATATATTTTAAACGTGTAGTTGATGTAATATTGTTTGCATTGTGTTTGATACTGCGAAAGAAGGAAAAAAAAAAAAAAAGATCTTTTTGAAGGTAAACTAATTTTGGTGTTTATTAGTCAGATATCAATTGATAATCAAAAATCAACCACGCATTCATAGATTAACACTGAAACATTCTATCTTGTATCTTATATTGAATGTCTCACATGAGGTGTGTAACTGCTGCACATTTAATGCCGACGTTATGTTAACCTAATTTTTTTTTTTTTTTTGAGCTTTGCAGGTTGCAATCTTCAAATCACCAAGTTCGAGTTGGAAATCTTTTATCTTTATCAGATCTGAAATATATTTCCAATTATTGTTATGCCCTTGAATTTGTTTTGTAGTCTACTCTTATTAGATTTCATCTGTTTAGTTCATGAAAAAGGGATCTGGTTTATAGGATTTCCAAATTATCAGATCCCTACCCTCCTCGTCCACCCACAGTACTAATACTAAAGCACTGTCAGTTTAACATCCTTTTAATGGATGGGATTCAAATTATTAAAAAAAAAAAAAAAGAAAAACTTAGCTCAGTTACATTAGCAGCTAGTCAAAGTAATTTATCTCAAATTACCACGTACTGCGAAATCTTCTTGGGTGACAGACTTTATACACAAAGCATAGGTGTATAAACAACACTGAAATTTTAAAATACTATTAGATCATATAAACCTGAAGAGATCGGCAATTCCTCAGCATTCTTGTGTTTTCTGGATGTTGAAGAATTGCTGATCTCTTCAGATTTATATCACCTAATAGTATTTTAAAATTTTGATGGTATTTATACACCTGTGTTTTGTGTATAGTCTGTCACCCAAGAAGATTTAGCAGTTTGTGGTAATTTAAAATTTTGATAAATTATTTTGACTAGCTACTGGTGCAATTGAGCAGCTATGAATTTATTATTTAAAAAATAATAATTTGAATCCCATTCATTTAAAGGTTGTAAACTGATAGTGCTTTAGTATTAGTACTGTGGGTAGACATCTGATAATTTGCAAATCCTATAAACCAGACATAGAATTTTTTAATCTATTTCAGTCCATCAATATGCTAGATGGTGGTCTCACCCCAAGCAATTAACATCTTAAATCATATTTCAATATATTATTTATAAAATCAGCAAAATGCTGCATTATATTTTCTATTTTCCAATATTCAATGAAACTTATATAACACATTTTTAAAACTTAAAGGTGTTGATTAAGATATTGTTATAAGCAAAGAAAGTTAAGGATAATAAAACAAAGAGAGTTGAACAAAGATATCGATAATAATAATTCATTTCTACTAGATTCAATATCTGTACATGGGACAGTAGTCATGATACTGTACACTTTCATTTGGAAGTCACAAAACACATTGCCGTTATTCATGTTCTAGTCTGGTATCAGCATTCTCAAAACTCATGGCAAGAATCACATTGTATATGTGTTCATTGAAATCTAGTGATGTGATATGATATTGTTAATAATAATTAGTTACAGCATAGCCTAAGTAACTTTGAACATGGTATAAAAGTTGCCACCAGATGCTGGTATATAACCTTGAAACTGCTACTTTGCTTAAGCATTTTCACACATGGCTACATTTAAAATTTACTCAGAATGATCTTCCAAACAGAAATCAGCTTTTGGCAATCCTCTATGATTAGAGAGAGAGAGAAAAAAAAATACAAATGGGATTCACAGGACTTTGCACAATCACAAGTGTGTGTTATAATTCAAATAATTAATTAATTATAATTATTATTTGACACCTCCAGGGAGTTCAAAGACTCATCGAGGGAGGGCACCTGCTGTACAACTCTGTCTCCACCACTCAATCCATTAACTACGCCAACGCCATCTACCGATGACCACCACCACTAGTATTTCCACAGACAATCACAAACATCCATGCCCACGGCGGTATTCGAACCCGCAGCCTTTTGGCTGGAGAGCGGATACACTAACCACTCGGCCAACCAGGCTGGCAGTTGTAATGCAGTACTATAAAGTAGCATGTCAGAGTGTACAGTGCATTGGACTCAACATGAATGGGATACAACAGCAGATGATTTCACTGAGATTCAATGTGTAGCAGGTAAAAACAAGCAGCTGTGGATAAAATAGAAATGAGGATGCTTGAACATGAGTGGAATCTCAATTCTGATTATTTTGTTCCATGCTGATGACAGAACCAGGGTATAGCGACAATAGTAAGAATCAACAGAATATATTAAGTTGCAGGCTGGTAATAGCAGGGGAATGTTTCTTATCATATGTAGATCTGCTGATATCAGTAAAGTGATGTCTAAATATCACCACCTAACAGCATCCCTTCATGCATGCTTATATTGCATGCATTTGGTAATGGTTACTTTCAGCATAATAATCTGTCTCCATAAGATGCATTGTGTTCAGAAATAGATCAGGAACTGAGTTGATTTAACTTTATAATGGTTTGCTCATTTAGCACAACTGAACATCCATGGTTGTATAACAAGCTGTTTGAAATATACTGCTGGAGTGTAATCTATAAAAGCTATGGAATGGGGTCAACTCTTCATTCACCAGCATCTCTGTGAAATGCTTTGGAGCAGTGTTTTTCCAAATTGTACACATCTTGGATTTTTTATTTTATTTTATTTTCCCTCATAAAGCCGGCCTGGTTGGCCGAGTGGTTAGTGTATCTGCCCTCCAGTCAAAAAGGCTTCGGGTTCGAATCCTGCTATGGGCATGGATGTTTGTGATTGTCTGTGAAAATACTAGTGGTGGGCAGTAGATGATGATGGTAGTTGCGGTTCGTAGTAGTTGGTGGATTGAGTAGTGGAGACAGAGTTGTAGAGTAGATGCCCTCCCTCGATGAGTCTTTGGACTCCCTGGAGGTGTCATGTAATAATCATCATCATATTCCTGACATGTACCCTCAAGGGGGTGTACAGGATATGATAGTATTACATGAAAAATTTACATCAATACTAACTTCCTATTTACAATTTTCCTCCAAATCAATCTGTTACCTATCAAGACTCCAACATTATCAGATCTTATATTTCTATCTTCTAAGACACTTTTTACCGTATGAGTCCACCAATATCTTGTCTGGATCTTTTTCCTGCCGACCTGGCAGAGAACACTTGTTTTACCAATCTTTCCTCTCCCATTCTGTTTTAAGTGACCATACCATCTGAGATTAGCTCTGCTAACACATTCCTGGATGTTAACAATGTCAGGTTCTTTCCTAATATCCTTGTAATAATAATAATAATAAATTTTTGCAGTTTATTACATATGCATGCATGCACAGTGTGCAACAAAAAATAAGTAAAAAATTTCAGTCCAACATTGAACTTCTGATGTGATGACCTGAGAAACCAGTTGAAAACGAGCTAAATATTCTTTTAATGATTGTTTTCCTATTTAATTATTGTTTAATGTTTTGGTTTGTTTTGTCATTGCAATTATCCTCTGAGTTGTATTGTTGTGTTTCCAATCTTTGCTACATGGCCTTTGAACTTCATCTTCCTGTCTACTAAAATGTCAGTTCCTCTCAGGTGTAATGCACTAAAACTGCTAGTATAATGTTTCTCATATTAATGTTGCTCTTTTTTTCATTTATCTATAATCTGTAAAATTGGGAGCACTAAATTAATTTGCTTAAATCCATGTAGCTACAAAATTCTATCACTGTTTGCATAAATTCAAGTCTGTACTAGCCATACAGTAGGTACGCTTGAACAGATATGCCTCTGCAACTTGCTGATATCAGCATCAGTTTATGCCCACATGGCACAGGCTAAAAGTAACTGATTAGATTAATTATTGAATTTAAAAAATTAAAGTTAGTAAAAAAATTAAAGTTGGAATGGGTTAGAGTAACATGGAACACAGAAACAGGGGCAGGAGTAATTGCTAAATACAATAAGCAATTTATCATATAATTTGTGTTTGTAATACATTAAAAAATCATTAACTTAACAAGACATTCTGGAGGCAAAAAATTGTTATGCACAGTTACCAGACATGTGCACTACCTTTTTTTGACTAGTGGGTGCATGTACACAGTTTAGCTTAGAGGGGAATCTATTGGCCTTTCTCACCATGGCCATCACTCTCCTGACCTGCTCTTTATATTGCACCTGAGCTCTGTCACCACTTTTTTCAGTGTCAGATCCAAAATGTATACCTTACGGAAGTGAACCATTAATGCTTTATATATTTCTAGTTGGTCTTACTTTCTTCTGGATATAAGCATTATTTTTATTTATTTATTTATTATTATTTTTAATACAGTTCTTGCTTCAAAGTACTAAATAATACTTGGAAGCAATGGTTGAATAACCATTTAACTCTAGTGCGATTTGTTTTCCATACTCTGGGGGATGCATTCAGGTATTGCTTCCTTCAAGCAGGGTTCTCTAGGACCATTGTTATTTATTTTTATATCTGGGATATAGTTCATGGTTTGAGAGGGGATATTTTGTTATTTGCTGATGATGCTAAATTAGGAAGGGCAATGCCAGGAAGCTCTGTGATGTTTTATAAGAGGATTTGAATATATGAAACCTTTGGGTTTAAGAATGGGGATGTCACTTCAACATTGCTAAGCATAATGTCACGCACTTTGGTTATAGAAGATGGAATGAGGTTTGTTATATTGGAGCAACTCTGATCACAGAGGTTAAGGAGATGAAGGATCTGGGGATCTCATGAAGTACAGGAGCCATATCACTGAAGCTGCTAAGGTTACCCAGAAAATTGCTGTTATAATGTGAAGACCCTAACAAGTAGAGATAAGGAGATATTGTGCCATCACTCTAAACCTCTTAGGCCATATTTTGATTTCTGTGCACGATTTGGTCACCTAGTGTGATAAGGAAACATTTGAGAGAGTGCAAAGATGACTGTCTTTAGAGTCAGGAATGTCGCATATGAGGATAAATTAAAGAGTGTATTATCTCAAAAATATCCTCTGAATTAATCCTATAGGATCCCTTTAGCAATTTGAATGTTTCAATCATATCTCCCCTCCTCCGCCTATCAACTAGTTTCTGCAACCCACAAATCTTCAACCTGTTCTCATATGGTTCATTCCATAGACCTGTTATCATCTTAGTCACTCGCCTCTGGATCCTCTCCACTTCCTCCCCATCAAGAAGGAACCGAGGTGACCAAATCTGGGCACAGTAGTCGAGATGAGGTCTTATCAAGGCATGGTACAAAGGTACAATAACTTGCTTGTCTCTGCTTGTCAAGGTATTTTTCAACAACCAAGTGAGTTGATGAGCTGATTTAGCTACTTTTGCAATGTGCCCCCTATACTTCATCTTCCTATCCACCAACACTCCCAAGTCCTTGGCCTCATCAATCTCTTTCAGTACAGTTCCACCAATGTGGTATACTGCTGCTAATCTTTTCACCCCAAAATGCATAACCTTACATTTTGTCACATTAAATTGACATCCATTCTCCTTAGCCCAGAACTCCGATCTATCTAAGTCATCCTGCAAGACTTTGACATCTTCTGCATTCACTATTGCCCTACCCAACTTTGCATCATCAGCGAACAAATGAATTGTTCCACTTAGATCCTTCCCTATATCGTTAATGAACAGATTAAACAGCAGTGGTCCAAGAACAGAACCCTGCGGCACACCACTAGTCATAGGCCGTCTTTTGGACTCTACTCCTGAATAAACTACTCTTTGATATCTCTCCATCAACCAACCACCTATCCATCTCACCAACCCTATATCCATTCCCATATGTTGTAGTTTACGGATTAGTATTCCATGTGGTATCCTGTCAAACGCCTTTGCCAGGTCCAGCAGTATCACTGTAAACCCATTTCCTTTATCCAGTTCAGCCATCACCTTGTTATAAAACTTGAGCAAGTTACTGAAGCATGATCTACCCTTCACAAAGCCATGCTGTCCCCTGTACAGTATCTTGTTTTCATCAATCCATTCCTGTATTTTTCCCTTACTACTTTCTCCAAGACCTTGACAACGACTCCTGATATGCTAATCGGTCGGTAATTTGCAACCGTAGTCTTGGATCCTCCTTTATGCAGTGAAACTATTTTCCCCTCTTTCCACACCTTCGGGACTAAGCCAGACCTGAGACTCAGATTAAACAACATGGTCAAGGGCACTGATAATTCTTTAGCCGCTTCACGCAAGACCCGTGCCAGTATACCATCCAATCCCACAGATGTGTTCACATTAAGGTTCTGTAATAGACTAGTCACTTCCACTTCATTCATCACTATTCCTGTATAAACTAATGGTTCCTTCATTTTTTCAATGTCACCACCTGGATGATATGCTTTTGCAAAGTGCGCGCTCAGTAACTCCACTATATCGACTGATTCAGTGACCTCCTTACCATTGTCATTCCTTAAAATCATTTTGCTGTGTGCAGTTTTTTTTTTGCTTGCAGCATAGTGAAAGAACTGTTTGGGATTCTCTTTTGCTTGCAAAGCTAGTTTCCTTTCATAATCCGCTTTTGCTTTTTTTTTTTTTTTTTTTTTTTTTGATGTGATAAGTTGTCTGACTGCATGGAGGCCTGGAAATAATACTGTCATGCTCAGACAATTTCCCATGCATTGCTGAATCCTATACCATGCAGATTTTCATAACAAGATACTGCTTTGCATTGCCTTTTCAGTTTATTATAATCATTTGTGTTTATTATAATCATTAATTCCACATACGTCTCGTCTTAAGAGTTCTTACATGTTTTTTGACTTCCCAAGTTATGACTGCACAGTCATTCATACCAGTTAAAGGCATAATGGTTAACTCATGAACAGACAGATTCTCACATGCTAGTACCAGATCCATTATTTTTGTATTACAAGTCCCTTCCATCACACACCACTTAAGGCAGTTATTATGGAGTTATTCTGTACATTCTCCTTCCTTTGATTAGGATGCATTCTCCCTTTAGTCTGTATCCTCATTATGAGGATACAGACTAGAGGGAGAATGCATCCTAATTTTTTTTATCCATTTGATTTATTGCAGTTCAGAATGCATTTCTGATGATACTAGTCTGTAGCAACCCAAATACTGCTCTCAGAAAACTAAATAATATATGGAAATCATCCAAATATTATAATAAAACAGGAAGCTAAATTAAATAGGTTTCAAACAAAGTGTTTGCATAAAATATTAAAAATATTTTGGCCTCAACATATAACAAATGATGAATTATATAAATGGACTGAGCAAAAACGTACCACCAGTAGAATAAAAAAAAACACAGAGGAGCAGAGAGATTTTAAGAGGAGCTCTGATATGTATCCTGGAAGGGAAAAGGGGAGAGCTAAACTAACTTATCAGAGAATGATATAAAAGGTAAGAAGAATGTGCTATTTGGGAGAGCTGAAAGAGAATCGGAATGAGTGGCACAAGAAATGGACCTTGGCCTGTGTGCCATGGGATGCAACTGGATAAATAATCGCTATCTCACACCAGGCAGACAGTCTCAAAAACCCACTGTTACTGCCTACTCTTGCTACCACTAAAATTGGAGATTTCTACTGTGGTTGGATTAAGTCTGCAATTATCTGCAAAACTGCTTTTCCCTCTGAATATAATATACTGAACTCATCCTTTTCTGTTTCTGTAATGATATCCTCTGTCATCACAAATGCTAATTATTTTTGGTCCAACTACATCTACCATTGTCAAGAACACTTTACCTTTTTCCTGATACTTCTGATTAGTGTATATGCATATAATTTGACCACCAGGCTAATGAATATTCAGATAATTAAAACATGACCATTTGAAACAGGAAGGTGGAATTGATTCTTCAACCAAATTCTCCTCCCCATTTCCACAGTTTACACTTTTCTTGTTTTCTTGAAAAAAAACTAGTCCTGCATTTACTGGGATCATTCATAATGAGCTGTCATTTTCTCATGTTCTCTGATTACAATTTATGAGATGTTATTTTCTCGTTTTCTCTGATTACAATTTAGATCACTTAATTTAAAATGTATGCATGTTTTCATGCAGCCACTTCAGACATATATAGTTTTCCCGACTATTCATATTTACTCTTTCAGTGAATAACAATTTCTCCAAGCACATGATGCCAAAATCATTCAAGCACAATCTATTTTAGAGAACAAATTCCGTTTCAACCAGCAGATTCATCCTCCTAGGCTCACTTTGTCATACTGTGGCAACAGACTCACAATCTTGACTCTTTTGCTCTTCTATTTCACCTCACTCAACAACTCTTTTATATCTCCTCTCATATCATACTTATTTCCTTTCAAATAATTTCTCTCAACTTTACTTGCTTCAATCATATCATATTATATCTCAAAAGCTTGTTGTCACTTTGGTCACTTGTCTGAATTAATTAAAATTCATCTCAGTTATCATTTATATCCTCTCACTTTCCTTTTTTTTCCCCTTCTAATTTCCAAGTAACCATTCCTTCTGTAGAGAAGATTGGTGTATGCTAGGACTTTTTCTTTTGCTAGTCACATGATTAGTGCTTTGTTCTGTTCTGTTCAAGTGCTTTTGTACTCTGAAATGCTAATTTGAATCCAAAATATATCAACAGCTTATTTAATTTTATAATTTATTTTGTTCTTTTATATTGTTAAGTTAATGCTATTTTTTAAGGCATAATAAATAATTGCTAATATCTAAACCATGCTACACAACCTTATATCATCATCATCACCTGGCCAAATGAAAAGTTTAGAACTTTCTCTCTTCACTCCTCCTTTAAAAATGGAAAATATAAATAATTAGTAATACTTTTTTAATCCAATATGAACTATATTGCTTATAGGACTTATGAAAAAGAAAGTTATTGTGAATTCATTTTCATGGATGCATTCAATATGCATATGAAGGCTATACAGTCATACAATAGGAATCTTCCCATCTTGTTAGAAATGTATAATAAAAAAAAAAAAAAAAAAAAAAAAACCAGTGATCTCCAATTTGAAATGAAGTAACAGTCATGAAAACATAATATTCAAAGTAGAATATGCTTCTTGTGTTCACTAAAAACACTCTATTCTTCACTACTTAGAAAAGCAGAAGAAACTAAAGCTGCAAGATTTTTTGGGAACGATGAAAGATGAGATTTTGTGAGGTCATTCACATTGACATTAAGGGTAATAAGCATTTCCACAAAATATTACCTATCTTTTAAATGCATATATTTTCATACATAAACTGTTTGCCTATCCAGAATGGAATGATAAACTAATGTACAGAAAATGTTTCAGAACCCCCTGGTATCTCCAATTTGAAATGAAGTAACATTCATCAAAACAGTCATCAAATGAGTAAATAAAAAAAATCAGAAGTTTCAGTTAAATCATCAGTTTTGTTTACATTAGGCAATTCTATTTTCATGTTTCAGAACCCAGAATTAAGAAACACCCCAATGCATTGATTTAAGAGTTTTATTTTATTGAGAATTTTTTTTCAACATATACTTATAATGGCAGAGAAGAAATTGTTTGCTTTTTTTTCTTCCTTCCTCTGTAAAAGTGCTTCAATACATTTTAAATGTTAGGAGAGAAAACATAGCAAAAATGGCATTATTAATAAAAAATAAATAAATGATCTTGTATCACTTATAAAATGGATGAAATTTTTTCTTCATGGACTGATACACATCAATACTCAAGTAGTTAGCATAATTGCTTCAACTGGTAGTTACACAGGGTTAAAATTAGCCATAACATTAACAAAATCTTATAAATTGACTGGAATAAACACCTGACCAATGTAGAGTACACCCAGGCTCATGTATGACTAGGGAGATATTTGCCTGACTGGTCACCCAGCACAAAATTTTTCATTAGTAATGTATGAGATATCAAGAACTTCTCAAGTAACACTGAATGTATTCATGAATAATTTTTACAAAATTTAAATAGATCTAAAGAACTAAAGAATAATCTGCTCTTTATATACGAGGATGGTTTGAAATGTTCTCGGCCTCAACTATAGATGGCAACACTATCGGCAAGATTTTTTTTTTTTCCTAAGTTGGTACATCTCTCATAAGCATCCATGTGAAATTGCAAGTGTCATTCTATCAAATAGTTTGTTTTATACAGCTGTCTGAAGTAAATGGGTTGTCTGTATCCCTTGAAATGGATAAAATTGAGTATCATCATATGGTTATAAAATTTTTTGTAAAAGAAGGTTTAACACTAAAAGAAATTCATTTGAAGTTCATAAAAGTTTATGGGCACTCTTCTCCTTTGTTTATGACAATTAAGAAATTGGTTGCCAGAACGTGGCCAAACCAGCCTTGAAGATGATCCACGTGAAGGACGTCCAAAAAGTGTAACAACATCAGAAATCATTGATCAAGTGCTGATATGATATTGGATGACCAGCGAGTCAAAGTGCGTGAAATTGCTGAGACTATAGGCATTTCAAAAGAACGTGTAGGATATATTTTGCATTGCAAATGAAAAAGCTTTGCGTAAGATGGGTGCCTCGTTTGTTCACGGCAGATCAAAAACGTACTAGCATGAAAATCTCTCAACTGTGCTTGGAGCATTTTAACAAGAATAAAACTACTGATTTTGTACATTGATTTATTACTATGGATGAGTCTTGGATTCACTATTACACAGCAGAATTTAAACAGCAGTCAAAACAATGGGCAGAAGCCAGTTGTTCAGGATCAAAGAAGAAAAATTCGGTTCCATCAGCAGGAACCGAATTTTGGGGGATTTTTTGGGATGCTAAAGGCATTTCATCTATTTATTAATTATCTTGAAAAGGATAAAACAATAACTGGGGAATATTATTCCGATTTTTTAACCAGACTAGACAAATAAATTTGTGAGACAAGACCCGGTTTGCAAAAGAAAAAAATTATCTTTCATCAGAACAATGCACCTGTGCCCACAAAGGTGTTTTGGCAGTGAGAAAATTAACAGATCTGCACTATGAATTGTTCGAACATCCACCCTATTCCCCAGATTTGACTCCCTCTGACCTATCTCTTACCAAAACTAGAACTCTTCCTCATTGGTCAGCATTTTTCTTCGAATCAAGAGGTCGATTGCAGCTGTAGAGGGTATTTTTGAGATCTTACTGAGAACCACTACAGGGACGGGAATGGTGCTGGAACATCGCTTGAATAAATGTATTAGTCTTAAGGGAGATTATGTTGAAAAATAAAAATAATCTTGAAATTATAAATTCGTTTTTTCATTGTTAGGCCAAAAACTTTTCAGACCACCCTTGTAAAGTAACTCATGATCATCATCAAATTCTTGACATTCACCTCAAGGGGTGTACAGGATATGATAGTATTAGATGAAAAGTTTACATCTTTACTAACTTCCTATCTACAATTTTCCTCCAAATCAATCTATTACCTGTCAAGGCTTCAACAATGCCAGATCTTAATTTTTATCTTATAAGGCACATTTTACCATATCAATCCACTTCTATCTTGGTGTTCCTCTGGGTCTTTTTCCTGCCAACCTGCAGAGAACACTTGTTTTGCTAATATTTCTTCTCTCATTCTGTTTAAGTGACCATACCACCTGAGATTAGCTCTGCTAACATATTCCTGGATGCTAACAATGTCTATAAACTAACTTAGTTGTAAAAATATTTCACATGGAAAGTTTTGTTTGTTTACACTAGGAAAATATTTATGAAAACAAGAACATTAATTTCTTGTCAAAAAGCCTTCATAGCTCATAATTTATATCTACTTTTCAAATTCTAAATGTTGAGTTTGAATTCTGTGTATGACTTGAAGAGGGTTTTCATTTGAAGGGAAAAGTGAAGGCAGGGCAATCTCATATGGAGGTGGCTAGCTTTTATTCTCCTGGAAACTCAGATTTTTTAAATCTGCAAAATAGATCAGAGGATGCACATAACTGACCAACAAAGTTGACTACAGATAGCACTCTCTCTAAAAGCATTAATTAGATTTGTATAAAACCAAGTTATTAAGGTGAATCCTTTGATACGGTTGTTAACCATGTGGTAAATTAATATTGTGGTAGACTAAAAGTGAGATGAGTATCTTGAATACGGCATTAAGGTACTCTTTATCCATTTGATAGGGCATTCCAGTCATTCAAGTGAATAGAAAATACCTTAATGCTTTCACTTTCTTGCTCACATGACTTTTGTACATTTTCCAGTAATGAACCCATGTTTTCTCATTGTCTGTTATCCTATGCAGTATTTCCTCTATATGTCTGATAGGCTTTTCTTAACAACCTATAAATTCTGACCTTCAGAGTACATTCTCTCAATTTGTCCTTGTACTCCATATTCCAGAGTCCTAAGACAGTCATCTCTGTGCACACAAATATTTCCTTATCACCCAGATGTCATGGTCACCAGATTTGTGCACAGAAATCCAGATATGACATGGTAACTGCTGGTACAAATTTACTGAAGAAATTTCTGCCATAATACAGCATGGCAGCAACTTTCTGTGAGACCTGTGTAGTTCAATAGAAGTGGTGCTTGCATCCTCTATGCTAGGCTGCCCAGATAGAATTAACTTAATCGTTTCCGACTGGAGTAACTTTTTCCAAGCCTTTCTTTGACTGATTCCTGAGTTAGTCAATCTCTGGCACAGGCAAGCAGGTCTTTTCTCATGGAAACTGTTTTTTCGTCCCCTAAACTCAAGAAAATGGACCGTGTTTTGATATGGAACTTGTTTTGATAACCTTCCCTATCTCATTCTGTTTAAGTGATCTTAGCATCTGAGATTAGTCCTCCCCCTGCTAACACATTCTTGAATGCTCACAATGGCATGTCTCCTCCTAATATCCTTATTTTTAACATGATACTATCTCTTCACTCCCCTAATCTTTCTCAGAATTTTCATATATGTGGCCTCTAGTCTTTAAGTGTTTTATTTCTAACCTAGCTCTTAAATCCATAAGTTAAAACTGGTTTTTGGACAATGCATTCTCTACAGCTTGTTTGTTCTGACTAATTTCTCTCTTATTTCATATAAATTTATTCATTCAACTTCCTGCCTTATTAACTTTGCTAATTCTGTTGTCTGTTTCCATTAATTTCCCATTTTCACTAAAAATTGCCTAAGTAGCTGTTAATATTTTAGTTCCAGGTTCTTCATCCAGGTTGCAGGTTGACATTTTCTTCCTAGTTTCATTGTCTTCATCTTTTTATTACTGATTTTCATATAAATCTATTACAACAGTTATTCAGTTTGATCACGGAATCTTGATGAGTTGTATACTGGATTTATTAGAAGCATAATATTATCTGCATAAATTAAAGAGCTGAGATTAACATCTTCAATTTTGATATTAAGTTTAATACCACTTTCCTTAATAATGTGATCCATATAGATGCTGAATAACAGTGGATATAATGTGCACAATTGTCTTGCAACTGATTTAACATCAAATCATCTTCCTGTACTTCCTTCAATTAGAATTGAAGGAGTTTACAGTCTGTGTTTGAGTTGTAAGTCAATAGTTAGAACTGCAGACTTACAACTCAAACATAGACTATGTTTTGCTTAATATAATTTCTGATTTACACCATATAACAATAGCTTTTTGAACAGCTTTTTTCTTGGCACCTTGTAATATGCTTTTTTCAGATCTCCAAAACTTAAATACAGATCCCTGTTATATTCCAATGATTCTCAACTATTTGTCTTATAGTTGAAAATCAGATTCTGACTACCTCTATTTTGTCTGAATCCAACTTGTTCTTATCCAGGCTTCCCTTTTTTCCCCTTCTCAGTTTTCACATTCAGTTTTATTTCTTGTTTACAGGTGAGAACTAGAACATGGATAGAACATGTAAACTGTGAATGGCCAACATCCAATATCTTAAACAAATAATAAAATATAAACCAATTTGAAAGAGAAGGATGGGTAGTCCTCAGAAAAGGATATTAGATAGATGACGAGACCAGAACAGACCAATATGGTTTATATCCGTAATTAGTGTTATGATGAGATGAGTACTATTTGAGAGCTCTACTCGAATTACCATATTTTGGCTTTAGCATATTTTAGCTTTTCTGTTGGCCCCCTTGTCATTTGTTTCCAGATCAACAAAACTTGAATACAAATCCTTGTTATATTCCCAAGATTTCTTAACTATTTGTCTTAAAGTGAAAATCTGATCCTGACAACCTCTATTTGACCTGAATCCAGCTTGTTCTTCACCAAGTTACCCTTTTTCAATTTTTCTTAGCC
This sequence comes from Typopeltis vanoorti, assembly GCF_054136105.1. Lineage (NCBI taxonomy): Eukaryota > Metazoa > Arthropoda > Arachnida > Uropygi > Thelyphonidae > Typopeltis > Typopeltis vanoorti. Next base: position 95,733,646 of record NC_143565.1, read on the forward strand.
ATTTCTCAAGTATATTTGCATAAATTTTATAAGGAACAATCCGTAGGGAAATACCTCTGTAATTCTCACATTCAGTCTTATTTATCTTTTTATAGATCGGTACTATGAGAGCTCTACTCCAGTCATCAGGAATTTGAATATGTCTCCAGTCCTGTATATTAAAGTCATTTGTAGAGTAAAATAACAATATAATTATATACATTTTTATTTTAATTGGTTAGAATATTTCAGATTAATATCCGTGATGGTGCATTGACTCTAGGATCAACGTGTATTCTAAAGAATGAAGCTCTGATATATAAAAAATTAAAATATTTGCTGTAAACATGTATATAAGAGTAATTAAAGATGCATGTAAAAATTTTCCTGAGAATGAGAGAACTCAACTTAGTAGTTTTCCAGCTCTTCTTCCTTGCTTGCCCACTGTTTGCTTGCTTTAGCTGTTCTAAAAACAACTAGTATACATGTCTATTGCTGAGATTCAAAGTGAAACTCAATTGACAAAATGGCTACTGTTACTACAGTGTGTTGAACATTGTACAGTAATAGTGACATACGAACATTACTGTAAACAAACATACAATAATATGCATACAGTGTTACTTGTAAGCAATTTTACTAGTTACAGCTAGATTTAAGTCTCCTTTAATATCACCACCACTTAACCACATGGCAGCTGCAATAATAATAAGCATATAATGCATTACTAAATGCGAACATATATATTTTTAGATTATCTTATCATATAACAAAGACATATTTCTTATTAATGAATTTTTTCCTCTCAATATGCATATATTGAGGGTAAGGCTGACCTGGTTGGGTTGGCCAAGTGGTTAGCATTTCTGTTCTCCAGTGAAGAGGCTGGATTCTAATCCCACCATGGGCATGGATGTTTGATTGTCCTACTATGTGTGGAAAGGGGCATCTGTGACCCTACCACTTCTAGCAGAAGGCTTTATTCCCAAAACCCAGTGAAGTATGGGAGTGACCAAATGGCATCTACAGATGTCAAATGTGAATTGTTTTTTTTTTAATATATATAACACTAAAAAAACAACATAATAATTAAAATGATTATGTTGATTATGTTGTTAAAATGATTATTTTTACACCTCCGTATCATCTACTTCAGCTGCCTTTCCACATTTCAGGAATCTGATTCAATTATTGATATCTATACCTCATTTTATGCCTGTTAATTGTTTTCTACCACCATGCTGCTACTGCTTGTTTCATTTAATAATCTTTCAAAGTTCACTCCATATATCAAGGATATGTTTATCTTCAGTTTTCATGTCTTCTATATCATCTCTGATTCCTTTTATAGTACTCTTTCCTCCATTTCAAAACTTTTTCAGTAGCCTACAGAATATTTTTCCACCTTCCTGATATTGAGGGGAAAATTTTGTTCCCCTCAATATCAGGAAGTTTGTTCTTACCAAAGTCTTCCCATTGCTTTTGTTTAGCTAGTTTTACACATTGCTTTGCTTTCTTACATTTGTCTCTGTATTCTCCAAGAGCACAATCTGACTTACTTGTCAGAAATTTTTGATATGCTTTCTTTTCCTTCACCTGCCTCTTTAACTTTCTGAGTCCACCATTGAGTTCTGATTTTTCTATCCTTGCAGACAACCTCACTACATGACTCTCTGGCTGAATCAATTAATATTTTCTTCAGGGTTTTCCACTGATTATCCAAATTTTGGTTCTTATTTTCAAACTTGCATTTTTTTTCTTGAATAATGTTTCTGTATTTTAGTCTACAGTTTGCGTCTGAAAGCTGCTCAACTTTGATTCATTTTAAAACTTTCTTACACACTCTTCTTTTCAATATAAAATTCAATTTTATCCTTCTCAAGACTAAATGATCACTTCCACTTTCAAATCCTCTGTGTACTCTTGTGTTCTGAACCAGTGGGAAGACATCATTATCAACAATAACATAGTCAGCGAGACTTTTTTTTATTTTTTTCATATTCTCACCATGTACAGTTTATGCACATTTTTATGTTGGAACAGTACCATGTCCTGAGCAGAAATCTAACAGGTAATTACCATTTTTTAGAGTATAATGATACAACGGCCATGAGGACCTTTTTACAGAGAAGTATGGCACCATCTCAATCTCCCCTAATTACCATTATTATTAGCTTTGCTCTTTTCTCCAAATTTTCCTGAAACATTTCTGACTGTCTGGTAATCATTTCCTACTCTGCTGTTTGGGTCTTCAACAAGGACCAATGTTTCCTTTCCCATTGTGAGTTGCTTTCTCTAATGCCTCAGAAAATTCGTCCACTTCTTTTTTAATAGACCCTCTGTGGGACAATAGGCACAAATAAGTCTCATTGTCTAGTTTCCCATTCTGATATTTTCCCACTTTACTCTATATTGCTTGCTGTTCAAGAAGATTTTCCTCGTATTTAGTGTTAAGTACTATAACTATTCCTTCTTTTCTCCGATTGTTATTGCCTGAATATAACATTTTGTATTTGTTGCTTAAAAAGATCTCGCCTGTTTTTGTCTTCTTTGTTTCAGTCACATCTATACTTATCCAATTCTTCTTCTAGTTCCATTTCTTTTCTATTCATGCATCTATGTTGATAATGGCAATCTTTAACTCTGTTGACAATAAGTTGGATGTGTTCAAGGATTTGTTCAAGTAGCTGACTTTTTGCTACTCGCTCTGCTTCTTTGACAAAAACAACAGGGGCCTTGTTAAACCAGGTGACGCCCCAGCCAAACATAAAATTATGTCATGCTGTACCATCATTTTGCATTATGGTTTAAGTGAATAAGCATACAATTTGATCAGCTAAATCCCAAATTGCTAGCTCATCATCGTTCATTCAGTATTAGGTAGATACCTAACAGGGTGCACCATGAGAAGTTGAGGATTCGACATGAGGTTAGAAACCCTGGTTGGTTCTCCACATTCCTTAAAAGGCTATATGGATGTCTCCTTGCAGTTATACAGCTTTGACCCTTAAGCACTCCTAATTAAATTTTATCCTGCTCAAAACTAAATGTCCTTGCTTTCTTTGCATTCTTTTCTTCATAACCGCTTTTTACAGACATCATAAACTAACATAAACATTTGTTGTTTGCTCCATTATTTTAATATTTGACAAGACATTATTCATATCAACCTATTTCAACAAGCACTAATGTCAAGGGAAAAGATTTTCACCATGCTCTTGCTTATTAATCCATAATTCATTTTCTCTTGTCCACTGTTCGTTAAATTTAGTTAATGAAAAATTTTGCTCTGATCAGAACTTTGACCAAAGCTATGGATCAAAACTACTTAAGTCTGTGAGGCAAAAGTGGATATTTGCCTTTGAAATTTTAACCCAATTTCAAGTGACCTTGTGGATACTGGGCAAAATCAGATCATATTGAAGAATTTTGCAAGGTGCGTAACATATAAATTGTCATTAAAATGTCATTTTTTGAACTCTTTGGATCTTAATTTTTCAACAAATTTGAATGCTATTTATAATGAATATGAGAGATATTCATTGAGAAATAGCCATAATGAAGAAGTGATATTTTCTTCAACAGTCAGCCAGACTAGGTATTGTTGGCTGACTGCTGCTAGACATTGGTAATCTATATCTGAGGCAGGATTCATGCAGTTTCTATTTTGATATTGTTGTAAAGTCTTCAAATAAGTCCAAATTTTATTTTTCCGATTCTTTGCTTCTAATACCATCATTCAGTTGGTGAGGCCAATTTTTTTTTTTTATAAATTGAATGATTGGAAATGAAATGAATTGAATGACAGCATTAGAAATGTGTTAAAGCTGTTAGATCAATAAGCTATTTTATCTATTAGATCTGCTCATTTTGTATAGGTGACAAAACCAAAGGCCTTTTTAATCATAAATGCCAATATTTGAAATTTACTGCTGCTGTCCTGTTTTTAGGTCGACAACCTTTCTGCTTTAAAAAAAAAAAAAGTGACTTTCCATTCAGTGTATTTTGACATCACATGAAACTAAAGGTTAACAAGCTGTTTTTGTTTTTTAAAATGAAGGAATTAAAAAATAACAGTTAATAAAAACAGCTAAGCAGTTGAGAATTAGTAAAGCAAGCAAAGATGCTGTACTGCACATTATTAAGTGCAGTATTTCTAGATAATATTTCTTCTTCCTCTTCATGTAGCTTCCTCAGTGGGAGGGTGCAGCACCATGTCCTTCCAGTTCCCTCTGTTGGTGGCTTTCCTTTTTGTTTCTGCATAGCCATGTGATCCTGTCCATGATCTTATATCTTAAAGCCATGTCCTTCGTTTTTTGCCTCTTGATCCTTTTCCCATAATTTTTCCTCCTAAAATTGTTAGTATCCTCTGTCCTGCTGAACCTTTCAGTACATATCCTGCCAAACTCATCTTTCTCTGGATCATTTCCTGTAATAAAAATCTGTGTTCTCATTCTCTGTAGGACATCTGTATTTGTTACATGTTCTGTAAATGAGATTTTCAGAGCTCTTCTATAGCACCACATTTCAAAGGCCACCATTTTCTGTTGTCTTACTCTCTTCTTGAATATCCAGGTCTCACTCCCATATGTGAAAACTGGCCACCCTAATGTTCTTATTCTTTTCTTTGTCTCGATATCCACAGAACTTCTGAGCAGATCGTTATTTTTCCAGAAGGCATCTTTAGCTATGGCTGCTCTTATTTTAATTTCTTTATCTTGCTTTCCATCTGCAGTACAGTAGTGCCTTAGTATTTGTATTCTGTTGTATGTTCAACAAATTCTCAAATTGTTGTATGTTCTCAAAAGAAAACAGATCCGAGCCAGATATATTCATATTGTTTAAGATAAGTGTTATTTTAAGTTATCATTGATAAATTTACTTGAATATTACATAGTTTTGTTTGCCTTGCGTATCTTAGTGCGTCTGTTTGTGTGTTTTTGGTGTTTCATTTTATAATTTGATAAAATACGTTAGAAGTAAGTATGGCTCCCGTATGAAGGAAAATGGCAGCCAGTAATGATGGTTAGCCATCTTTATTCAAGAACGGTAATAACGGTAATATAAAGGAGATGATTCAGTGTACTATCTGCAAAATGTATACTTTGCGGAGTGCAGTCAGATGATAATAAAGGAGTGAATGTGTGTGTAGAAAATGTAAGGAGAATGAGGAATTAAAGTGTATTTCAGGTCGTGAGTGTGATATTTTTGTCAAACTTCAGAATGAAGAAAATAGTGATATGACAAGAAATGGCAAGGTTGTACCAGAGAACTGTGAGGGCGTGAATGTAGAAAGTGTGAATGATAGTATTAATTCAGAGCATATTAATGGTTTTACAGAGAATAAAAAAGATGAGATAGATGCAATGAGTGAGATCGCGTTGTTGAGCGGAGCGATATAAAGGACAAAACGGCAGCTAGAGCGTATGAACAAAAGTCGACTGAGTGAACCAGCCAATAATAAAAAGTATGATAGGAAAAATAAGCGTATGAGTGTGAACATAAACAAAATGAAGGAGAGAGTGCTGTATGGAGACTCGTTAGTACGAGGTGTGTTAGTAGAGGATTTGACAACATTGTACCAATCTGATGTGACCATAAAGGATGTAACTGAGTCTATTAGAGAGCAAAAGGAGGGTGAAGAAACGATTGTTGTGGCAGGTACGAATGATTTGAAAGGAGATAAAATGGAAATGATAGAGGACCTGAATGAATTGTTTAGGTAGCAAAAGAAAAGAGTGAGAGAGTTAGGATGATTAGTCTTTTGCCGTGGTATGACTGTGAAGTGTTTAAAAGGAGGGTCATAATTGCAAATAACTATGCGTGGGTTATGTATGACAAGTGGTGTGGAATTTGTGGACGTGTGGAGTGAGTTCAATGGGCAAAAAGATCTATATAAGATGGATGGCTTGCATTTGAATGGATACGATGTAAGGAGACTTGAAAAATGTTACTGAATGTAGTGGATGTGCAAAATCAGGGAAACTAGATTTATTAAGGGGGGGGGGGGGGAGTAGATATACAGACCTTAGAGAGGCAGTTGAATGTATGAATGAGTATAATATGCCCGAGCGAATAAGGACAACAAATCAGAATGGGATAGTTAACATAAGGCATCAAGGTAGGGATGGGGCTAATGGGGGGGGGGGGCTTAAATTCATGTACACTAATGCTAGGAGTATTAGGAACAAGAAGGAAGAGTTTTTGGCCATGGTTGGCACTTCCAGACCACAGGTTATTGGCATTAGTGACTCATGGCTGACTGTAGATGATATAGCTAGTGGGATTGAATGTGACGGGTATAGTGTGTTCAGGAATGACAGGGAGAATAAAATGGGGGGGAACCGTGAATGAGTTCAAGGCAAGGTATGATAGATTCTGTGTGAATGTTGAATAGTTGTTCTTGACATGATGTTAGGTCCTCTGTCGACTCCTTGGAGTTGCCTGGAATAATAATAATTGTTTATGAATATATCTGGCTCGGATCTGTTTTCTTTTGAAATGTTCATAAATTTGGACTTTTTTGCATTTATATCTAATCCAAATTCTTTGCCTTCTTCGATTAGTAGCTGCAGTACTTTGATTAATTTCTTTCTGTTTTCTGCTATTAGAATGGTATCATCAGCATATCTAGGTTTGTTGTATTTTATACCATTGATACTAATTCCTATTTTTTGTTTTTCAATCTTTTTCATCACTGTCTCACTATAGATATTAAATAGATTTGGTGAAGGATATAACCTTGTCTAACTATTTTTATTTTCACTACAGAACCCTCAGAGTTAAACAGCCGCATTTTCTGTTTGGTGTAAATCATTTTTATAATCTTAAGTACATGATCTTCTATGTCTAATTTATCTAATATATTAAACATTTTATTATGTTCTACCTGTTCAAAGGCCATCTGAAAGTCTATGAAGTATATGTAAATGTTCCTATTTCTTTCAAGTGATCTTTCTATTAGTATTTTTAGTTCCAGGATAGCATTAATGGTTCCCATCTCTCTTCTGAAGCCTTTATGTTGTTCACTGAATTCACCAATCAAGGCTCTTTCAATTTGTTTGTTTACAATGGTTAAATTAATTTTAGATGCATGGGATATTAGGCTCACATTTTTGTAATCCTTGCAATTTTGTGCATTATTTTTCTTTGGAATTGATATGCAGATAGATGTAAAAACTTCAGGTAATTCTATTGTTTTATAGATGTCCTGAATGGATTCCACTAAATAGTTGTTTATTATTGCCAGTCAAAGCTTTCAGCAGCTCAGCTGGGATATCGCACCTAGGGGATTTATTATTAGGAAGATTCTTAATTATGTGTTCTATCTCCTTTCTTGTCGATAGAGTGGTATCTGTTGTTACAAAGGTGTCATGAATCATTTATCATTTTACCATTATAAGGAAAATCAAATTTATCATGTTACCATTATAAGGAAAATCAAATTTATCATGTTACCATTATAAGGAAAAGATAAATCTTCCATTTATCTTTTCCTTATCAATGATTATGTTTCCATCTTTGTCCTTGATGTTATTAGACTGTGTATGTTTTGCTTTTCCATTAAGTTCTTTCACTTTCAGGAATTCTTCTCTGGTTTTGTTCCTATTTTGTAATTCTTTTATCTCGGTGCACTGCCTATTAATCCACTTTTCTTTCAATCTTCTGCATAACTGTTTAATTCATTTATCCAATGTTTTATATCTTAATCTTTCTTCTTCTTCATTTGCTCCTCTTTTCCATGTTCTTCTTTTATCAATAAGGTTGATTACTCCTTGTGTTATCCATGGTTTTTTCTTTCTTTCTTGTATTTTCTTGTAAGATAATATTTACTTTAGTTATAAAAAATTCACAGTTTGTACAGTGACGTAATAATTGACTCATTTGATGCAAAAAGGTGATATGCTATATTTAAATAACACAGCCTATCATATTTCCCTTTTTACATTATAAAGGCTTTTCAACTGACAGTATCTTAGTCATATGGAAGTGAAACACCACCTCAGTTTCCTCCTGGAAACTAAGGTAGTGTTTGATCTTGTAAAAGTAGCCAAAAGGAAACACATACACAACACAATACACTGGTCTCACATACTCTTTTAATTCAGCCATAATTTCAAATAATATTTTCCCTCATGGAAACTGAGGTTTTTCATCTTACAAAACAGGCAGAACTACAGAAGAAAATGTGCACACACACACAGGTAATAAATACACTGACCTCATAGCATTAGTTGCTTCAGTCATATTTCCAAATAATAACTACTTTTTTTGTATCCTCTGATTCATTTATTGGACATCCACGTATACTGTATGCCCACAGATGCGAGACCCTTCGACACTTCTGCGCATGTCAGTGGAAGGAGAATCCATTCCGATAATAGGGTAATTAGTCCGTATTATGGAATGAATTGTTTATTATTACACATCAGAAAATTAACTTCTCTTTTATGAATATTGTAGTTTATAAAGTGGTTACTATTTTGCTTGTATAACAGTTGGAAAATTTTACATATAAAGCACATGATCTTGCTTGTTTGTGACCCAATTTGTACATCGCCTTATTTTTTTCTTCCCTTCAACATGAATTGATTCTTCTTGGCACCGAGCCAACTGAGGTTCTCGTATCTGTGGTCTGAGATCTGTTTGACATATATGAGCCACTAAATTACTTTTCGAATTATTGTTACTTTTAATATTTTGTGTTTAGAATAACCATGGGGGACAGTGATGAAGAATATGATCGGCGACGTGCACGAGACAAATTTAGAAGAGAGAGAAGTGACTATCAAGAAAGGCGAGAGGAACGAAATAGGCGGGAGGATTGGTCTGAGAGGTAATTTCTTCACTATTTGTAATTGATTCTCATTAAATGCTTAATGAAAATTGCTTAGTGCTTCTAAACTGTTTTCCATTTCAACCTTTTTCCTTTTTGACAAGACTATACAAAAGAACATGCAGGTAGATGTTGAAAGTTTATTTTTCACTTGGTTAGACTATAATAAATTTAGTTTAATCCTTTATCCAAGTGTGAGCAAACAAAGTTTGCGCCTGAAAATATCTTTAGGACTGAGTAAAGGATTAAACTAAATTTATTATAGTCTAACCAAGTGAAAAATAAACTTTCAACATCTTAACCTAAATCCAGAGTAATTTAATAATAAGATGGCACACCTTTTGGTAACTCCTATAGGTAAAGATGACCTCTCCATTGCTTCTGCCTTGGTATCTTCACTTCTGTGCCTGGCTCCCACTGACGAAACCTCAATAAAGGTAAAAACCGGTCTGGATAGTGGCCCTTCCCTTAATGCATAACATTATACATATCTGCAAGATGTGTTTTGCATTATAGGAGATACTGAGATAGGAGTGATGTTAGCTTAGTCCACCTTTGCTACAAGTTGCCTGGTGTTGTACTACCTTACCTCAGTCCTGAAGATATTTTCGGGTGCAAACTTTGTTTGCTCACACTTGGATAAAGGATTAAACTAAATTTATTATAACATGCAGGTAGATTATTATGTCTGTACATGAATGCTGGAGTATCAGAAACAAAGGAGGTAGAGTTTGTTGTTGCCTTAGTCAATATGTTGGGACCTCATATTGTAGGCATTAGTGAGACCTGGCTATCAGAATCAGACATACTAACTAGTATCGAGTGTAAAGGGTACACTATTTTTAGGAAAGATAGAGAGAGAATAGGAGAAGAGGAAAGGGGGGGGGATGTGTGCTGCTAATGATATCGGATGACTTGAATCCAGTTAGAGTTGAGACCTAGTACTACTACTACTAACAGTATTTCATGTGTCAGTTAGTTTGAAGCCATCAGGTGTAAGGTGGAATCTAACAAGATCAATTGCATAGTAGGATGTTGTTACAGACCTGGTGGATTGGTTTCTAGTGATGAAGATATGCATCACCAAATTGACAAGATGAGTGCGAAAAGAGTAATTGTAATGGGAGACTTTAATTATCCGAATATTGATTGGGTAGCAGTAGAATACTGGGAATATGTGAAACGAGATGGCAAGATCAAGGTAATTTCTGGAGCGACAACTACAGGATAATATTCTCAGGGAGAGAGAGAGAGGAAAAGCAGGGGTAGCAATAATACTCAAGAAACACTTAAGCAAAAAAGTAACCACAACAATCAAACACAGTGACAGAAATATGGCAATTAGCATCCAACCTGAACCAGTAAACCTGAACATTATAATGGTCTATATGCTATGACTGGACACAAAGTTGAAGAAATAGCTGAAATGTATGAGCAAATTGAAGATATATGGAACATATTCAAACAAAGAGACAACACAATAATAATGGGAGATTGGAACACAATCGTAGGAGAAGGAAAGGAGGATAATACTGTAGAAAAATTTGGCTTAGGACAGAGAAATGACCAAGACAACATCTAGTAGATTTCTGCAAACAAAAGGAATTAATAATCACAAACACAATATTTTAAACACACAAAAGAAGAAGATACACCTGGAAGGCACCTGGAGACACAAATAGATACCAAATTGATTATATAATAGTTAAATCAAGATTTAAAAACCCATGTCAAATTTAGTAAAGCCTTCCCAGGAGCAGATGTTAATAGTGACCACAACGTTGTATCAATGAAAACACAATTGAAATTCAAAAAACAAACAAAAAAACAACAATACACAAAGATCAACATATTGAAACTAAAAACTGAAAACATCAAAAGACAATTTCAGGAAACCACCAAAAAACTAACACAAGAAAATGCAAAGGAAAATACAAACAATAACGGTAAGTAAAAGATGTAACTGATGAGGCTAAATCTTGGGAATATTAGTAGAGAGGGAGTTGAAGTTCAGGGGTCACGTAGCAAAGATTGCAAATACAACTCAAAATGCTGAAAGGAACGTTCACATGTAAAGATAAGAATGTCATTTTGTCTCTTTACAAGGCCTTGATAAGACCTCACTTGGACTATTGTGCGCAAGTCTGGTTTCCGTTGTGATTCTGGCATATTGGAGAGAGTGCAAAGGAGAGTGTTAAAAATGATATCAGGATTATGTAATACTGATTATGAAGACAGATTGAGAAATTGTAAACTACAGATACTAGCAAACAAGAGAAAGAGAGGTGATTTTCAATTTATGGGAGGTGGGGAAAGGACAAGAGGGTATCCTTGGAAGCTGAGAATGAATGCTGCTAAGAGGGGGGGTGAGGGCTAGATATTTCTCTCATAGGGTGGTGCATGATTGGAATGGATTGCCATTGGATGTTGTGAGTGCAAGCAGTGTGAATGAATTCAAGATTAAGTATGATAGCTGGTGCATGTAGTATGTGGCCTCCCTCAATGAGTCCCTCACTCCCTGGAGGTCTCTCTTAATAATAATAATAAAAAAACATAAACAACTACCAAAATAGCTTTTGAATTTGATACATTAAGACAGCCAAATGATGAAGTAATTCTTGAAGTTATATTATCAGATCCTTTCTTTTAAGCTTACACGGTGATCCGAATGCATTTTTGAAAATTATGGAGACAACTACCGTGTTTGAATAAAAACTTTAGTTTAATATAACTAAAATCTACATTCGACGTTTCGACCTTTATGTCAAGGTCATCTTCTGGAGCATACAACTATACACAGAAAACAAGCTACACTACATTCAAACTGGTTTGTTAAAGATACTGACCAACTGCTACAACAATTGTTGGCCTGACCTCTGGTGAGGAAAAAAAAAATTATACATCAATGCTAAAGTCCTATTATTAGTTATATTAAACTAAAGTTTTTATTCAAACACGGTAGTTATCTCCATAATTTTCAAAAATGTATATTACCAGATGTTTATCGTGTAAGCACTTTGCATATACTTGTATATCAACTCTGCTCTTATTGGTAAATTTTATTGAAATTCATTATTAGTAAATGCTTACTGAACAGCTGAAGCTAATTGCTTGGAAATCAGTTAGTGCTGTAATAAATTCTTTCCTATTTATAATATGAAGGACATTACTAGAATAGGTATAGAAAGTTTTTTTTCACTCAGTTACAGAGTAAATTAAACAAGAAATTTTATTCTTGTTTAATCGTTTATCCAAGTGTCAGCAAACATAGTTTGTTTTTGAAGTATATTCATAACTAGGCTGCTTGTTTATAGAGGTTGTTGACTTCATATCAGTTTCCTCACTATCCCATAATGCAAAGTGCTTTTTCTTTCAAATGTGTATATTGCTATTATGTATTAAGAGAAGGGTCACTACCCAGACCTGTTCCAACCTTTATTAAGGATAAAGGTTGGAACAGGAGCATCCACTCATAAGTGGATGCCAGATCCAAGAAGACACCAAGGTTGATTTGATGCAGATTTCATATATTTTCCGTATACAAGTAGAAAGAAGTTGTGTCACCTTATCATTAAAGAACTCTGGTTCAGAGATGTTTAAAAATGAGATTATTTCATTTGGTTATAAAGTTAATTATACTTAACAAGAAATTATATTCTTGTTTAATCGTTTACCCAATTATGAGTGAACATAGTTTGTATATAAAGTATCTTAATGTCTATGCTACTTGTAAAGTCAGCATCCTCAATATACATCACTTACCTTAGTATCCCATAATGCAAGGTACACTTCCTTTTGGTTCTATTTATTGCCATGCATTAAGGGAGGAGTCACTAATGAGAACAGTTTGGACCCTTTTTTGAAGTCTTGTCTGTGGACGAGGCTGAGTTGCCTTGAGTAGCTGAGTCATGAAAATACTTCACATGCATGCTTTGTTTTTCTCATACCTGGCAAATAATATGCTGTTTGTGGACCTGGGCCAATAGAATATAGAAGAATATAGAATATTGTCAGGTATAATTTTCTTTGTAATCAAGTGAAAAAATGTTCTATAACTATCTCTGATCCAAGTATTTTTAATAATAAGTTGATGTACATTTTTCTACTTATATATGGAAAATATGTGACTTCTTCATTAATTCAACCTTGGTATCTTGGGTCTTTCACCCGCTGATGAAACCTCAGTAAAGGTTGAAACTGGTATGGGTGGTAACCCTTCCCTTAATGCACAGCAATATACATCTGAAAGGAAGTGTGTTTTGCATTACAGGATACTTAGGCAATTGATGTGAAGTCAACTGCCTCTAATATATGAGTAGACTTGTCACGAAGCACTTCATGTGCAAACTCTGTAACTTTTTTTGCTCACACTTGCGTCAAGAAAAAAACAATATAATTTCTGATAAATTATATTGTTTTTTCTTGAAAATTTATGATGGAGTTGATACCACAATCAGCCAAATGGTAAAATAATTCTTGAAGTACAGTGGTATCTCGCTAATTCGAACCGCTTTAGTCCGAACCCTCCAGTAATCTGAACTGCGGTTTGAAAGAAAAAAGTTTTATTTATTATGTATTATTATTTTGTGTACTATTATTTTTATTTAATAATTATTATTTTAACCTATTATTATTTATTTATTATTATTACAATACAGTATTTTTTTCATACTGTCGATTGTACGGTTATACTGGAGGACTATTTTGATTTATTGTGTATTCACGTTTGCTTTTTTTATACTGTACAGTACGTACTGTATTGTCGGCATGAATCATAAATATACACAAAAAGAGGAAATTCAAAACATGCATAATTTGATTAAAAATATAAATCCAGATGTTGAAATTTCACAAACAGATGTTGCGAAATGGATTACAGGTAGAACCGAAAGGGAATTCGAAATCAAATCAGATGATGAAATTATAAATATGACGCTACAGAATGAATTACAAGACGATGATGATGATGAAGAACTCGAAGAAAAAAAAGTAAAACATGAACAGGCAGCTGATAGTTTTAATATGTGTATAGAATGGGCTTAGCAGAATGATATGCCATTCCACAAAATTTTGTTTGCTAATGCAGCTCTTAGAAGAAGCATTCGAAAAAAGTTTAGCTTCAAAGAAGCAAAAGAAAATCAGTGGCTTTTTTGCAAAGAAATAAAAAAACTTTTTTTGTGTTATTTTGTGAAACTTTTTGTGTTGTGTACAAGAAAGTGATATTTTTTACGTAAATTAAGTTACGTACTGAACTACGCAATTTTATTAAATCAGAATCCTCAACAATACAGGTACATACAAATTAAATTTTTTACTGAAATAAAATAAACAGTACAGTAGCTTTTTTCTATCCGTTAATTTATTTACAGAATTAAATTGATGTACCATTAGAATCTGATTATTTTTGCCTTAAACGCTAGTTACTGTTGTCTCTTGGGGAGAAATTCGCTAATCCGAACTTTTCGCTAATTCGAACGAGCACGATTTTCATTAGTTCGTATTAGCGAGATACCACTGTAGTGTCCTAATATTTTCTGATATTTTTTGTAATTTTAACTTGCATTGACAGTGTAATTGCCTTCTGTATATATCTATCTATCTATATATATTAAAAGAATTGAATGACATAAACCGAGAAAAAAGGAAAAAGGTTTAATAGTATCACACGACCAGTTTCGGCTTTTTACAGCTTTCTTCAGGTGTTTTTATGTAAGAAAAGAAAAAACATTAAACATTGAAGATAAAAACTGTGAACAGCACAGGAAAGTCACTATACATATTTAATGTGAAAACATTATAGTTAACGTATTCAAAGCTGTTCCTTCGTTGGCCACATTGTTAGGTGAGTGCGTGTGTATAGCATCTCGTGAGCGCCAGTATTTGATCACAGCAGAATGACAGTCTGGGAGGTTATAGCTTAAATTATTATTTAAATGTACAGGGTTGAGAACGATTTCTCTATATTCAACTATTTTTCTCTCCAATTCGTCATGGCAACAGAAAATGTTGTTATTTCCTTAACAGAAGTTTTTTTTCAACAGAAGTATTTCCTTACTGAGTGTTCCTGGTAAGATTTATGCATGTATACTTGAAAAATGTTTGAGAAGGATTGTGGAAGCGAAGCTTGGTGAAGAACAAGCTGGATTCAGGCCAAATAGAGGGTGTCAGGATCTGATTTTCACTTTACAGCAAATAGTTGAAAAATCATGGGAATATAACAAGATCTGGAAAAGGCATATGACAAGGTGCCAACAGAGAGAATCTATTCAAAATGCTACAGCTATATGGTGTCAATGGAGCATTATATCAAGCAATACTAAGTCTTTATTTCAATTTTAAGTCAGCAGTTAGAATTGAAAGAAGTACAGTAAGATGGTTTAATGTTAAATCTGGTGTCTGACATGGATGTACTTTATCTCCTCTGTTATTCATTATCTATATGGATCACATTATGAAGGAAAGTGGTATTAAACCTGATATCAAAATTGGAGATGTTAATCCCAGCTCTTTGCTTTATGCGAATGATGTTATACTTCTAAATAAATCTGTTACAAGTCTGCAAGATTCCCTGACTAAATTGAATAACTGTTGTAATAGATATGGTATGAGGGTCAGCAGTAACAAGATAATGAAAATAGGCAGAAGCATTGAAAATATCAATTGTGAATGGAGAACCTATAGAACAAGTAGAACATTTCAGCTACTTAGGCACAATTTTTAGTGAAGATGGTAAATTAAATATGGAATAGACAACAGAATCAACAAAGCTGTATACAAGACAATGTTGAAACCAATTTTAACTTATGGATTTGATAGAAATATAAGATCTGATAATGTTGGAGTCTTGACAGGTAACAGATTGATTTGGAGGAAAATTGTAGATAGGATGTTAGTAATGATGTAAGTTGAAAATTTTTTCACTTGGTTAGACTATAAATTATATATTTAGTTTAATCCTTTATCCAAGTGTAAGCAAACAAACTTTGCACCTGAAGTATCTTCAGGACTGTGGCAAAGGTGTCTGCAAGATATTATACAGTTGTCTGCATAGCATTATACATGTCTGCAAGACATGTATAATGCTATGCATTGTTGGAAGGATCACTACCGAACCGGTTTCGACCTTTATTGAGGTCTCTTCAGTGGGAGCTAGATCCAGAGGTTATACCAAGGTTGAAGCAATGCAGAATTCATATAGAAGTCTAACAAGTGAAAAAACTTCCAACATCTTTCTCTAATCCAGAATAATTTAATAATAAGATGCTACACCTTTTGGCAACTCGTATATGGAAACATGACTTCTGCATTGCTTAAACCTTCATATCACTTCTGAGTCTGGTTCCCACTGAAGAGACCTCAATGAACGTTGAAACTTGTCTGGGTAGTGACCCTTCCCATAATGCATAGCATTATACATGTCCGCAAGGATATGTGCTTTGCATTATGGGATAGTAAGGCAAGTGATGGGAAGTCAGTCCACCTTTGCCACGAGTTACTCCAGTCCTGAAGATACTTCAGGCACAAACTTTGTTTGCTTACACTTGGATAAAGGATTAAACTAAATATATAATTTAATGAAGTACGTTTTTCATGTACGAGGTTGGTCTGAAAAGTTTTCGGCCTCACCCATAGATGGCAACACTATCAGCAAGATTTTTTTTTTTTTTTCCAAGTTGGTACATCTGTCATAAGCATCCATGGAGATTGCAAGTCATTTTATCAAGTAGTTTGTTTTATACAGCTGTCTGAAGCAAAAGTGTTTTCAGTATCCCTTGAAATGGATAAAATTGAGTATCGTGCAGTTATAAAATTCTTTGTAAAAGAAGGTTTAACGGCAAAAGAAATTCATTTGAAGTTCCTAAAAGTTAATGGGCACTCTTCTCCTTCATTTTCGACAATTAAGAAATGGACTGCCGAGTTTAAACGTAGCTGTACCAGCCTTGAAGATGATCCACGTGAAGGACGTCCAAAAAGTGTAACAACACCAGAAATCATTGATCAAGTGCACGATATGGTATTGGATAACCTGCGAGTCAAAGTGCATGAAATTGCTGAGACTATAGGCATTTCAAAAGAATGTGTAGGATATATTTTGCATGAAGAATTGCAAATGAAAAAGCTTTGCGCAAGATCGGTGCTGTGCTTGCTCACAGTAGATCAAAACGCACTTGCATGAAAATCTCTCAACAGTGCTTGGAGCATTTTAACAAGAATAAAACTGATTTTATGTGTTGATTTATTACTATGGATGAGACTTGTATTCACCATTACACACCAGAATCCAAACAGTGGACAGAAGCCAGTTGTTCGGCACCAAAGAAGAGAAATTCGGTTCCATCAGCAGGAAAGGTCATGGCATCTGTTTTGTGATGCTAAAGGCATTTTGTTTATTAATTATCTTGAAAAGGATAAAGCAATAACTGGGGAATATTATTCTGATCTTTTAACCAGGATAGACAAGAAAATTTGTGAGAAAAGACCTGGTTTGCAGAAGAAAAATCATCTTTCATCACCTGGCCACAAAGGTGTTTTGGCAATGGGAAAATTAACAGATCTGCACTATGAATTGTTGGAACATCCATCCTATTCCCCAGATTTGGCTCCCTCTGACCTATCTCTTCCCAAAACTGGAACTCTTCCTCGCTGGTCAGCTTTTTTCTTCGAATCAAGAGGTTGATTGCAGCTGTAGAGGGGTATTTTGCAGATCTTACTGAGAACCACTATAGGGATGGGATAATGGTGCTGGAGCATCGCTGGAAGAAATGTATTAAGGGAGATTATGTTGAAAAATAAAAATATTTTGAAATTATAAATTCGTTTTTCCATTGTTCGGCTGAGAACATTTCAGACCACCCTCATAGTACTATCATATCCTGTACATCCCTTGAGGGTACATGTCAGGAATTTGATGATGATGATGTGGCAGACTTTGGTAAAACTTCTGGAAACAATACAAAATGCATACAGGTGGAATTTAATAAAATATTACATTTTTGTATATTTACTGTAACTCAACATCAGCAGAGTTCCAGATTGGCATGTGAACATAAAGTGCATCAATGGAAAGAAACTGAACCTGAAAAATTGTATAAGTACTAGATTGAGATAATAGGTATTACCCAAACAAAGAAGACAAACACATGTGAGATTCTTGTAAGCAAATAATATAAGATGTTATATTCGGGCAATATTGATCAGTGGAAAAGTTGTAGCTGTTGTATTTAATAATAAATATGATAATAATTTTCTTAAATGGCAAGCAATATCAAGTAGAGTGATGTGGGCAAATATCAGAATGGAGAATTGGACATTGAAACTTATTTGCACCTTTGGTCCCACTTCTGTGGGAGTTCATTTTACTGAGGTTGAAGTGGAGGAATGTTACTATGAAAGAAGTAGAGGCATTGGAGAAGTTAGTTGATATAGTCGATACAGAGAAAAAGAAAAAAAAAGTTGGTCTTTGTTTAAGATTTAAACAGGAAATGATTATGTGACATTCAGAAATGTTTTGAGAAAATTTGAAAAAATAAGTTCAGCTGATAATAATGGTAAGTACCTAATGGACTTCTGTTAAGAACATGAACTAGTTATTATTAACATCTTGTTCCAACATAAAGATGTACACAAACTCATATGGAAAGAATACACAAGAAATAAGAAAAGCATCATTGACTTTTCTTATTTCACAATAATATATAGAAGATTTGACATAGGAAGTGATTACTGTTTTAGTTTTGGTGAAGCATGATAAAATTGAATATCATATTGAAAAGAAAAGTATGTAAGAAAGTTTTAAAATGAATTAAAGTTTAAGCAGCTTTCAGGCATGACCTGTAGAATCAAATACCCAAATGCTATTCACAAAAAAAAAAAAAAAAAATGCAAAGATTTAGAAAAACCAAAGCAAAACCAAGAATCAAAGCTTGGCGATTTTTTGACATATCCTAAAGAAAACATTGATTAGCTGATTCAGCCAATCAATCAACTTCACCACATATGCTTGTGGTGAGGTTGTCTAGAATATAAAAATCAGAACTGCATGGTGGACTCAGGAAGTTCAAGATGCAGTCAAGGAAAAGAAGAAAGCATATCGTTGGCAAGTAAGTCAGCATATGCACTGAGAGAATATAAAGTAAAATATTAGAATTACACTCGGGTGTTAAGAGAATAAGTTTCAGGTTTCTGTGACTCAAATTGGCAAGAAGATTGAGATATCATGCATTAATTTCAATTTTGTTTAATTATAAAAAAAACACTTAATTACAAAAAATAGATTTGTTGAAAAAAATTGTAGATAGTGGGGATATAAGTTTTTCATGTAGTACTATCATATCCTGTACACCCCTTGAGGTGTACAGGATATGTACATGTCAGGAATTTGATGATAATTTCAAAAAAAAAAAGTTAATTGGTTGCCACTGTAAGGGAAAAAAAGAGAAAACATTAGAAATAGGATTTGAATATTAGAAGCAAGCTGCTAGATGAGCATTTTTCCTCTGCTCTGTAACCCAAAAAATATTAATTCTCAGGATTTCAGACTTCAGGGTTAAAAATGTAATTTTATGAATCTCTGTATAAGTTTGACTTTTTAAATTTCTGGCTTCACATTACAGATGTTCAAAAGGTTACAGTGGTAATGAAATTTAGTTGAAAGTTTTACCTTTAACGATGTAGATTTATTTATTTTCCACTTATTTCCAAAAGTGGAAGTAAGTGGAAAAGGAAATTTCTCTGTAATTCTCACAATTTCTTTTTTATGGGTACTATGAAAGCCCCCCCCCCCTGATAATCATGCAGTCAGTTGAATAAATATAATTTACGAGCCTTTAGATTATTATTCTTATTTTTAACTAGAGATTAAAAAAATTTCAATTGAAAATTCATTTTGTATGGCAGGCATATTAAATGGAGTGATATAGGTAAACATCAAAATGGGGAACTGGACAGCGAGACTTTGTTCTGCCTATGATCCCCACAGAAGGTCCTATTAAGAAACAAGTGAAATTTTTGAAATCATTAGAGAAGGCAGCTGACACAAAGAAAAGTTGGTTCTTGTTGCAGATGCTGACTGCTAGGTAGAAAATGAATACCAGACATAGAAATGTTTAGCTAAAAAAATATATACCGGGTGATCCAAAAGTAACAGAAAAAGTAAAAATTCAATAATTCGAAAAGTATAGACAGTAGCATGATGCGGTTTTCACAGAAATGCACAGAAAGACATGGGATTTTTTTAATAACGAAAAATTTTATTGCCAGAATAGTTACATTTGCCACCGATAGGTGGCACTTCAGTTAAGTCAGTAGTTTGTACAGTGGTGCAGCACAGTTCGCAATGCAGCTAGGATTACAAATGTTCAATATGACGGCCGTCATTCATGAGAATGGACGTCAGACGTGGCATGATACCCTGCACAGCATCGAAGAGGGTTTCAGCTGTAATTCCTGTCACATGATGGTGAATAGCTTCTTTCAACATAGCCAATGATGTCGGCCGACCTCTGTACACCTGTGACTTCAAGTAGCCCCATAACCAAAAGTCATGAGGTGTAAGGTCTTGGAGACCTTGGTGGCCATTCGTGCGGGAAAGAGCGACTGAGGACACGGTCATCGCCAAATGTCAATCACAGCAGGTGCTGGATAGGACCTGTTATGTGCAGAGGTGCTCCACCCTGCATGAATATTACACTATGGAGCGCTTGCAAGGAGGGAATGATGCTGTCTCTTAAAAGTGCTGCATAACGCTCACCTGTGACAGAAACAGTTCGAAATGAACCGCTGTGGACTTCCTCAAAGAAAAAGGGGCCTATAATGAATGATGCATTGAACCCGCACCATGCTGTCACCTTTGGCTGATGCAAAGGGGTTTCCACAATGTGTATGAGTTCGCTCTCTCGCCCAGATGCGGCAGTTGTGTGCATTTACACTTCCATTAAGTGAAAAGTGCGCCTCGTCAGTCAGTAGGTTTCAGTTCCTGTACGTGTTGGATTTTGTAAGTGTACCTCTTGAGGATGATCCAGAGTGATCGCCACACAGTCCCGTACAAAATGCCAGTTAGTCTTGAAATTTCAAGTGCACTGTATTCTCCATCTGCGGAAGCTGCTGATTGTGTGTCGGTCTTGTGTTCGACCTCATGCACAACTGCAATAGCTTTTTTTTGGGTCTTCCGCTTCTTGCACGTGCTTCCAAACTGCCAGTGTCCTCAAACCTTTTCATCATAGCTATCAGTGAGGAACAAGACACTGGTCCCTTTCCACTTCTAATACCCCACATCGAATGATAGGTGCGCAAAGCCCAATTTGCACATTCGGAGTTCTGATAATACAGCTTAACTAAAAGTGCTTTATCTCGTAACAATAATATGCCTCACCTTGGCAGAACGTTTAACTTCGGTAATAAACGTTAAATGCTAAAAGTTTAACTTCGGTATTCACTACATCTGAAATTTGCGTTCCTCACAGTTTAGTGATGGGCAGCAGCTCCGGGACCGCTACAGCGCCACCTGTCGGTGACAAATGTAACTATTCTGGCAATGAAATTTTTCGTTATTAAAAAAAATCCCATGTCTTTCCATGCATTTCTATGAAAACCGCATCGTGCTACTGTCTATACTTTTCGAATTATTGAATTT
The DNA here is from genome assembly GCF_054136105.1 of Typopeltis vanoorti. Taxonomy (NCBI): domain Eukaryota; kingdom Metazoa; phylum Arthropoda; class Arachnida; order Uropygi; family Thelyphonidae; genus Typopeltis; species Typopeltis vanoorti. Next base: position 95,755,092 of record NC_143565.1, read on the forward strand.
TTACTTTTTCTGTTACTTTTGGATCACCTGGTATGTGTGTGTGTGTGTGTATATATATATATATATATATATATATTGAAGGAAAAAAGCAAAACTAATAATAAATGTAACTACTGTTGGATTGCTCTTCAGGACATGAACCAGTCGTTTCTAATACCATATGCCAGCATAAAGATGTGTATACATTCACACAGAGAGAAGATACAAGAAATAAGTCACATTGAATGTGTTATTCTTGATAGCTATAACTTTATGTTGGTTCAAGGATATGTAAGGTAATTTGAAATAAGAAGTGATCATCCTTTAGTTTTGTGTAGGATAAAATTGACTTTCATATTGAAAAGAAAAATTGTAAGAAAGTTTTAAAAAAAATAAAAATCGAGCAGTTATCAGAGGTGAACTATAGACGAAGGTATTTAAATATTATTCAAGAAAAAATTCGAGGGTTTGAAGGCAACAATCAAATCTTGGGGACTCAGTGGCAACAACTCTGATGAAAACATGATTGATTCAGCCAGGGAATCATGCAGTGAAGTTGTTTGTAAGAATAAAAAAATCAGAAATCCATGTTGGACTCAGGAAGTTAAAGAGGCAGTCCAGGAAAAGAAGAAAGCATATATAGAAAGTTAGTAGCTGGTTGATTAGAATGTCCTCTGAAGAGATATAGAAAGAGAGATGTAAGAAAATAAAGTAGTGTTTAAAAGCAGCTAAGCAAGTCATGGAAAAATTTTTGTAAGAATGCAGAAGATAAATATCACGAAAGTTGCCATATGCTTAGAACTGGCAGAAAGAGTACTGTAAAAGGAATGAGAGATGATAAAGGTGGCAAGAAAACTGAAAATAAAGATATTCTAGATGTCTGGAGTAATTGCTTTGAAAGATTGCTAAATGAAACAAAGAGTGATAGAATAGTGGTAAAAAACATTGAAAGGGAATACAGTCAGGGCACTATTCTTGGTACCACATAAATGGTACATTATAACAATAATGTACCATTTATGTGGTACCAAGAATTCAGAATACTACACTTACATAGTGGAAAAATACATCATATATATATATATGTATAGAGTTTAGTTGTAAGTTAACAGTTAGAATTGAAGGTGGTAGTACAAGAAAATTGTTAGATGTAAAATCAGGTATGAGACAACAGTGCATATTATCTTCACTGTTATTCATCATTTATATGGGTCACATTATGAAGTAAGGTAGGCCTGATATCAAAATTAAATGTAGTTATAATCAGTATGCAGTATATGTCTTCAGATTCTGCACTGTTTAGAAAGAAGTCAATAGGCATCCAATGGACAAGGTGCATCATGCTGCGTTACAAGTCGTGTTCGTAGCAGGTGTAAATTGGAGGAACATAATAATGCTCCCAAGTCAGTGCAACTATGTCCAGGTGAGATAGCTGTGAGAAGGGAACTGACAGAGTTTGAAAGAGGCATTGTGATAGAATGGCATGTTGCAGGCCTATATGTTTGGGAAATTGTTAACAAATTGGGTCATCCCAGGTCAACAATCAGTGATACCATACTGAGATGGAAGTGCAGGGAGTCAACTGCAAGTGCTACCTGCAGTGTACAACCCATCACACCCACTGAACATGATCATAAGTGCTATGAAAGATTATATGTAAAAACTGCCATTTGTCTGTTAACATGTTAAATGTGGAGTTCTGGGCATTGACTGGAACGTGAATATGCACAAAACATTCAGAACTGATGCTCACAACATAGGTTCCATAGTAGGACTGCAATATGCAAGCCCCATATTACCTGAATCAACATGTAGCCTCGTACAGCAAAGAGCATGTAGAGTGGAACGTGGAAGCTTGGAAAGCTATGTTGTGGAGAATGAGTCACGCTACGCCCTCTACTGAGTAGATGGATTGGTGTGCCAGATGCCCGGTGATACCATTTTCTCTTTCAGCAAGACAATGCACTGTGCTATAATGCTGCTGTAACTGTATGGTTTGTGGACATTAACATTACCACACTTGACTGGTCTCCACAGAGCCCTGATCTCAACCCTATTGAACTGTGGGATGAACTGGAGTGCTGGCTGCCAGTACTGCCTAACAACGTTCTAGGACCTCATTACGTGCCTACAGGAAGAATGGTCCAAAATTCTCATTGATTGCTATCATATGCTTGTGGAAAGTATGCCCTGTAGAATTGCTGCGGTCATCACAGTGAAGGGAGGTCTTACATCTTAAGGTAGGCACTATGGCGGTTTGTTCCTTACACTATTGTGTCCATTGACTTCTTTCCAAGCAGTGTATATAAGTAAATTGAATAACTTCTCTAATAAATTTGGTATGAATATCAACAATTAAAAGAAAAGACTAAGGCCGGAAATTTGAAAACATTAACTGCATACTTAATTTTACTTGTAGAAGAAATAAAACTTTTCAGCTATTTAAACAATTTTAAATGAAAATGGTAATTTAAGTATGGAAATAGACATCAGCATTAGCAAAGCTAGTATGGTAAGATATCAAAATACTAAACTAGCTATATACAAGGCAGTGTTTAAACTAATTTGAACTTATAGATCTGAGAGCTGGATTAGAAATAAAATAGTTGATCAGTGACTGTTAATCCCATATATCAGTTCTTAGAAAAATTAGGGGAGTGAACAGATGGCATCACTGGCAGAACCATATTAAAAATGAGGATATTAGAAAACTTCACATTGTTGGCATTCAAGATGAGAGCAGAGCTAATTTAAGGTGGTATGGTCACTTAAACAGAATGGGAGTGGAAAGATAAGCACAACAAGTGCTTTTTGTCAGGTGGCAAGAAAAAACCCAGCAGAAGACCAAAATCTAGGTGGATTGATACAGTACAATGTGAAATATGTCTATTAGAAGAGTGAAATATAAGATCTGACAGTATTGTGTCTTGACAGATAAACAGATTAATTTGGAGGAAAATTGTCAATAGGAAGTTGGTAGTGATGGAGACATTTCATCTAGTACTATCATAATATCTTATACACCTCTGTTGAGGGTAATATCAAGAATTTGATTATGAAAAAATCATATTTTCAACAGAGAAGAGCAGAATTTCAGCAGAGCTTACTGTGGAATTTGCTTGAACCTCACATGCAGTTTCACTTTATTAATTCAAGTTTGTAATACAAGTTTTATTTATTTATATTTATTCTATCTATTTTTGTTTCTCACCTGATATTGGTAAGTCTGATATAAGTAAACACTTTCAAGTGGTTTGCAGAATATGTAGTTTACTTAGTGCAGTGATGTTTTTAATAGTTAATATATCTTCACTACAAAAAAAGGACACATTTCATTTATAATTACTTTATATTTCAGATAATAAAAAGTGGCCCATAATTCACAGACAGGTTTAAAATATGAATACCTTTTTTGGTTATTAATTTTTTTCGTTTTATTTTTTTCAGGTATTCCAAGTAACGTTTGGGAAATTAATCGTGGAAAAGTTCACAACCCAACAAAAAACCAGAATTGTGCAATTTTATTTTGAAAATCAGTATTCGATTTCAGCGTTAAACAGAATGGGTGAAGAAAGATTAGCAAAACAGGTGTTTTCTGCCAGGTTGGCAGGAAAAAGACCCAGAGGAAGACCAAGATATAGGTGGATTGATACAGTAAAAAGTGTCTTAGATGATAGAAATATAAGATCTGATAATGTTGGAGTCTTGACAGGTAACAGATTGATTTGGAGGAAAATTGTAGATAGGAAGTTAGTAATGATCTAAATTTTTCATCTGGTACTATCATATCCTGTACACCCCTTGAGGGTACATTTCAGGAATTTGATGATGATTTCAGCGTTCTCCAGATCTGACATCTCCTGACTTATTCTTGTGGGCTACCTGATGTGTATGTAAACAAGCCCTGGACAATTCAACAATGAAAAAGAACATTTGTGCAGAAATTAGGGCACTGCAGCCAGTCTGTCATGGAACATTCCGTAGAAAGAGCCTGTCTTTGTGAAGCCAAAAATGGAAGGCATTTATGTGATGTGGTTTTTCATGACCAATAAAAAAAATCTCCAGGTTCTGTATTTCTTTATAACAAAAAAATAAAAATAATAAATAAAAAAGTTATTAAATGTTAAACCCCTTTTGTGATTTATGGGCCATCCTGTATTTCATTACATAGCTACAAATTATGCAGTCTATTTTAAAACTTAGTATTATTTCAGGAATGTTATATATACTAAAATAAAGAGTCAAAATGCTTCATTTCGGTGATGCAAAATTATGTAAATTAAGTGGATATTAAATCCAACATCATTTCAAAGCCAAATACAGAAACTATAAAAGTTTCATGCGAAAATTGACCAGAGAGCTAGCGGGAGTACACCGCCGCTATATTACGAGTTGCCCTAGCCAAACCTTATAGGAACTGACGACCTCTTTACGGCCAAGAGTTCGCTTACGGAAAATACACCTCTCCGATGCTTCAAGTTCCTTAGTACTGAGAGTTTTTGCTCTCTTCAGTTTCTACCTAGTCTCACGAAAACCGATGAGTTTTAAACAGCTGTCAGACTAGTGAAACCTATCAAAATGAACCAATAGGAGGCGAATATATGGGCGCTTTGAACTTTCGTCACTTCCTATAAGGTTTGACTAGGGCAACTCATAGTATGGCAGCAGTGTATTCCCGCTAGCTCTCTGTTCAATTTTCGCATGAAACTTTTATGGTTTCTGTATTCGGCTTTGAAATGATATATCGGATTTAATATCCACTTAATTTATATAATGTTATATATAGAATACTAGAACACTGCAATTTGTTTTAGTAACCAACAGTCAACTTTTACAGGATTTTTCTTTGTTATTGTTGTTACTTTCTTATAAATGTTACAGTGTATTGGAGGAAGTAGGCCAACATGATGAAACATGTTTCTGTATAACCTGATAAATTATTTTTCTTTTTTAATGCATATGTATGTCTGCGGGGAAAGTTTATTTTGCATCTCTTGCCACACTGATACAGTAAAATTCATGATAAGAGTTTCTTTTAGATATTCTTTGAGCAAAATGGTGCATGTGTGAAAATTTGTTATGATAAGAAAAACTGAGTTGTTTGACAAGTTAGGCAAGACAGACATCTTGTTTAGTTATTACTGTTCAGTTTGAAATAAAAACTCATTTAAAAATACATGTAAAACCTGTACTTGTGTGATTTATCTAGTTGATTTTGCTTGTTAGAAGTTGTATATTTTTATCATAGTTTATTATTTTTCTAGAATGGTAATTAATCAGAATTACAAGTAAGAAATTTTGTAATAGGGAACGAGGAAGTCGAAGAGAATATAGGGATTATGATCCTCGAAATCGCAGGGAAAGGTACAGTCCAGCTCGTCATGATTTGAGTCCCCCAATGAAGAGGATGAGAAGAGACTGGTAAATGCTGTTCATTTTGATTAAAATGAGCATTTATGTGATAATGTAAATGGGGGGGGGGAATTCAAATACTTTAAAATATTATTAGGACAAGAAGTTTTTGTTTTATTCTCTTTTTTTATTTTTGAGAATTAGGTTTGAATAATGGTGAAGTTATTATTTGGGATATATTATTACAACATGACTATTATTTTCTAGGAAATTACAACATATATTCATGAATTAAAATTATTATAATTATCAGATAACCAAAAAAGATTGTGTGGTTTTCAGTAGAGTTCACTGCAATGACTTGTTTTATTTTGTAGTGGATTGCAGAGTGCAATTTTTTATGTGCATTATAAGGCACAGAAATGCATCATTCAATGGGTGCACTCTAACTTGGTGTGTATTCTTTTTCTGTGACTTTGAACCCTTTTAAAATGTCACTTGAATCTGATGTAATTTGAGCTTGTTTGCTTTACGAATTTAAACTCGGTTTGAAGGCTTCATAAGATATGTGGCATTTGGAAAAGATGCAGTAGCAGAACTCAGAAATGGTTTAAAAAATTTGTTTCTGATGCACCATGTTCAGGAAGATCCTCCATTATTGATAATGAAGAATTATGTGGCACTTTTGAAAATAATTCTATATTAACTTGTCAAGAACTTTCATAAATGTTTAACGTGAGCAGTGAAACAATTCGTTTGCACTTGCATCAACTGGGAAAATTGTGGAAGCTAAGCAAATGTCCCACATGCATTATCAGATTACAATAAACTTCAAAGGCTATCAGTTTGTTCTTCGCTTCTTTCATGTCATAAAGATGAGCTGTTTTTGGATTACTTGCTCACTTGTGATGTAAAATGGATCTTCTACTCTAGCAGAAAACAAACTTATCATTGGTTGTCACTAAGCGATCCAGTATCACATACTTCAAAAGCACTGCTTCATTCCCAGAAGACTATGCTTTTTGTGTGTGGTGGACTGGAGCCAGTGTTGTCCACTATGAGTTTCTTGCTGCCGACCACAGTTATGGCTGAGATCTACTTTAGTGTGTGCTAAATGCATTACTTCAAAAACAGCCAGGACTAATTAATCAGAAGAAAGTGCTATTCTTACAGGACAACTCAAAACCTCATACTGCAAAACTTATCCGTGAGAATATTTGTGCTAGGATGAGAGATACTTCCTCATCCTCGTATTCTCCTGACATTTCTCCAAGTGATTATCACCTGTTTTTGGCACTAGATAGTCACATGTGAAATAGATAGTTCCGCAGTAAAATAGAGATTGAAGCGGAGGTTGCTAGGTTTAGGACTAATTAATCAGAAGAAAGTGCTATTCTTACAGGACAACTCAAAACCTCATACTGCAAAACTTATCCGTGAGAATATTTGTGCTAGGATGAGAGATACTTCCTCATCCTCGTATTCTCCTGACATTTCTCCAAGTGATTATCACCTGTTTTTGGCACTAGATAGTCACATGTGAAATAGATAGTTCCGCAATAAAATAGAGATTGAAGCGGAGGTTGCTAGGTTTATTACTTCTAAAGAAAAAACTTTTTATAAAAACAGAATTGACAAACTTGTATCTTGTTGGGAAAGAGTTGTAGATTGTGAAGGTGCTTATTTTAATGAATAAAACATTTTATGAAAATTTCTGCAGTTATTTAATTTTTATTATGAAAAATGATAGTTATGAATAGCCAACATATAAGCTTTTCTACCAATATAACAACACAATAAGCTTATAGTGTTACAAGCTCTTCCCTACTTCAAAGGTTTCTTTGCAATTTTAATCGTCATATAAAACAAATCAAATATTACTGAGAAAGTCTTGCATCTTACCTTCAGGTGTAAGGAAACAGCTAGATACACACACATTCAATATTGATACAGTGGTAGCTAGCTTTAATCAAAGCTGGATGTTAACATTTTTTTTTTTTTTCAATATCATTAAGACAAAAATCAGTGAATTTTTCTGACTATTTTTGAAGACACAGGCTGAATGCTATAATTATGGTGCCAAGAAAATAGTTTTAGATAGATAATAATAATAAAAGCCAAACTTTGAACTTTCTTATTCAGTTGTTGGAAAGTTTTCCCCGCTTGGTTAGACTATAATAACTTTAGTTTAATCCTTTATCCAAGTGTAAGCAAACAAAGTTTGCGCCTGAAGTATCTTCAGGTCTGAGGCAACTCGTGGTAAAGGTGGACCAAGCTCTCATCACTCCTTGTCTCAGTATCTCCCATAATGCAAAGCACATCTTGCAGACATGTATAATGCTATGCATTAAGGGAAGGGCCACTACCCAGACAGGTTTCGACCTTTATTGAGGTCTCGTCAGTGGGAGTTTTGCATTATGGGAGATACTGAGACAAGGAGTGATGAGAGCTTGGTCCACCTTTACCACAAGTTGTCTCAGACCTGAAGATACTTCAGGCCCAAACTTTGTTTGCTTACACTTGGATAAAGGATTAAACTAAATTTATTATAGTCTGACCAAGTGAAAAAAAAAAAACTTCCAACATCTTTCTCTAAGTCCAGAGTAATTTAATAATAAGGTGGTACGCCTTTTGGCAACTCGTATAGGTAAATATGACTTCTCCATTACTTCTGCCTTAGTATCACCACTTCTGGGTCTGACTCCCACTGACGAGACCTCAATAAAGGTTGAAACCGGTCTGGGTAGTGGCTCTTCCCTTAATGCTGTGGCCCATGAAGTTTTAACTGAGGCTTGACTGTTGCTATCACCCAGTTCCAGGGTGGGGGGATAATGAATGGCAATGCTGTAGCCTGTGAAGTTAACTGAGGCACAGCTGTTGCTGTTACCCCTCAAGATATGAGCGGCTCTGCTCGGTGGTGGGGTGAGCCTGCCACGATGTAGAGCCAACCGGTTCTGATAGTTCTTCTCAGTGGCAGGGTGAGCCTGTCCTGAGGGGAACAAAGCTGAGTTTTTGGAGTTTGACCTGTATTTAAACATTCAATAAAGGTCGAAACCGGTCTGGATAGTGGCCTTTCCCTTAATGCATAGCATTATACATGTCTGCAAGGAGATGTGCTTTGCATTATGGGAGATACTGAGACAAGGAGTAATGATAGCTTGGTCCATCTTTACCATGAGCTGCCTCAGACTTGAAGATACTTCAGTGCAAACTTTGTTTGCTTACACTTGGATAAAGGATCTAAATTTATTATATTTCTTATTCAGTATTCCAGAATTTAAACTTATAAATGCAAAACATAATCTTGCAACATCTGTTAATACCCAAAGGTTTCTGTTTAGGTTTATAACCACAAAGGTTGAGGTTTATAACATCATTTTAATGAACAAAAGAGATAAGATTAACACCTTCAATTTTAATATTAGGTTTAATGCCATTTTTTTTCATAATGTTCATTTTAGAAATTATGGAATTTACAATCATGTTATAAATAACTCTTTGAATTTTCTGACATTTCGATCTTCATATTAAGATCATCATCTGGAGCATATACAACTATACAGGACAAGCTGAGTTACATTACATACAGTAAGCTAGAGAAACATGATTGTTTCTCTAGTTTGATCAGATTGATCAAATCATTGTTTCTCTAGCTTACTGTATGTAATGTAACTCAGCTTGTCCTGTATATTTGTATATGCTCCAGATGATGATCTTAATATGAAGATCAAAACGTCGGGAAATTAAAAGAGTTATTTATAACACGGTTGTAAAGTCCATAATTTCTAAAATGAATGCTGATCACCGTGAAACAATAAAAGAAAGAATTCTTTCATAATGTCATCAAGATCAATGTTTTTTAAAGTGCAGGTCACAACCCATTAGTGGGATGCGAGATAATTTAGTGTGTCACACCAGCTTGCGCTCATTGTAAAAAATGAATTTTTATACAGTCTTACTGATTAATCGTAAAGATCGATAATTATTTCCATACTTTTAAACTCAGTACTGCCCTTGCAATCACTTGGTAAAAAAAAAGTCTTAAAATTAATCTATAAACTCTTACCATGACTCTCTTGCTCTTTGACAAAACGTCATGAAATGTGACATCAGAAAAAATATTAATTTTTTATTTAATTATTAATAAATTCATGTATAATATTAGCCTTCTGTTATGTGACAAATGATAACTAACACTGGGTTTAATAGGTCATGATAATATAGATATTTAAGCCAACTCTTTTGCTACATATGATAGTGACTTCTTCTGGGTTAGGAAGAACAAAAAAATAAAATAAGTGGTAAACGTGAACCATTACATAACTAAAACCAAACATGTAAGAATTATTACACAAAAGTAAAAAAAACAGAAAACTATCTTTTAAAGCATGACAGCTGGCACAGGTCAAGTCATTCAGTAGTATGCATGATAATTGATAGAATAGTTAAAGTCCGATATGTGGAAAGATATAATAAATGACTTCCAAATGTCACATAAAATCATTCCTTGGTTTCTTTTGAGTGTGCCTTATGCCTTATTAGCAGTTAACCATTATGGCATCTTTGATGTTGCAGACACTGAAGTCTTCTATGTCAAGCATGGAGCTCTTGTCCCATTCAGTATTGTGGAAAAAACCCTACTGCCCATGACCGGCTAACTTGGCTATGGCTTAGGAAGATCCTCAAATTCCTCAAGCCTTCGACGGGAATCGAGCCTGGGACACTCCTTCCCCACTCCTAGCGCACAGCCACTAGGCTAACCGTGTGGACAATTTTAACCATGAATATGCAGTATGGAAAATTCCTATATAGTTCTCACATTTAGTTTTATTTTCTTTTTTTATAGATTGGAATTCTGAAAACCTACTCCAATCACCCAGAATGTGATCCTCTTATCAAACCTTCTGAATTATGTAGTGCAGTCACTGTAAAGCTTTCATATCTCCATATTTGAGCATTTCTGTCGATTACCATCTACACCAGCTGCTTTTCCACATTTCAGGTTTTCGATGTTTTTTTTTTTAACTCAAGTATTGATATGTACTCTTGATGGCATTCCTCTTGAATATTTTCTTCCAATATTCTATCGCTGTATGATTTATTTAGCTATCTTTTAAAGTAATTACTTCAGACATCTAGAATATCTTTTGTTTTCATATCTCCTTCATCATCTTTAATTCCTTTTGTAATACTCTTTACTCCATTTCTAAGTATTATCAATAGCCTTTAGAATGTTTTGCCACCTTATCAATATTTATCTTATGCATTCTTACCAAAGTCTTCTCATAACTTTTGTTTTGCTGCTTTTACATATTGCTTTGCTTTCTTACATTTTTCTCTGTATTCTCTCAGAGCACATCACATGCTAACTTTTTTGTCAGGAACTTTTGATATGCTTTCTGGGTCCATTATGGAGATCTAATTTTTTCTATCATTGCAGACAACCTCACTATATGCATATCTGTCTTAGTCAATCAAACAATCAATGTTTTCTTTAGGATATATCCAAAAACGCCAAGGTTTTTAAAATCTTTCATGTTTTTTTGAATGATATTTGTGTATTTGAGTTCACAGTTCATGCCTGGAAGCTGTTCAACTTTGATTCATTTTAAAATTTTTTAAATTAATCTTTTCAATGTGATATTTTACCTGTTCAAAACTAAATGCTAATCACTTCCTGTTTCAAATCCTCTGTTACAGACTTGGGTCCTGATCCCAAGTCAAGACACAAGTCCGTAACAGAGTGAATGAGACTATGCTGGAATGTGATATTAGTATCAGGTAATTTCAAAAATAATGTCATATTTAGCTTTAAGTTTTGAAAGTCTATAAAAGATAAATCACTTACTAATTTAATCAAGTATATATTCTCTTTGAATCAATAACATTCTTCCAACATTGCAAAAGTTTCATAATACCATTTCTATAGAATTCAGGAGGTTTGAAGGCAATGAAGTCGCATAGGCTCAATTTTAATGCCTCTAATGTATCGTATTGTTTTTCATTAATGAAATCTTTTCAACTTCAAAATAAGTGATAATCTGAAGGTGCAAGATCAGAAGAATATGGAGGATGTGGAGGTTTTCCCATCCAAGTTCCTCAATTTTAGTACAGGTGATTCTTGCACTATGAGGGCATGCATTATCATGGTGAAAAATAACATCCTTTTGATTGACCTGTGAACACCTCTTTTCTTTCGGTTTTTCATTCAGTTGATCAAGTTCACAGTATACTTGAGCTGTGATTGTTTGATTTTGTGGCAAGAGTTCAAAGTGTATAATACCAGCCATATCCCACCAAAAGCTTAACAAAACCTTCTGAGTGAAATTCTTGTTTTGGCCAAGGTTTAGCCTGCTCCCCTGAATGAACCCGCTTCCTTCTGCACATAATGTTCTTCTACGAGGGTGGTCTGAATAGTTCTCGGCCTAACAATGAAAAAACGAATTTATAATTTCAAGATTATTTTTATTTTTCAACATAATCTCCCTTAAGACTAATACATTTATTCAAGTGATGTTCCAGCACCATTATCCCGTCCCTGCAGTGGTTCTCAGTAAGATCTCAAAAACACCCTTCTACAGCTGCAATCACCTCTTGATTCAAAGAAAAACGCTGACCAGCGAGGAAGAGTTTTAGTTTTGGGAAGAGATAGAAGTCAGAGGGAGCCAAATCTATGGAATAGAGTGGATGTTCCAACAATTCATAGTGCAGATCCCTTAATTTTCCCATTACCAAAACACCTTTGTGGGCAGGTGATGAAAGATGATTTTTTTCTTCTGCAAACCGAGTCTTTTCTCACGAATTTTTTCGTTTAGTCTGGTTAAAAGATCTGAACAATATTCCCCAGTTATAGGTTTACCCTTTTCAAGATAATTAATAAACAAAATGCCATTAGAATCCCAAAACACTATGCTATGATGAAACCGACTTTGTGTTTTTTGGCACTGAACAACTGGCTTCTGTCAACTGTTTTGACTGCTGTTTGGATTCTGGTGTGTAATGGTAAATCCAAGTCTTATCCGTAGTAATAAATCGACGAACAAAATCAGTTTTATTCTTGTTAAAATGCTCCAAGCACTGTTGAGAGATTTTCATGCAAGTGCGTTTTTGATCTGCCGTGAACAAACGAGGCACCCATCTTACGCAAAGCTTTTTCATTTGCAATGCACAATATATCCTACACATTCTTTTGAAATGCCTATAGTCTCAGTAATTTCACGCACTTTGAATCGGCGGTCATCCAATACCATATCGTGCACTTGATCAATGATTTCTGGTGTTGTTACGCTTTTTGGACTTCCTTCACGTGGATCATCTTCAATGCTGGTACAGCCACGTTTAAACTTGGCAACCAATTTCTTAATTGTCGAAAATGAAGGAGAAGAGTGTCCATAAACTTTTATGAACTTCGAATGAATTTCTTTTGCCGTTAAACCGTTTACAAAGAATTTTATAACTGCATGATTCTCAATTTTATCCATTTCAAGGGATACAGACAACACTTTTGTTTCAGACAGCTGTATAAAACAAACTACTTGATAGAATGACTTGCAATTTCATATGGATGCTTATGACAGATGTGCCAACTCAGAAATAAAAATCTTGCCGATAGTGTTGCCATCTGTGGTCGAGGCCGAGACCTTTTCAGATCATCCTCATAAAGTAGTATCCACTTTTCATCACTGGTGACTACATGATTCAAAAATGGAGATTGAAACCTCTTGAGAATGAAGAGCAGTGAAGATGTTGATGCATGCTCTCTTTTTTTGTTGTCTGTTCAGTTCATGAGGAACCCACTTGCTGAGCTTAGACACTATTCCAAGTTCTTCCAAATGGTGATGGATGGTCAATGACGTTGAATTAAGATCTTTTGCTAAATCTTCAACAGTTGCATTGACATTTCTTGCAATAGCAGCTTCCAGTATATTATTATCGAGAGAGAGAGAGACAGATCACCCAGAGTGAAGGAAGTCTTTTAAGCTAATGTCCCCTTCTCAAAATTTTTGAACCATTGCTGGCACTTTTGCACATTCAAAACATTATCGTCATACATTTCTTGACTAATTTTACAGTAGTGTTAGTAGCATTGTTTCCTTTTTAGAACTCATAAAGCATGATGTGTCTAATGTGATCTTCACTGACCTCTAGTAATAAAGAGTTATTTAAACAAAAAGTATGTAGTATGATGTTCTTGCAAGGTGGAATTCTTTAGAAGGAGGCTACCTTAGCTTAGTGGTACTTGTAAAGCTTTAAATATTCGTGTTTAGACAAGCTGAGACATGTTTGAATTAGCACAGTATAAAAAGAGGACATTACTTTTGGGATGACCTGAAAATGACTAGTACATTTCCTGAACAGAAATCGAGCAAGTACTTACCATTATTATTAGTTTGCTGTTTTCTCCAAATTTTCTGAAAACATTCTTATATGTTGGGTAATCATTTCCTACAGTGCTGTTTAGATCTCCAACAAGAACCAACCTTTCCTTTTTCATTGTGTTAGCTGCCTTCTCTAATGAAAAATTTCTCCTTTACTTTCTTAGTAGGATCCTCTGTTGGGACCATAGGCAGAAATAAGTCTGAATGTCCAGTTCCTCATTCTGATATTACCCACATCACTCTACTTGATGTTGTCTGCCATTCAAGAAGATTATTCTCATATTCAGTGTTGAATATAACTTTCCTTCTTTATCTTGGACATTATTGCTTGAATATAACATCTTGTATTTGTTACTTAGAAGAATCTGACCTGTTGTTGTTGTTCTTCATTTCAGTATTATGTTAGTTTGGAACTCATCCAGTTTTCTACTGGATCCATTTCCTTTCTGTTGTTTCCTGTTTTGTCGATAATGCCACTCTTGAACTATTCCCCTTTGATTTGGAGTCATCTTATCTTTTGCTGTTTGTTCGAAAGATGAAGAATGGAAAGGGCTAGTACATTTGGGTGGACATTGGCAATCCATACTTACCTAAATCAATAGATAAGCCTGACAAGCTCTCAATATCTTGAAAATTGGACAAATTTTCAAGATAATTGAGGATATTGAAGATATTGAGATATTTTCAAGATACAAAGCCAAAACAATAAGAAAATTTCTACAGTGGAATGATCTTGGGTTTTACCAAAACAGAGATGATATTATCAAGGTTCTGCTGCAGAAACACAAACTCGCCTGTGTTTGTCTGCAGGAAACATATTTAAAACCCAGTAAGGATTCAACTATAAGGCACTTTACTGTTATTTGTAAGGACAGAATTGGAGATGGTCCTTTGCTTGGTGGATAACTACTCCAGCTATCAGTATGTCCAGCTTAATACTGCTCTGGAAGCAGTAGTAATGCTGACCTGGTTGACCGAGTGGTTAGCATAACTGCTCTCCATCCAAGAGGCTCTAGGTTCAAATCCTACTATTGGCATGGATGTTTATGATTATTCTATCAACTCTTTGTGGAAAGGGCTTCTGTGACCTCCCACTTCTAGCAGAAGGCTTCACTCCCAAAACCCAATAAGGTATGGTAGCGACCATACGGTGTCAAAATGATGACACATGTGAATAACTAAGTAAGCAGTAGCAATTAGTGCATTTTCGATTAATGCGCCTGTTTTAAAGAATGCATTAGCCTCACTAATCGAGGGATTGTTGTAATTTGTGCAGACTCATTGAGTTCTTTACAGATCATCTCATCTCATCTCATCTCTTGTGTATAATCCACATCCAGTGCTTTGCCATGTTCTACACCTGTGTTCTCTTTAATTTTGAAATTCAACACTGTGCTAGATTCCTGGCCATATTGGAATTAATGGAAATGAGATTGGATGCAGCTGCTAGATCAGCTCATACATTTTCCAGGTACTTTCAGTCCCATATACAGACTACAGATAGTTTATAAGATCAAAGTTAATAACTCAGTAGTAGTCATTGTAGCAGGAAGCAATGAGAAATGAATCACATGAGATTAAGCTGAAATTATGAACTTTGCATTAGCAGTTAAGTCGATTAAGGAACAGAAGAGAGGAAGTTGTTCTTGCTAGACTCCGCATAGATCACAGTCATCTTATGAGGGTGGTCTGAAAAGTTCTCGGCCTAGACCATAGATGACAATGTTATCGGCAAGATTTTTTTCCAAGTCGGTACATCTATCATAAGCATCCATGTGAAATTATAAGTCATTCTTAAGATTAGAAATATATACATGTTAACACAAAAATAATGTTTAATTTGCCAAATATTCCTTAAGAAACAACAGTCACCTCATCATTACCAAAGCTGACAAGGGGAAAGTGACAGTAATTATGGATTCTTCAAACTATAGAAGAAAACTTTCCCTTTTACTTTGAAATCGCTCAACATACCAAGAACTCAATTACGATCCAACCAATAGACAACTGAAGAAATTAAATTCCCTACTAGCTGAGGTCATAAGTTTGGATGTAGACACTATTGAAAGACAAAAAACTCATTTTGCAAGGCCTCCAAGGTTTTATGGTCTACCAAAAATACACAAGACAGCTATTCCTCTTCATCCTATAGTGGATGTTGATTCTCCTACTTATCGCATAGCCAAATATCTATCTAAATTATTGAAATCACACATTGGCAACTCATGCTCTTTTTTGAAAAACTCTTCTGATTTCTTAAATTGAAAAACATCACTTTACAACTTACAGATCTTATGGTTATCTTTGATATAAAATCTTTATATATGAATGTACTTCTCAAAGAGACTTTAGAATTACTTGCTGACATCTTCCCACAAGATATTATAAAGTTATTTGATTTCATAATGCATTCTGGATATTGCTTATGTCAAAACAAATTTTACAACCAAGTGGAAGGAACAGCCATGGGAAGTCCACTTTCTCCTGCTCTTGCCAACTTTTATTTAGAACATCTAGAAGTCCTGTTCTCATCTATATTCCCTCACCCGTCCTTTTGGGTTAGATATATAGACCACATCTTTGCTGTATGGCCTCACAACAGAGACTCCTTACCTTCCTTTTTAAGCAGTATCAATTCCTTACATCCTCGTATAAAGTTTACCATGGAGATTGAAAAAGACAAGTTATCTTTTTTAGACGTCCTTGTCATCCGTTCACCTTCTGGTATTCTTACAACAACAACAGTTTACAGAAAACCAACTTTCACAGGTCATTATATTCTCAAAGAATCTGCTCATCGTCCTTGTCAAAAAAACAGGAATCATAGAATGTTTAATCCGACGAGCCAAAACTAACTGTTCAACTTCTCATTTATTACAGGAAGAACTCTCAACTATCAAACATCACATGAAACTAAATGGCTTCTCTGAAAAGAGTACACAACATCTTTTCGATTCTTACAATCCAACACAGAACAGCAAAGATTCAATACGCCGAATTCCAATTCCTTACATTTCCGGGATTTCAGAACCAATTTCAAGAATTCTGAAGAAATATGATTTAACAGCCACTTATACTCCTATTAACAAATTATCCACCTATTTTCCTTCATCTAAAGATAAACGCTCCGCCTTTTTCTCTACCTGGTGTGTATCAAGTTCCTTGTAATTGTAATCTTTCCTACCTTGGACAAACTGGACATTCTATAGAAAAAAGAATTCAAGAGTATCAGTCATCAATTCAACACAACAAACCTGAGGAATCTGGATTAGCTCAGCATGGATTAGAAACAAGCCACAACATCCTTTGACCCAAGACTCTCCTCCTACACAGATGTCGCTACAAATTTGAACGTTTATTTAAAGAAATAAACGTTCAAATTTGGGGGCCTTGCTTCAACGTCCTAACTTGAATCGTAATGACCGCATATCTATATCAAAAATTTGGGAAAGTTTAATCAGGATAACACATTAAATTTTTTTTTTTTTGTAAATTTCCTATATTAGTCTAATGTTATTTTAGATTATTATATGAATTTCTGAATTAATATCTTTAATTATGACTTTAAAAATGTTTACTCTTCTAATACTTAGCGATATGACATCACGTGGCTCGTTCTATGTGTGAATGATCAATTGTTCGTATTCCACTTTGTTTTTTAAAACTATTCCTATGTAGCTACTGAAGATGGTCTGTAATCTTCAGATCGAAATATTTGGCAAATTAAACATTATTCTTGTGTTAATGTGTATATATATATATCTAATCATTATGTCACAAGTATCATTAAAAAATCAAATATAAGTCATTCTATCAAGTAGTTTGTTTTATACAGCTGTCTGAAACAAAAGTGTTGTCTGTATCCCTTGAAATGGATAAAATTGAGTATCATGTAGTTATAAAATTCTTTGTAAAAAAAGGTTTAACGACAAAAGAAATTCATTCGAAGTTCATAAAAGTTTATGGCCACTCTTCTCCTTCATTTCTGACAATTAAGAAATGCTCTGCCGAGTTTAAATGTAGCTGTACCAGCCTTGAAGATGATCCACGTGAAGGACGTCCAAAAAGTGTAACAACGCCAGAAATCATTGATCAAGTGCACGATATGGTATCGGATAACCGGCGAATCAAAGTGCATGAAATTACTGAGACTATAGGCATTTCAAAAGAACGTGTAGGATATCTTTTGCTTGAAGAATTGCAAATGAAAAAGCTTTGCACAAGATGGAGTGCCTTGCTTGCTCACAGCAGATCAAAAACGTACTCGCATGAAAATCTCTGAACAGTGCTTGGAGCATTTTAACAAGAATAAAACTGATTTTGTGCTTAGATTTATTACTATGGATGAGACTTGGATTCACCATTACACACCAGAATTCAAACAGCAGTCAAAACAGTGGACAGAAGACAGTTGTTCAGCACCAAAGAAGACAAAGTCGGTTCTATCAGCAAGAAAGGTCATGGCATCGGTGTTTTGGGATGCTAAAGGCATTTCGTTTATTAATTATCTGTGGTAAAACAATGTGGTAAATCTGTGGAAAATGGTAAAACAATAACGGGAATATTATATTGGACCTATGCGACGAAAGAAGAAATTTGAAATCTCATATTAATAGTGGTGACAATAGAGAATAGTATAAAAATATTTCCAAGATTATTAAAAAAGAAGTCAAACATGTTAGAAATCTATGGATACTAGATGAATGCAAAAACATAGAAGAGGACCTAAATAAAAATAATCCTAAAAATGCTTTTCAAATTATCAACAAATTAACCAAACCTGTTACTGCAATTAATTGGAGTATAGAAGAAGAAGAAAGATGGAACTCTTATCACGGATAACCAGAAAATAGTTGATAGATGGAAATGTTACGCAATCAAGCTTTTTCAAAAGGATCCCCCAACTGACTGATGATATTTTGGATGGAATTTTGCCAGGAGGTTCAGAGGAAGGAGATTACCCGATAATAAAAGAAGTCATTACAGCAGTTAGCTCCTCAAAAACAGAAAAATCACTGAGAATTAATGGTGTTACAATGGAAGTGATATGTTAAGGAGGTGACATCATCATAGACACCTTGCTAAATTTATTTTAGGATGTATGGAACACAGAGACGTGGCCTTCGGATTGGCAGGCTTCTGTACTTGTACCTATTCCTAAAAAGGAAAACAGTAATAAATGTAACAACTATAGAACAATAAGCCTTATTAGCCAGGCAAAATCCTGTTAAAAATATTATTGTTCAAGAATTGAAAAGAAAATAGAAAGCAGACTGTCAGATGAACAAGCAGGTTTCTGGAAGTCTAGAAGTACAATCGACCATATTTTTACAATAGTAGGTGAAAATACATAGAACATATCAAAATAATCTGTCACAACTTTTTAAACCTTCAAAAATGCTTTTGACTCAATATGCCACGAGCATTATGGAAATTTTAGAACATTATGGTATAGACAATAAAATCATTAGGATTATTAAATCTCTTTATTCCTCATCTGATATGAGAATTGAAATTAAAAATTACAGCAGTGAACCATTCTGGGCAGAATGAGGGGATAAGACAGGGATGCATCTTGTCCCCTCTTCTTTTTAATTGTTTTCTGGAATATGTCATGGATGAGGCTCTTTATGAATTTGACACTGTAATAGTAGTTGGTGGACTAAGAATAAACAACTTATGTTTTGCAGACGATATCAACCTTCTGGCAGAAAGTGAAGAAGAATTTCAAGAGATAACCAACTGTGTTTTCAGAACATTAAAAAAATATGGATTATACGTAAACCTGCAAAAAACAAAAACAATGATAACCTCAAAATCAGACATTGAACTCTTAAAGATACAAATTGATGATAAACAAATTTAGAACGTAAACGTTCACTTATCTAGGAAGAACGTTGAGTCAAGATGGTCGCTCAAAAACCGACATTAAATACCGAATTGCTAAGGCAACTCTGGCCCTACAGAAGTTAAAACCATTGTGGAGAGATAACAGAATAGCAATCACAGCCAGACTAAGACTAATTGACACTTTGGTGAATTTTATCCTCTTGTATGGTTGTGAGGCCTGGACTTTATTGAATGAAGATGAGAGGAGATTCCTGTCTTTTGAAATGAAAAACTTACAGAAGACTTTTGAGAATTCCCTATACCACTCACAACACAATGAAAATGTCCAAAAACTGATTGATTCAATAGATGGGAGAAAAAAGGAAAAATATTCTGACAGTCATCAGAAGAAGTCAGATGAAATGGTTCGGACACGTGGAGAGAGGGCTAATGGCATTCGAAAGCGAGCACTAGAAGGAATTGTTCTGGGATCAAGGGTTAGGGGCCAATCTCGATTAAAATGGACTGATAACATCAAAAAATGGACAAATTCCTCCCTTTCTCAGCTGACATCAAGAACAAGAGATCGAGATGATTGTAGGAGGCTAACAAAAAACATCATATATCAGCCATGAGTGACCCAACAGTCCATTACGCACTACGGGAGAGACTTGACTTATTGCTCTTTACACCTATAAGGTGCATGAGGCCACGAGTTTAGCGTGCCATCCTCTTCGGTCCAGTGCTGCTTCTCTTGCTTTACCCCAGTTTGACCATCCTAGTTTGTTTCATTCTTGGATTACCATCCTGCACCATGTCATTTTGGGTCTTCTCCTCTTCCTTTACCATCAGGTGTCCATGTCAATGCTATTCTTGTATGTTCTGATGTTGGCATTCTCAATACATGACCTATCCATGTCCATCTGTGTTTCTTTCTGTAGTAGGTTTGGTTTTGTTGTAAATTTCAATATTTGAGATTTTATTTGGCCAGTAAATTTTGAGAATTCTGCGAAGACATTTTGTTTGGAAGGCATCTATTTTATTTTCTTGTTGTTTGGTTAATTTCCATGATTCACTTCCATAAAATAATACAGATTTAACAGTTGAGTTAAAAATTTGCACCTTTAAGTTTGTTTTTATATTGGATGATTTCCAAATTTTGTGTAAAGTTTTAAATGTGTAGCAAGATTTTTTTATTCTTATTGCAATGTCTTCGTTGGTACCACCTTTCGTGTTGACAGTTGCTCTGAGGTAATTAAAAGTGTTTGTCACTTCTACTTGATTTCCATTTATAAAGATTGAGTCATTCTTTTTACTGTTGATTTTTAATATTTTGGTTTTCTTCTCATTGATGTGTAAGCCTATTTGTTTAGCACTTTCCTCTAACTTTGCTGTCTTAATTTTCATGTCTTCAAATCTAGATGATAGTAGTACAATGTCGTCAGCATAGTCCAAATCTTCTAATGTAGTGTCAATGTTCCATCTTATTCCAGTTTTCAGGTTTTTCAGGGCATGCTGCATTATCCAATCTATGACAATGATGAAAAGTGTTCCAGACATGACACAACCTTGCTTAACACCAGTTTTGATGTAAAAACTTTCAGAAGCTGCTCCATTTAATAGAATTTGTCCTTTACTTCCATCATACAAATCTTTTATAATATTTATTATTTTGTCAGGAAATCCATAAATTTTCAGGATTTTCCATAGACGTTCTCTCTATGTATGCTGTCGAAAGCTTTGGCAAAATCAATAAAACTGAGATACATAGTTGAATTTAGTTCAACACTGTTCAGTTATGTTTCTAAGAATAAAAATTTGATTCATTGTGCCTCTTCCATTTCTAAAGCCTGCTTGTTCTATTCTCAGAATTTTCTCAATGCTATTTTTTATTCTGCTTATTATGATTCTAGTGAAGATCTTTGATTGTACTGACAATAGGCTGATTCCTCTCCAATTGGTGCATTCTGTAAGATCACCTTTTTTTGGAATTTTGACTATTTGTGATTCTTTCCAGGTACTCGGAACCTTCTCAGATGCCCATATGATATTAAACAGTTTATACAGTATAGTTCCTGATGTTTTTAGGTCAGCTTTGAGCAGTTCAGCACTAATGTTATCATTTCCACTTGTTTTTCTATTCTTTTGGATCTTGATTGCTTCCATGATTTCTTGCACTGTGATCTCTCCCATGTTTACGAATTGATTTGGCATCTCTTCGAAAGGAGATTTAATATTTGGTTTTATAGAGTCATGTTTAACATTTAATAATTCTTCAAAGTACTCTTTCCATCTTTGTTGGACTTCTTGCTCTTGAGTTAGTAGTTGCCCATTTTTATCTTTAACCCTACATTCATTCATCTGATAAGTTCCTCCAAGTTGTCTTATAATTTTATAAACTTCTCCAAGATTTCCAGTATCATTCGCTCTCTGAGGATCCTCAGCCAACAGCTGATAGTAGTTTCTCTTGTCATTTTTGGCAGAGCACTTTACCATCTTATGTACTTCTTGGTATTGCTTCTGATATTCTCCATGTAATCTTTCTGATTTGCAGTTGTTTATTTTCTCTTTTATCTTCTTCCTTTCTTCAATTAGTTTTAATGTCTTTCCTGTAATCCATTCTTTGTGTGACTTCCCACTTGTCACTCCTAAAATATCTTCTGCAGTTTTATTGAAGGCTTCTTTACACTTTTCCCAGTTGGCTTCAGTCTTATTTTTCTCATAATTTTCATTTGATTCTTCCAAAACTGAGAATCTATTCTTCAGTTCATTGGTAAATTTCTCTTTTATTTTATTTTCGAATGTTATATTTAATTTTCTTATTCTTTTTTAGTTTTGAATTTCTTGCTAGCTTTAATTTAACTATTGCGGTTAGCAGAAATTGGTCTGAAGTATCAGCTTCTCTTTTAACCCTTACATCTTGTAATGTCCTTTTGAAAGTATTACATATAGCAATGTGATTGATCTGGTTTTTTTGTTTTTCCATCGGGGGAGATCCATGTTAGTTTGTGAATTTCCTTATGTTTAAAGATACTACCTCCTATAATGAGTTATTTAATTCACAGAAGGATGTAAAAAGTTCTCCATTTTCATTTTGCTCACCACTCGCTTCGTTTCCTATAGCATGTTCATCCTCCATCTTTCTTTTCCCTACTTAAGCATTCATGTTTCTCATCAAGATTAACAAGTTGTGTTTAGGGACTTGATCAATCACTTTTTGGAGTTGTTCATAGAATTGTGCTTTCTCCATTTCTTCGGCATCATTTGTGGGTGCATATACTTGTACGCTTGTCAATTTCATGAACCTGGAAAAAATCTAGTTTTAATTATTTGGTTATTTATTGGGTTCCATCAGACTTTTCCTTGCTTTATCACTGCAACTCTTTCTCATGTCTTTCATCATCTCCTGAATACAATATGCAATATTTGTCGGTTGTTCTTATCTCACCAAAACCTGTCCATCTTGTTTCAGCAATTCCTAAGATATCAAGACCGTGTTTGCTCATCTCGTTGACTATCTGCCTAGTTTTTCCAATTTGGTACATTATGCGAACGTTCCATGTTCCAATTTTAAGTTTAATTTTAGGGTGAGTGATGGACTTCATCCCCAAGTGAAGTTCCCTGAGGCTTTTCCCCACCTTCATCATAGATGTTGGCTCCCCTCTAAAGTCCTGTAAATATTCATCTGTTGGGAGACCATAGGTCTTAGCACTCTGCCCCAAGGGATTTCTTGCTTCACTCGAGGTTTCTGTAATCATGGTTTTTTTTATGAGGATGGGTGATTAGTCCTTCGCTCAACCTTCCTCTTTTAACCAGCATAGGGACGAGCATACACTCCACCTATGGCAGAGTTACTACGGGAGAGAAGAGAAATGAAAAAAATTGTGGAAAAGACCTGGTTTGCAGAAGAAAAAAATCATCTTTCATCAGGACAATGCACCTGCCCACAAAGGTGTTTTGGCAATAGGAAAATTAAGGGATCACTATGAATTGTTGGAACATCCATCCTATTCCCCAGATTTGGCTTCCTCTGACTTCTATTTCTTCCCCAAACTAA
This sequence comes from Typopeltis vanoorti, assembly GCF_054136105.1. Taxonomy (NCBI): domain Eukaryota; kingdom Metazoa; phylum Arthropoda; class Arachnida; order Uropygi; family Thelyphonidae; genus Typopeltis; species Typopeltis vanoorti. The sequence continues at coordinate 95,778,687 of NC_143565.1, forward strand.
AACGCTTCCTTGCTGGTCAGCATGTTTCTTCAAATCAAGAGGTGATTGCAGCTGTAGATGGGTATTTTGCAGATCTTACTGAGAACCACTACAGTGACAGGATAATTACAGTGGAGCATCGCTGGAATAAATGTATTAGTCTTAAGGGAGATTATGTTGAAAAATAAAAATAATTGTGAAATTATAAATTCGTTTTTTGTAAATAGCATAATATTTACTAACTTATTTCTATTACATTTTTTATTATTATATTTATTCATTTGTCTCTTTTGCAGTTTTTTATTATGTTGTTTATTAATTTATCTCTTTATTATACTTTTTTATTATAATATTTACTGATTTATCTCTTTACTATGGTTTTTTATTACCATAAGTACTGCTGTAACCTTTAGTTTGGTGTAGTCGACTTTTACTGTCCTTTTACCAAAAAACCTCTAATCAACCAACCAGCCAACTGATTTTCATAATTTTTATCATTTTACTGCACATGATGTAATATCAGGTGTAAGGCAAATCATGTTCCACTACTTCCTTCAGTTCTAATTGCCTGATTTGCAATTAACTATGGACTATGTATTGTTTTGCATAATGTCCAGTTTATTCCATATTACTGTAGCATTTTGAATAGCTCTATTCTTAGTGTACAAAGTTTAAATACAGCTCATTGTTATATATCCATGATTTCTCATTTGTTTGTCTTAAAGTGAAAATCTGAATCCAACCTTAATTTTTGAGTTTTTGACCAAAATTTTTTGTTTTAATGATAAAAATCTAAATTTTTATAGTTTGTTTTATGATGATTTCATGTAAATGACATTAATTTAAGCTAATGTAACATTTCAAAATTTAAATGCTTATCCTAGATTTTTATATTAAAAAAAAAGGTTTAATTTTTGCAAAGTTATGATAGGTTGATATAGGGTATATTAAAGATTCATCCTTATTCATCATAGCCTAAGAAATAATACACTTTGAAAGCAAAAATTGACCAGAGAGCTTAAGAAAATACAATCCTCAGCATCAAAGTTGCTTTAGTTGTATTACTTAAGACTCGAGTGATGGCCAGGCATCCATATTGTTGACTATGTTTACAATATTACTGTAAATATGTGCAAAGAGGCCAGTGAAACCTTTATCAAAAACACTAATAAAAGGCAACTATATGGACACCTGGCCAGCACGTGTGTCTTTTAAATAGTGCAAGCTAAGGCAACTCTGATGCCAACGATTGTATTCTCATAAGCGCTCTGGTCAATTTTCAGAAATTTTCAAAGTTTCTATTATCGGATCTTTAATATCCCCTGTTTCAATCTATATTTTTATTTTTATGATTTCACACTCTTCCAGTTCTTTCTTATGTCTCCTATTATTGTTTACATTTGTATGTTTTCATGTTGTCATTTTGTGTGCTTTGTAAATCCTATCTTATGCCAATCCTATTCTTTGCCAATATCCTGTGTTCTGTTATCAGTGTGATTTCTCTTTATTTCTTTTGTTCTGTTTCCCACATTTTTTTTTTTTTTGGTTCTGTTTTATTTCTACAATTTACTTTTGTTATATTTCCCATAATTTTTTTTTTTTTATCTTTCCTGCAAGTTTCTTATGTTATCTTTCCTGCAATTTCTTTTATTTTATTTTCTGAGATTTCCTTCATTCTGTTTCTTGTAATTTCCCTTTGTGATCTATGGTCGGTGTACAATTTCCCAACATTTCCTTTGTTTCCTGATTGTGACGTCATTTGCTATTTCAATTTTTACTGTTTGTAGTAGTGAGCTTAAAATAGTTCTATGGGATTTTTCCATGCTTATTATAGTTCATTAGCTTTTTAGTGATGTGTGTACATCTGGTGTATTATATTAATGGGAATTGCATTAATAAATGGTCAATGAATCTGGAAACTTGGAGGTCAATGTTCCCTCTAAGCTATGTGCCCACCCACCCACTGGTCAAAAAAAAGGGAGCATGCATGTTTAGTAACTGCACCCACAAAATTTTGGGTTTCAGAATTTCTGATTTACAGCTCATATTTCATAGTATGCTCATAATTTTTGAGCATACTATGAAAACAAATTATATGATAAATCATATTTGTCACTTATTTTATTTAGTCATTTCTCCACTGTTTGTACTTTAATATTACTCTAATCCATTCTAACTTAATACACTATAATTAGTTTTAGCCTGCACCTTATGGGCATACTGATGCTGATGTCAACAAGTTTCAGAGGCATATTGTTTACTACTTACTGTATAGAGTATAGTCTCTTGAATTCATGCAAATGGTGATGAATTTTTGTAGCTAAGCAGATTTAAGTGAATTAATTTAGTGCTCACAGTTTTACAGGTTATAACTAGCAAAAAATGGTCAACATTAATATGAGAAATATTATATTTAGTGTGTTAAACTCTCAAAATGTCACTGTTGAAATTAAAGTGGAAAAGAACTACAAATTTCTTTAAATCTGATTCCTGGACAAATGTGGCATAATTTGTTTATAAATTGCATGTAAATGCATTATTGAAGTTAAGGATTAAACATTTAGGCTGCTCTGTCATCAATCTTAGTCATATCAAATTAAGAGTTTGTGGCTTGTCAGTTTCACAGTTGTGAGTACAGCCTACTGCACACATTGAGTCTGAGACTGGAAATGTACACAAAATGTTTTTCATGCACACATGGACTGGCAAAAATTAGAGAGAATATTGCTTGGCAGTGGTAGTAGATAGAAAATGAAAGTTTAGTGGCTATATTGCTAATATTGTTAAGTCATCATGTCAGATAACCACAATGTTGAAGGAATAAGAAAGTTATTCTTTCATTACCAGGCTTTGATAAGACCACATCTTGACTATTTTGGTCAGATATGATCACCTGGATTCAGAGAAAATGGGGAAACAGTTGAAAAGAACCAGCAGATGGTATCTGGTATATGCGGGCTTGAAAAAAAAAAAAAAGTTCTGGTCTGCTCATGCATGATAAGCAAGAATTGTTAGTTGATTTAAAAAAAAAAAAAAACAACCAAACAGAAGATCTATTTCAGTTTAATTGTCAGTTTATTTACAGAATGCCTATTGTATTATATGATAAAATTTTATCAACCAACCAATATCTTGTTACTCCCTTTCAGAAGTTTATAGGCCTCTGTCATAATTCCCTCCCCTTCTTTTTCCTCTTTACCATGGTCTGCAGTCCACATGCTCTAAATCTATCCTCATATTCCAAATTCCTGATATTATCTTTGTAAATTTTCTTTGCACACTCTTAACAGGTTCCCTCGGAACCCAGGAGACCAAATCTGTGAATCAAATACTCTTATTCCAAATGTGTGATTGCATCAAGGCCTTGTGACATCCTTACTTGTCAACATTTGTTTCAGCATCAAAGTTATCCTCTGAGTTGTATTTGCAATTTTTGCTAAGTGGCCTTTACCTCCAAGATCCCTAGCCTTGGTTTCTCCAAGCATAATCCCACCAGTATAAGTTGTTGGAAATCTCATTGTGCCAAAATGCATAATAAAATACAAAATGCACTTAGTATATTGAATTGGCATTCCTTATCATTTGCCCACATTTCCAGCCTGTTCAAATCTGTAAGTGCTGGATATCAGTGGCATGCATCCCTGATTGCCCTGCCTATCTTTGCATCATCAGCAAACAGTTGAAAATCTCCTTGTCAGATCCTTTCTACTGTCATTAATATATAGATTGAACAAAAATGGTCTAAGGACTTATCATTGGGGTACACCACTAGTCACCTTAAATCTGACAGATTCACATCCACCATAAACAACTTTTTGATACTTGTCTGTCAACCATCCACCTATCCAATTCAAGAGTTTATATTCCAATCCCATATTCTCCAGTTTATTCAATAGCTTTTCATGTGGTATCCTATCAAATGCCTTAGCAAAATCCAACAGTATCACAGTGTATCCATTTCCTTGTGTCTCCTGAAGCAGATGACAATACTACTATCAACAAACAGTCATTGAGACTGTTCTTAATTCTTATATAATTTGTGCACATCTTTATGGTGAAAAACCTGGTGTTAGTAATGACTAGTCCTTCTGCGTAGAAATACATTTATATTTTTATTTATTTATTTTTGTGTTAATCATTTTTGTTATTTTTGAAGACAGGTTGTTTTTATTCCACTAGAATTGTAAATTGACTTTATTTTGATATTCACTGTGTTTTCTGCTGGTACTAGAGAAATATCAGCTGTTATTAATTTTCTAATAAAATTAAGTTTTAAGTAAACCATGTTTTTAATCCATTTTATTATTTACAATAATGAAAGTAACATTGCAATACATCAGTTTGTAATATGGACTTTCCAGTAGTTTGTTATTATTATTATTATTATTATTATTACGGGCGACACCAGGGAGTATTTGACCCATCAAAGGAGGTCCTAAACATCATGTCCACACAACTATACTACATTCTCACAGTATCTATCATACCTTGCCTTGAACTCACTCACCGTCATAGCACCCACAACTGACCCTGGCAGCTTATTCCACTCATTTACCACTCTAAAAGTAAAGACCCCAGCTCTAACACCCTTGCTAACCACATTCTTGCCCAGCTTCCATAGGTGTCCCCTAGTTCCTATAGAAACCCTTTAGCAATTTCAATATGTCTCAATCATATCTCCCCTTTTCTGTCTATCAACTAATTTCTGCAACCCACAAAATCTTCAACCTGTTCTCATAAGGTTCATTCCATAGACCAGTTATCATCTTGGTCACTCGCCTCTGGATCCTCTCCACCTCCTCCCCATCAAGAAGAAACCCAGGTGACCAAATTTGGGCACAGTAATCAAGATAGCATCTTATCAAGGCTCGGTACAGAGGTACAATAACTTGCTTGTCTCTGCTCGTCAAAGTATTTTTCAACAACCAAGTGAGTTGATGAGCTGATTTAGCCGCTTTTGTAATGTGCCCCCTAAACTTCATCTCCCTATCTCTCCCTATCCACCAACACTCCCAAGTCCCTGGCCTGATCAATCTCCAGGAGTACAGTTCCACCAATGTGGTATACTGCTGCTAATCTTTTCACCCCAAATTGCATAACCTTACATTTTGTCACATTAAATTGACATCCATTCTCCTTAGCCCAGAACTCCAATCTATCCAAGTCTTCCTGCAAGATTTTGACATCTTCTGCGCATTTACTATTGCCCTACCCAACTTTGCATCATCAGCAAACAAATGAACTGTTCATGACTTATTTTTCACGGTATTAACAACACCACAAACACTTTCATCAACAAAGATGTTTTATTAACGCTTATATTTCGCTGATTTTCAACTCAGCATCATCAGAGCACAATACACATGTAAATGCAACAGTGAGTGAGTGAAACAATATAATTGCAAAAGACAGAAGATCTAAAGTCCTATTTTTTGCGCCCTCTAACGGGGAAAAAAACAAACAAATAAAAAGAAAAACAGCAGTTATCCAGGAGTTTTTCTTAGGATAACTGTCTCCCAAATTTTTGGCAAATTAATGCAACCATATTTGTTAAGGTTGGGAGAATTCTTCAAAGCCATTGCTGACTCAAAAAATAATCTTTCAGATCTATAACGACTCCTAAATAGCACATTCGTTTTCCTCCATCTAATCCTGTGTGAAGGAGTGTCAAAAGCGTGGTCTGCAAGTCCCGACTTGCTATAGTAATAGTAGCGAATGTATCTTTCATGTTCTTCCAGGCAGATGTTCACTGATCTTCCTGTTTGCCCATAATAGTCCAAGTCACAGTCACACGGAACTTCATATACTCCTGGGTGTGCTAAAGGGTGAAGTTTATCCTTAGGCCAGCGGATCAGAGTTGCCAGCTTGACATGAGGTTTGAAAGTGGTGCAAAGGCCATGTTTCAACAATACTTTGGCTATCTTTTCCGATTTACCTCTGATATAGGGAATAGAAATGGTCATGTTGTATTCTTGTGTATTAGGGGAGGGCAGAGTAATGGGCCTATGTAGTATTTTATCTATTTTGTAGGGATTGTAGCCGTTGGCTAAGAACGTATGGCGCAGGTATTGGAGTTCAGTGGTCAGAGCTGTATCCTTAGAACAAATGACTCTGGCTCTGTGTGTAAGTGTTTTTATAATGCCGTACTGTTGGACTGGATGATGATGTGATTGTTTATTTAGGTATCTTCCTGTGTGTGTAGGCTTTCTGTAAATAGAAAAAGATAGTGATCCATCTTAAAGGCGAGTAATGTGTAAAGAAATGGTAAATAGATATTTCATTCTTTTTCTACTGTGAAGTGAATTTTGGGGTGTTGGCTATTTAGGTAGGTGACAAAAGCATCCAAAGTGTCTTGTCCATGGGGCCAGATGGCAAACACATCATCTACATAGCGTAACCACACTTGTGGCTTGTATGTAGCTGTGGTAAGTACTTTCACTAAACCAGACCCGAGACTCTGATTAAACAAAATTGTCAAAGACACTGATAATTCTTTAGCCGCTTCACTTAAGACCCGTGCCGGTATACTGTCCAATCCCACAGATGTATTCACATTAAGGTTCTGTAATAGACTATTCATCTCCACTTCATTCATCACAATTCCCGTATAAACTAATATTTCCTTCATTTTTTCAATGTCACCACCTGGATGATATATTCTTGCAAAGTGCTCGCTCAGTAATTCCACTATATCGACTGATTCAGTGACCTCCTTACCATCATCATTCCTTAAAATCATTTTGCCGTGTACAGTTTTTTTTTTTTTTTGCTTGCAGCATATTGAAAGAACTGTTTGGGATTCTGTTTAGTTTGCATAGCTAGTTTCTTTTCATAATCCGCTTTTCCTTTTTTTACCACACTCTTTACCCTTATGGCCTGCACTTTATATCGTTCGTGTGCCTGCAGGTCACCTCTTTATTTAAATTCACTCCACAGTTGTTTCTTTTTTTGCAGCTCAAGCTTAATGGTGTTATTCATCCATTTAACCCCTACTTGTTTTACTATTCAACCCTATGTATACAATCAGCCATAACTTCCTGTAAATGCTCCTTGGCCACTTCCCATGCTCTATCGACATCCAGCCCTTGCAGTTTTACATGCCATGGCACTGTTCCAAGCACTCTCCTAAGCTTGTCATACTTGCCAGCATGGTAATTCCACATATACCCTGTCTTAATCGAAAATTATACCCCTTTAGCCACCTCCCAGGTCAAGACCTTATGATTACTCTCACCAGTAGGTGGCAACATGGTCATATTCATTACAGTCAAATTCTCAGATGCTATTACCAGGTCAAGCACTCTCACACTCCTAGTATTTTCAATTACGTGCTGTCTCAGATAGTTATCTCTTAATAATTGAATGAAATCCATTTCCTTCCTCACGTGTCCTCTCCTCCTTCCAATGAATGTTACCATGGTTGAAATCCCCCATAATAATTACCTTCCTTCCACTCATTTCTTCTATTTGCTTATGCATACTATCTCCACCATCTATTCCATCACCTGGTCTATAGCAGCACCCACCTGTATATTTTGTTCTGCCAGTCTCAATCTCACGCCAAATAGCCTCAAATGAGCTCCTTTCACTATCCTGCAATACTTCAATTCTCCTTGGCTGCAGTTCATCAGCTATCATCAATAACACCCCTCCCCCATTTTTATTCTCTCTGTCCCTCCTAAACACACTATAACCTACACATTGTATCCCACTAACTATATCATCTTCCATCAGCCATGTTTCACTAATGCCAATAACCTGTGGCGAAGAGCCAATCGAGGCCAAAAATTCTTCCTTCTTGTTCCTAACACTCCTGGCATTAGTATACATGAAATGCAGAGGTCCCTTTGTCCCACCCTATTTTGATGCATTATTCTAACTATAACTATCCCATTCCGATTACTTGTCCTTAGTACTGGCTCGGGTACATTATATACGTTCTTACACTCAACTGTCTCACTGATGTCTGCTTATCCACTTCCTCCACTCCTTGGTAGTTCTAGTTTCCCTGGTTCTGCACATCCATTTTCACTTCATTCAGCAACACTTTTTCCAGTCTCTGCACACCAAATCCATTCAAATGCAGGACATCCATCTTGTATAAATCCTTTCGCCCATCAAACTCATTCCACACATCCATGAATTCCACACCATACCATCTGCATAACCTGTGCATAAAGTCATTTGCGATTATGGCCCTACTTCTAAACTCCTCGCTGTCATACCGTGGCAACAGACTCACCATCCTAACTCTGTCACTCTTTTCTTTTGCTACCTTTAACAATACTTTCAAGTCCTCTCTCATAAAAAATTTATCTCCTTTCAATTCATTTGTACCTGCCACAACTATCAATTCTTTCACCCTCTGTTTTTGCGCTCTAATACTCTCATTTGCATCCTTAAATTTTGTATCTGGTTAAGTACGATTTAGTTAAACTCCCATCTATCACTCCTCTTAATAATGAGTCACCGTACAACACTCTTTCCTTCATTTCAGAAACTCTCCCACTCTTATGCTTATTTTTCCTTTCAAACACTTGTTTATTTCCGTTAGCCGAGGCACTCTGGAAAGAGTTTTGCAGGTGCTCTAACTGCCGCTGCGCACTTTGTATCACTGCGTGCAATCTAGCGATCTCACTCTCTACAATATTATAGTGAAGGAATTTTCTGTACCAGTGTTTTGTTATTGCAAGTTGACTGTAATTATTTTATTTACTTTATTTGTTCCATTGAAATGAGGAACATCATTAATTCAATTTATTAATCTGTTAAAAACACTGCAGCAACTCACCTTAGAATTTTTGAATGTAAATTCAAAGTTTTTTCCTTCGATACATTTTTAATTATGTTAAGTTCATTTTGCAAAATAAGATTTTGAAAATTACAAGAAAAGGAAAAAAATAATAATAACCATCTGTGAAAATGTCCATAATATGAATCTAGAAATTACATAAAAGGGGCAGATTTTATGTTGGAATTTTTAATTTAGAGGTAAAAATTTTGTGTCTACACATAAGGTCTAGACACATAAGAAGGCTAACAATAAGGTCTTCCTGTAATCTTTTTTTTTTTTTTTTTGGAAACACATTCAAAATTAAATTAAATTGGGTTCACTAATGAAGTGCAGATTATGTGATGGAGCCAGAAACTCTTGTTATGGGACTTCAGCATGATCAAGCTATTTTCATGCGCTGTTCTGAATTTAAAATGTTTTTACAAAAATGAACCATGGATTTCAACATTATCTGAAAGAAATTCTGATAACTCATTTGTCTGCAAAATTAGCAAATTGGTGCCACAGTCACTAGATCCATCTGCTAGAGTTCCACGTAAGGTGTAGGATATATAGGTGCATTGCTCAGTAAGTTTTTCATTCTGAAATATTCACAGTTACTTTCCATAATTAAATTAGTCAGACTCTGCAGCCAAGGCAACATTTTGAACATTTATTAAACTGAACTATAGAGGCTCCTCCTTTTTCCAAAAAATTAAAAAAAGATTACTTTTGCTCAGGTTAAGCTACATTTCAAATGTCCATTGCATTGCTTACCATTAAGAATCAGGCCAGTGTTCTTTTGGCATTTCTGACTGAAAAATAGTCTCACAATTAGAATCTTGTAATATTGATGTAAAGTCACTGAACGTAGCTATGAAATTCCTGATATGTGTCCCCAATGAGTGTATGGGATACTCCAATAGTACTGCACAAAAAGTTTATATTGTTACTAACTTCCTATGGACAAATCTCCTCTAAATTATTCTGTCAGGACTCCAATATTCTTAGACCTTATATTTTAGTCTTCTAAGCACTTCAACTGCATCATTCAGCCTGGATCTTGATCTTCCTCTGGATCTTTTTTCCTGCCTTCCTAGCATCGAACAGCTGCTATTACTAATTTTTCCTTATCCATTCTGTTTAAGTGACCATATCACCTGAGATTACCTATGCTCACACCTTCCTGAATGCTAACAACAATATCAAGTTCTTTCCTTAATATCATCAATTTTAATATACAGGGTGTTCGGGATAAATTTGACAGTTTCGTAAGGAAAAAGAAAATCTTCTTTGTATCTATTAAATTTAATGAATTGACAAAAAAACATTACAGGCAGAGTTAATTACAATACTATCAACAAGATTTACTCAAAATAACCACCATTAGCATCGATCACAGCTTCAATTCTGCTTCGGAACCTCGAACAAGCTGATGCTACAGTCTCCCTGGGAAGGGCCGCAAAAACTGTTTTAATTTTATCCATTAACTGGGCTTTTGTATTACTGGAAGTGCGATTGGTGTCTTTTTCAACTGCGCCCCATACAAAATAATCCATTGGGTTAAGGTCTGGGGAGTTTGGAGGCCAAACATTTGGACTGGTGAAGTCATAGAAATTTTCAGACAACCATTTTTGACTTTTCCCAGAGGTGTGGCAAGGGGCCGAATCCTGCTGCCATACATACGGCCTACCATTGGCTACCCTTGTTATCCAGGGCTTGACTACAGTTAGCAACTCCACGAACAAAGCCTGAATTCCAATGCCAGGGTTCTTCAACACCTGTTCCTGCAGATTTGCGAGGAATTCTGCTGTACGAACGCAATCAGATCGTCTGCTAGGGATCTTTCTTCTTGCTACATCCTCGTAGTCACCATTGCAAGTCTCTAGTTCATGCCTGATTGTTTTTACTGTATTCAGGGAGCATTGGGCAGCAGTCGTAATATCCTTATTTTGATGGCGGGCACGAATCATCATGATACAAGTTATTCTCTTCCATGATTCAGGTGGGTTCCAGCTATCCATCCTTTCTGACATCTTGTATATGAATGAAGAAGGGTCCAAACTTTTAAATGAAGAGAAGTGTGTGTTAATACATGTAACTTACGGAAAAATATAATTAATTATAAATATGTCAAATTTATCCCGAACACCCTGTAATTCTGCCATTAATCAACTGTTTTATTTTTGACCTAGTTCTCAGATTCATTAGTTTCAATAGCTAGTTTTAGTGTTTTGACTACTTCTTTCTTATTCTATGTGAATTTACCCACTACATACCTGGGTTTGAATCCCACCTAAGACACAAAGAACCATTATCAGGTCTTTTCAAAAGAAGGTGAATTAATTAGCCTCTTATGGAGGTGGCAGGGTTTTTCATCCCGTATATCAAGCAAATCAGCCATTAGAACACACACACACATAATTAACAGACATACACTGGCCTCATAGTCTGAGTTTCTTTGGCTGTAAATTCAAATAAACTAAATGAAGCTCCACCATACAGTTGTGCTCATTCTGTTGTATATTTCCATATTTAATTTGCCATCTTCACAAAAAATTGCCTTAAATGGTTGAAATTTTTTACTTGTTCTATAGGTTCTCAAAAAAAATGAAAACCTGTAAAATAAGTATGATGTTTTCATTGTTTCTGCCCATTTTCATATTCTTTGTCTTTTTTATTGTTGAGTTTCATACTGAATTTGATATATAGCATTGATTTAATTTAGTTAAGGCAACCTAAAGCCTGTACTGGATTTATTTAGGAGTATGACATCAAGTAAACAGCTGAGATTAACATCTTGAATTCTGATATCAGGTTTAATGCTATTCTCCTTCAGAATGTGATCCATATATTTGATGAATAATTTTAATCACTTGACCCCCCCACTGCCTAATGGAGATAGTGTGCATCATTGTCTTACACCTGTTTTTACATCAGACTATCTTCTTGTGGCTCCATTAGTTCTAACTGCTCTCTTAGTATAATATCTTGTTCACATATATAATTCTAGTGTTTTGAACAGCTCTTCTCTTGGCACATCATATTCATTTTCCATATCTACGAAACGTAAATATTCTTGTTATATTTAAAGTGTTTCTCAACAATTTGTCTAGGTGAAAATCTGACTGGGTGGAGTACTTATCAGATCTTTATGATGGTAATGGTAACATGATAGATGATTCATGACACCTTAAGTTAAATGTAACAACAGATACCACTCTTCTGACAAGAAAGGAGATAGAACACATAATTAAGAATCTTCCTAACAATAAATCCCCTGGGTACGATAATATCCTGGCTGAGCTGCTGAAAGCTTTAACTGGCAATAATAACTATTTAGTGGAATCCATTCAGGACATCTATAAAACAATAGAATTATCTGAAGTTTTTACAACATCTATCTGCATACCAATTCCAAAGAAAAAAAAATCACAAAATTGCAAAGATTATCGATAAAAGAAGAACATGGAAATGAGGAGCAAATGAAGAAGAAGAAAGATTAAAATATAAAACATTGGATAAAAGGATCAAACAGTTGTCCATGCGGTTAACCTAGTGGCTTTGCACTTCACAACCATATGCCTGGGGAAGGAGTGTCCCAGGTTCGATTCCTGTCAAAGATGTGAAGAACTTGAGGATCTTCCTCAGGCATAGCCAGGTTAGCCGGGCATGGGCAGTAGGGTTTTTCATCCTGCAAGCAGGCCCCATGAACATACGCTTCTACAGCCAAAAATACATCTCCCCCAGCGGCAGACTAGGCGACAGGTCGGTTGGGAGTGGTACTAACAAGAAGTCGCATCTAAGTAACATGCGGACCCTGCATAGGAACCGGGAATAATGAGTAGTGAAAGAAGAAAAGAATTAAACAGTTATGCAGAAGATTGAAAGAAAACTGGATAAATAGGCAGTGCACTGAGATAAAAGAATTATAAAATAGGAACAAAACCAGAGAAGAATTCCTGAAAATGAAAGAACTTAATGGAAAAACAAAACATACACAGTCTAATAACATCAAGGACAAAGATGGAAACATAATTATTGATAAGGAAAAGATAAATGGAAGATGGGTAGAGTACTTATCAGATCTCTATGATTATGATGATGATAATGGTATCATGATAAATGATTCAGAACACCTTAAGTTAAACATAACAACAGATACCACTCTACCGACAAGAAAGGAGATAGAACACGTAATTAAGAATCTTCTTAATAGTAAATCCCCCGGGTGCAATAATATATTGGCTGAGCTGCTGAAAGCTTTGACTGGCAATAATAACAACTATTTAGTGGAATCCATTCAGGACATCTATAAAACAATAGAATTACCTGAAGTTTTTACAACATCTATCTGCATACCAATTCCAAAGAAAAATAATGCACAAAATTGCGAGGATCACAGAAATGTGAGCCTAATATCCCATGCATCTAAAATTATTTTAACCATTGTTAACAAACAAATTGAAAGAGCCTTAATTGGTGAATTCAGTGAACAACATAAAGGCTTCAGAAGAGGAATGGGAACCATTAATGCTATCCTGGAACTAAAAATACTAATAGAAAGATCACTTGAAAGAAATAGGAATATTTACATATGCTTCATAGACTTTCAGAAGGCCTTTGACCAGATAAAACATAATAAAATGTTTAATATATTAGATAAATTAGACATAGAAGATCATGTACTTAAGATTATAAAAATGATTTACACCAAACAGAAAATGCAGCTGTTTAACTCTGAGGGTTCTGTAGTGAAAATAAAAACAGGAGTTAGACAAGGTTATATCCTTTCACCAAATCTATTTAATATCTGTAGTGAGACAGTAATAAAAAAATTGAAAAACAAAATATAGGAATTAGTATCAATGGTATAAAATACAACAATCTTAGATATGCTGATGATACCATTCTAACCACAGAAAACAGAAAGAAATTACCGTATTTTTCGATTGATAATGCATGCATTATCTATACAAAAAAGTCTAAATTCATTAAAAATTAACATGCACGGTATACATTAGAAAGGTATGAGAGGTAAATCAAATGTAATATCAAAACTAAGGTAGAAGTATTACTTAATATTTATTGAACATTACACTATTCAAATCCAAAAAATTCTTCATCAGATTCAATATTGAAAGAATCAATTGCGTTAAAAATTTCGATTGGTATTTCTTCAGCATCATAATCATTGTCACTGGACACCACTGCATTCCCTTGTGCTTTAATGAAACCATTTCTAACACAGTTTTCACTTAGAGCAGCCCAACTTTCTACAATCCACGTTCTTTTCATCTGCCCTGTTTTGTTATATTCATGGATGCCATTCATGAATATATTGTTCATGGATAGCCCCCAAATTGTCTTTGAATAGTTCTGCAAGATCAAGGGGTTGGAGTTTTTTGTTAAACCACCTGGAATGACAGCCAATTTGGAATACTTACAATTGTTTTAACTTGTGCTGTCATGTGTGCCCTACACGAATCCAACACTAACAAAGATTTGGGGTATGAAAAATGCCATTTTTCTCTTTTGCCACACATTCTCCAACCAAAATTTCATAACCTCGGAATTTATCCAACATTTATCATTAGCAGTAACAATAATATCTTTGGAATTACAACCTTTTGGAACAGTCTTTCTTTTGAAAATCACCTGCGGTGGCAGTTTGGAACCATCTGCAGTTACGCAGAGAATCACAGTAAAGTTAGACCTTTCGTGCACTGTTGTAGTGACTGAAATCTCTTTTGCTCCCTTCAGATTCACAGTCCTAGAACTAGGCGTGTCAAAACTTACAGGAACCTCATCCATATTCCCAAAGTGACAAGCATCAATCCCACATAAGTTTTCTCTCAGAAACAAATGAAATTTAGCTACTTTTGCTTCCCAGTCGCACAGCAAATTTTGTCCAACACTAGTGAAGGAGCGCACACTTAAATTGTTTCTCTTCATAAATCCAGAAACCCAAAATGGGTAGGCCTTGAAATCCTTTATATTATCGTTTTTGCGCAATTCTTTTCGATTCTTGCAACACATGGACAGTAGATATTCTCATACCTTTAGCTCTTTCAGTAACAACCCAATCAAACTTCTTTTTCCCTATGGTTGGCCACAAGCATCTTCTAAAACTCATAGGACGTTTCCTCATATGTAAGCATTTCAGGACTGTTTCAGCCTTTCGCCATTCCCAAACACTACTTTCTCCAACACCGAACAATCTACTAGCTTCATGATTCCCTTTTTCTTTTGCTACTTCTACCACTTCAAGCTTGAACTGCACTGTGTAGGAATTTTTTCTGAGAAGTACTTCTGTCTTCCATGGGTAATTCAGATCTAATGTAAACAAATAATGATTTACTTTATGAAATATTTTAAAACAGGATGTAAGGAATAATTGACCACTGCTACTAACAGTGCATGTGCTTTTAAAGAATTCCTCCGTTCTCTGTCTGTCTGTACTTCCTAACTCTACCACTAGTTGGCACGTGCGTGTTATCTAAACATTAAAAGGCGTGATGAAAATGTTGGGTGGTGTGTGTTATCTATCGAAAAATATGGTAATCAAATTATTGCACTACTAATTGAAGACAAAGAATTTGGATTAGTTATAAATGCAAAAAAGTCCAAATTTATGAACATCTCAAAAAAAAAAAAAAAAAAAGATCCTAGCCAGATATATTCATAAACAATATGAAAATTGAACATACAACAGAATACAAATATTCAGCCGCCTACTGTACTTCAGTTGGAAAGCAAGATAAAGAAATAAAAATAAGAACAGTCATAGCTAAAGATGCCTTGTGGAAAAATAAAGATTTGCTCAGAAGTTCTGTGGGTATCGAGACAATTCATGACTTATTTTTCACGGTATTAACAACACCACAAACACTTTTAACAACAAAGATGTTTTTTTAACGCTTATATTTCGCTGATTTTCAACTCAGCATCATCAGAGCACAACACACATGTAAACGCGACAGTGAGTGAGTGAAACAGTATAATTGCAAAAGACAAAAGATCTAAAGTCCTATTATTTTTGGCACCCTCTAACGGGGGAAAAAAAAAAAAAAAAAAAAACGCAGTTATCCAGGAGTTTTTCTTAGGATAACCGTCTCTGTGATTTGGCCTATTATGGGCAAACAGGAAGATCAGTGAACATCCACCTGGAAGAACATGAAATATACATTCGCTACTATTACTATGGCAAGTCGGGACTGGCAGACCACGCTTTGGACACTCCTTCACACAGGATTAAATGGAGGAAAACGAATGTGCTATTTAGGAGTCGTTATAGATCTGAAAGATTATGTTTTGAGTCAGCAATGGCTTTGAAGAATTCTCCCAACCTTAACAAATATGGTTGCATTAATTTGCCAAAAATTTGAGAGATGGTTATCCTAAGAATAACTCCTGGATAACTGCATTCCCCCCCCCCCCCCCGTTAGAGGGTGCCAAAAATAGGACTTTAGATCTTTTTGTCTTTTGCAATTATATTGTTTCACTCACTCACTGTTGCATTTACATGTGTGTTGTGCTCTGATGATGCTGAGTTGAAAATCAGTGAAATATAAGCGTTAATAAAACATCTTTGTTGTTAAAAGTGTTTGTGGTGTTGTTAATACCGTGAAAAATAAGTCATGAATAACCATCAACACCTAAGCTTATCTGTTAGATAGGTATCGAGACAAAGAAAATAATGATAAATAATGAACATTAGTGTGGCCATTTTTCACATATGGAAGTGAGACCTGGATATTCAAGAAGAGAGTAAGACAACAGATAATGGCCTTTGAAATGTGGTGCTATAGAAGAGCTCTGAAAATCTCATGGACAGAACATGTGACAAATATAGATGTCTGCAGAGAATGAGAACACAGAGATCTTTATTACAGGAAATGATCCAGAGAAATATGAGATTGGCAGGACATGTACTGAGAGATTCAGCAGGACAGAGGATACTAACAGTTTTAGAAGGAAAAATTACGGGAAAAGGATCAAGAGGCAAAAAACGAAGGATGTGGCTTGAAGATATAAGATCATGGACAGGATCACATGGCTATGCGGAAACGAAAATGAAAGCCACCAACAGAGAGAACTGGAAGGACATGGTGCTACATCCTCTCACTGAGGAAGCAACATGAAGAAGAAAATCTTACCCTGTACCCAGTTTGTTTCTCCAAGTTTCTCTTCCACAATTTATCTTTGCCTGCTCTGCATAAACTTACTTGGAACACTCAGTAGGAATATTCATTTGTAATTCTCACATTGTTTTATTTAAAAAAATTTTTTTTATAGACGGGTAGTATGAACTCTACTCCTTTTAGTTTTGTTGTTTTTATAATGTATGAGAGTTATTTTGAAAGGTTCCTTATTTACTATATATATATATTTTATTCTTATTTATTTCTCTTATTATTTTTTTTTTAATGTACACATGGGATTTTAATTAGGAAAGGATCCTTAAATCTATATATCTGAAGTCCCATAGTTGACAAACAATGAGGGAAAAAACTTCAGGATTAACAACCTTGAGATATATAGACCTTTTGATGTAGTTGAAATCAATTTCATTTTCAAAAATGCTATGAAGGTGTTTTACTGTGTAAAGTCATATTGTATTAGGAGTGCTTTTTATTTATTTTTGGAAAACAAAAAATTCATGAAATTAATTATTTGGTTAGTATTTTGGGCTTATAGTTTTCATTATATATTAACTTAGGGATGACCGAGGGTATAGTGGCTATGACATGGCATATCATGGTGGTGGTGGTGCAGGTATGATAGGAGGCCATCCTGGTGGATGGGGTGCTGGTATATCTCCAGAAATTGGAATTTTGCATGGACATGGTTTTGGAGGACCACAGGGCCCTCAAAGGTGTGTGTTTTTTAAATTATTGTTATTCTGTAGCACAGTTAAAATATAAATTGGATTAGGAGAAAAGGGTTAGGATTATTTATAGATCACAGAATCACTAAAAAATATTGCCTTCAAAGTGTTTATAAAATGAAATGTACAGTATTATTTTGACCTAAGAGGAGACATTGATAATATGTTTTTTTTTTTTTAAGCTAGCTATGACTAAAAGGAGACAGGTGATCCACACATTGAAACTACATGAATTTAAATGCTGTTAGTTGTAAGCATTATCATCCACTGGTACAGTGTAATTGTTTACTTTGCTTACTGACTTACATAATTACTTAATTTACTTGCAGTTATCAAATGTCAACAACAACAGCAAATATCTCAAAGAACATTTCATCATTGGATATAGTTTTAAAGGTAACTAACAAATGTTACTTCTCCGCCATCATATACTGAAAATAAAATTTGTGCTTTGTCCCACGAAAGGTTCTGCTAAGGAAGAAGTAGCATAAATTTTGGAGAAGTTCGGCTGGCATAAGAAGAAAGAAAAGCTCATGTTGTAGATCTCAATATCAGAGTAGAAATTGAATAGACATACAAAAATGTTTGGGAAAATTTAGAGAAAAGAGCAAAGCTAATAATAATGGTAAGTATCTGCTGGTTTTCTGTTCATGAACATGGATTAGTCATCATGAATGCTATGTTCCAGCATAAAAATGTGCATAAATTCACATCTTTATGATGAACACACAAAAAACAAGACCAGTTTATTGTTGAAAATTAAATGATCACTCTGTATTTCAAATCCTACATTCTTGGTTCAGGATCACTTTGCATTCCATATTCCATGATACTCTTGTATCCTGGGGATGTGAAATACAAATTGATCATTTAATTTTGAGCAGGATAAAAATGAATATCTTATTGAAAAGAAAAATATCTTAAAAAAGTTTTAAAAAGAAGAGTTACAAGTCAAGAAGTTTTTACAGATTATATTAAAACATTTTTCAAGGAAAAATGAAAGAGCTTGAAAAGAAGAACCAAATCTTGCAGATTCATTGGCAAAATCTGAAGAAAACATTGATTCAGTTGGGGAGGTATCTGATAAAGTTGTTTGATAAAATAAAAATAAAAAATCTGAGCTTCATGGAAGACTTGAAATGTTTTATAGGTAGTATTAGAAAAGCAGAAGTTATATTGAATCCTGATGCAAAAGAAAGTTAGCCTGTGTATAAAATTAGTGAAACAGAAATTATCAGAGGACTTTGGTGAGAAATTCCAAAGATTTATCAGGAAGCCCATACTACTGACACTATCAGGATTTATCAGGAAGGCCCATTACTGACACTGTCATATTGTATTGCTCCTTGAAGGCAGTTCACCAAAAGTTCTCATGATTGATTCGCAACCTGTTCCACTCATTTGCTACGCTAAGAAAAAAAAAAAAAATCTAACCCTGCTCCATTTCTAATGGAATTTGAGAAGACTTAGTATTTAGTGACTCAACAAGTG
The DNA here is from genome assembly GCF_054136105.1 of Typopeltis vanoorti. Classification (NCBI taxonomy): domain Eukaryota; kingdom Metazoa; phylum Arthropoda; class Arachnida; order Uropygi; family Thelyphonidae; genus Typopeltis; species Typopeltis vanoorti. The sequence continues at coordinate 95,797,820 of NC_143565.1, forward strand.
TGAGGACAACCGTCTAGTTTAGATGTTGATTCTGAGATTGGGTTAAGTGTATAAAAATTGGTAAAAATTGTTTTCTTTCATAAACTAAAACTTTTCTTTTTGAAAATAATTTGATTATAAATAGTTTATATTTGTAAATAAATTTTCATTGTTGAAAATTTATGCCTTATTTTCTTTAATTGTATTGTGTTTTACTTAATCTTCATTTTTATTGCACTCCATTTTAAAAAATATAAACAAATACCCATTTTAATTAAATGCCATACAGAAATTTAGAATGAGAACACTGGATTATTGTTGGTGGGGAAAAAAAAAAAAAAGGAATGAAAATGAGTTAAGAACATCTAATAGATTATCAGATCATCAAAACTACCAAACATATTCATCACAACTATTTATATTTATCAGAGTAAGTTTATCTTAAACTGTTCAGTGTTCCTTAGGAAAGAAGTATATGAAAAAACAGAACAGTTTATTATAAAGCATTTGACTAGTGATGCATTTGTATAAACAATTAAAGATTTGCTTTGTTTGAAAGAAATGCACTGAAACATATGAAAAATTTTTTTTGTTGCTGAAAGATATTTTGTTTGCATTGTTATTTCACTATAATAAATATTATTCTTCAGTAATTGTTGAAATTTATTTTTATAACATTTTATTCTTCAGAAATTTAAAAAAAAAATGAAGTTGATGTATATGCAACAGACTCACAGCACACAGACTCAAAGAAAAAATTGTAGCTTCAAACTACCTTCACATATATGTGACATTTTTATTTATATATATATATATATATATATATATATAAATTAGGTTAATTTTAGTCATTTTTATTTTAAGTATCTAGAAAATTAGCCATTAACTGAATGTTTAAACTGGACATTAACTGGACAGTAAAATTTTGTATGTTATCAATCATGAATATGTTAAAATATAAAAAGAAAATAATGTATACAAAATTTGGATTTAGAGCCATCAAGTTTTAGTATTGAGTTTGAGTCAGACTCCAACCTAAAAAAAATACCACTTGAATATGTAATTTTCTGTGGTTTAGCATTCTGTAGAAAGCTTCTGGTATTGACACCACATGTTTTTAAATAGATAATGAGTTTAATAAAAATAAACAAATATAACTCTACAAGTTTCATAAGTCATCACACTTACAGGGTATTAGCAAAAGTTATCCAAAAAATAAATAAAAATAATTGTTTTTACTAGAAAGTTCAAGGAAGCTTCACAATTGATATACAGATCCCCCACCCAATGCGTAACAAAAATCAAGGCTTAGTTTAGTCTGCTTTCATTAAAAATCAAACTGCCAATGACCTAGAATATGATACACATGATGCTACAGAATATGACAGCAACAACTAATATTATTCCAACATGTATACAGTTTACTGTATAATTACACATATTATGTTATAATATCTAATATGTGTAATTAATTGTTTCTAGTCTCTTTTGTATAACTTTTGTTAATAGCCCCTGATAATGACTACTTATGAAACTTGTAGGGTTATATTTGTTTATTTTTATTAAATTTGTTATTTATCTAAAAGCATGTGGTCTGAATGCTTTTGCCCATACCCTTCTCTCATGTATTAATGATCTTGTCTCCTTAACCTCAAATCCTATTCATAGTTTTGCTGATCACAATACATTATGTTCCCCCTCATTTGATAATGGCTGCCAATTCAATGGTCAAAGTGTAAAAAGACTACGGTCTTTTATATTTTGTCCCAAAATATAAAAGACCGTAGTCTTTTTCATTACATGTACTATGTAATGAAAAAGACTACGGGCTCTTATATTGCATTGATGAATGATCATATCTGGATGACTACTATAAATTAAAGATACCAAGAAATTATATACTTGGTTTAATCCTTTATCCAAGTGTAAGCAAACAACTCGATGGCTACTGTGCATGGATTTGGTTACCTGGGTTTCTTTAGAATGTGGAATTACTGAAGAGGATTCAGAAGTGAATGACCAAAATGGTAACTGGTTTGTGGTGTGCTTTCTCTGAGGATAAAGTGAAGTTTTGCAGATTACAAAATTTAGCTAACAAATGCAAAAGACAGCATAGGGTAGAAACATATAAGTTACTAAGAGAATTTTACTCTAATTATAGAATTATAGAGTAAATGCTAAAGAAATTTTCCAACACATAACTGGATGTCAGAGAACAGGGGATCACTCCTGGAAGTTGTGTAAGAGAGTGATTAGCAGCATTCTCCAAAAATACTACATGCTAATCACTCTTCAAAAGCTGCAGGTTGTAGTTGTTTGGTAATTTTTTCATTAGGAAGGTTCGAATTAGAAGGATTTATATAAGGTGGCTTGCATTTGAATGGATTCGGATCAGGCGTCCTGAGAAAGTGCTATTCTGTGAGAGTTTAGAAACACAGAGTCAGAGAAACTAGAATTTTAGGGGTATGCGGGTGAGCATGGATCCAGACAACTTAGAAGTTAGTAAATGGAGAGATTGATCACATAATTCTAAATGTAATGCCCCAAGTTCTTAATCTCAGTGGGCTAAGCAACACAAAATGTAAGGAAGGTTTTGGGACAAAGGGTGTATCGCAGTTTATGTATATGCTAATGCCAGAAGTATTTGGAATAAGAGCAAGAAGTTTTTGGCATTGGTTAGCTCAACTTGGCCAAAAGGTATAGGCATTGGTTGGTTGGCTGAGGACATAGGAATAGAATGCAAAGGATACAGTAACTTCAGAGAAGATGGAAGGAACAAGATGAGTGAGGTTACTAATGATAGCAGAGGAATTGAAACTAAAAATAGTTGAACTATATCAGGAGAACAGGAATGCAGTGGTCAGTTCATTTGAGGCTATTTGGTGTTAGATAGAGGTCAATAGGACGAAATATATAATTGGTTGCTACTATAATTTAGGGAATATAAGGGAGAATCTAGATTATATACACACACGGACAAAGAAATTAGTGCACCAAGAAGGAAGCATAGGATTCAACTGAAATTTTATTGGTGTAATGATACAGGTGAGTGATACATATGATGTCAAAAACAGAGCTGAAGGACAATTACAAAGGGATCTGTGGTACGCAATCCGGTCATCATCAATAGCGCGTTGCACCGCCTCGTGTGGCATTACATGCTGCAATACGGTCCAGCATGTTGGCGAACAGATGCCTGATGTTGTCCTGCGGCAGACTGGCCCAAGTGCTAGACGCTGTGCTCCAAATCCCGGATATTGCGCCACGGTGGAAGCTGGCATTTCAGCTGCTCCCAAACATGCTCGATAGGGGACAAGTCCAGGGAGCAGGCAGGCCATGGAAGTGTCTGTACACGACGTAGGAAGGCCTGGGCAACCCGAGCCGTGTGTGGACAGGCATTATCCTGCTGGTATAGTGCTCCTGGTAACCCAACCAGGAATTTGAGAACATAAGGCCATAGGATGTCGTCCACATACTGCTGCCCCGTCAATGTACCATGTACCACTATGAGGGGTGATCGGCTATCGTAGGCTATGGCTCCCCAGATCATAATGTCTGCAGTGCAGGAGGTGTGACGCTCAATAGCGAGGTCGGGATTGTGTCCTTGACCAGGGGTCCTCCACACCTGGACACGATGATCATCTGTCCCCAAGACGAAGCGGTACTCATTGCTGAAGACCGCACGTCGCCAGTTTGTGGCGTTCCACATTGCTCTCGCCTGGCACCACTGCAAATGGAGTCGGCGATGTTGTGGTATTAATGGGAGCACATGTAAGGGGCGCTGGGATCGTAGATTCGCCTCTGCGAGGCATCGGGAAATGGTTCATGGACACTCAGGAGCCTCTACATCTGCCTGTATAGTGGATCGGGTCACTGTGGGATCCCTCCATGCTTGCCGCACGATCCATCGATCCTCTCTAGTGTTGGTCCACCTGATCCGACCGGTGCCACTCTGCCGTGTGGCAGTGCCGGAACATGTCCACAGCTCCCAACACTGTTGGATGATATGGTCAGAATGGTTCATGTGCAGACCTATAAGGCACGCCGACCACCCTCCGGTTTTCAGGCCGATTATCATGCCTCTGTCAACGTCATTAAGTTGCTTAAATTGACGTCTCTGGCATCTACCCGACATTATTGTCACTCTGTACTCTAGCTTGCGTTGGCCGGTGCTTTTCGCTTTAATCGGCTATCGACTACACACCGGTTTTATATGGCTGCTGGTTCGTGCTTGCAGCGCCACCGCAGGGTGTGTGGGCATGCGCATTCACACCAAACTTGAATTATTTGCATACCACCTCACACTCTAGCTATTTGCTTAGTTTTGCCGTTGTGCCATGTTTTCTTCCAGGTGCACTAATTTCTTTGTCCGTGTGTGTACATCAGCAAATTAGCACAATGGGTGCAGGTTGATTAATTATTATGGGGCATTTTAACTATGGGAGGAGGAAGGAAGAATGAACACAGGAAGGGAGGGAAGGAAGTAGAATTTATACAGCTGCTGAGAGATAATTATCTAAGATGATATATAATTGAAGGGACATGAGATTCGAGAGTGTTAGATCTGATCATAGCATCCATCAGAGATCCTAACAGTAACCAGCCCAGCTATGCTGTCTCCATTTTGGGAAAATGTTCATGTAGTCTTTACCTGAGAGATTGCCAAACATTCAGAATTTTTGATATATGTGAAATTAAATACTTTACAGGTGATTATGACAAACTGAGGAGTCAGCTTTCAGCAGAGCCATTGCATAAGAATTTGGATGGAAGGAAGAGATGATGTGGTGCATGAGAGGTGGCCAAGGGATGTTGGAAGAAATCAATATCAGAATGAATACCCAGTGTCAGAAAGATAAATTAGATAGGAGTTAGATTGATGAATAGCATCATTAAGCAGGAGTTACAAAGAAAAACAGTTGTCAAGGGAATATAGAGATAAAGGGAAGCAGCAAGCCTGTTGATGAAATGCTTAGAATATTGCAGAACTTCAATGCAAACATGTCCATGGGATTGGATGGCATGCCAACCTGTGTATTGCAAAAATGTGCAAAGGAATTACCAGCTCCTCTGATCAAGCTATTTAACTTAAGCCTCGGTACTGGGAAGGTGCCATTGGAGTGGAAAGAGTGTAAAATAGTCCCACTGCATAATGGAGACTCCAAGACAAGACAATGAAATTTCGGTTATTGTGAGTGTTTTTCCATCGAAATTAACCATCAAACGGAAACCCAACAGCGAATGTCGAGCAGCGGAATACTTCAGTACAAACTGTGAGTACTTATAGTGTATTAAAACAGCTATCCTTCCAATTCAAACTCAGTCGCGTGTAAACGCTCACTATGCCTACCACACGCAGCAAAGATGGTGGCAGCAAAAGCCAAAGGCGAATGAGCACCACGTGTCTCGATAGCACAGTGCCGTCGATCGCCACCGACAAACCTATTACGTGCCGTAGCTGCAAAACCGGTGTCACAGACAGAAAAAAGGGCATGTACTGCCAGTTCTGTTGCTACTGGCTGCACGCTTTGTGTGCAAAAATAGACAAAGCTGTGCATCGAACTTAACCAGCCATTCTTCTGTTCGCTGTGCCTTCCTTCAGTAAAACGACTTCTGAACATAGGTAAACATTCAAAAGATATATTTCGGTGATTACACCACATTTTTTATTATTCAGTTATACAAAATACTGAAATAATAGTTCCTGACAAGTTTTGTAAATCTTAGGATTTACATCTTCAGGGATAAATAGTATAACTTAAAGTTTAAACAAGAGAAATTAATAAATACAAATCATAACTGTCTGGCTATTCATAAACTCAAATAACAGAATGTAGATATAAAACGTTATTGATGTTGAACAATACTGGACGATGTCACGTGTTCTTGTTCTCGTTCATACAGTCCGAGCTCAGATTGAGGCAGATTTTTTATTAGAGCTAACAACACTTGATGGAGAATTAAACCTTGATTTTTATTGCATTGGGTTAGGTTTTTTAGCATATTAGCAGCTTCTTTAAATTTTCTTATATAACTGTTGTTTTCTATGTATGACATTGTCGTTTTTTGCCAGAGTACATCGTGTTCAGTGGAAGTGGTATGGAAAGCAAGACCCGTTTTTTGTTCTCTTTTGTATTGTACGTCCTTTTGGTGTTCATGCATGCGTATTTCTCCAGATCTTCCTGTCTGTCCTACGTAGCAAATCCCGCAAGAGCAATGGATTTTATAGACTCCTGGTTTTTTAAGAGGATGATGAGGTGGTTTTGGTGGATGTAGGAATCTTGAGATTTTTTCCATAGGAAGGAAGGCTACTTTTAAGTTGTGTTTGTTATAATAGAATATCCAGAAAAGGAATTTTTTTTATTTTCTTCTTGTTCTAAAGTGAATTTTAAGAATTACCATAAAAAACAAAAATATGGCTATGCTGTGTGGACGATATTTTCATCATATTCAGTGGAACAGCAGATGAACTTATCAACTTCCAAGATTATCTCAACAATTTGCACAACACCATAAAATTCACTTTAGAACAAGAAGAAAATAAAAAACTTCCTTTTCTGGATATTCTATTAGAAGTTAATGAAGAAAGTAAACTCTCCTTCTCAGTATATAGGAAGCCGACAAACACTGGAAGAATTCTAAATACAACCTCACACCACGATCCTTCACAAAAAATAAGCTTAATTAAAACTCTTCGAGACAGAGCATACAATATCTCCAGCACACAAGAAAGATGTAATGAAGAACTAAAATACTTAACACAAATCCTCCAACAGAATGGATATGAAATAAAAACCATCAAGAGAATCCTTAAAATGCCTCCAACTAACAACACAGTAAAACAGGATTACAAAAATGCAATTTCGCTTCCTTATATCAAAAATGTTACAGATAAGCTAGCCAAATTAATGAACGAACACAACATAAAAGTAGCCTTCTTTCCTATGGAAAAAATCTCAAGATTCCTACATCCACCAAAACCACCTCATCATCCTCTTAAAAAACCAGGATGATGAGGTTTTTTAAGAGGATGATGAGGTGGTTTATCCATTTCTCTTGCGGGATTTGCTACGCAGGACAGACAGGAAGATCTGGAGAAATATGCATAGCTGAACACCAAAAAGACGTACAATACAAAAGAGAACACAAAACAGGTCTTGCTTTCCATAACACTTCCACTGGACATGATGTACTCTGGCAAAAAACGACAATGTCACATAGAAAACAACAGTTATATAAGAAAATTTAAAGAAGCTGCTAATATGCTAAAAAACCCAACCCAATGCAATAAAAATCAAGGTTTAATTCTCCAAGTGTGGTCAGCTCTAATAAAAAATCTACCTCGATCTGAGCTCGGACTGTATGAACGAGAACAAGAACACGTGACATCGTTCAGTATTGTTCAACGTCAATAACGTTATATATCTGCATTCTGTTATTTGAGTTTATGAATAGCCAGACGGTTATGATTTGTATTTATTAATTTCTCTTGTTTAAACTTTAAGTTATATTATTTACCCCTGAAGATGTAAATCCTATGATTTACGGAACTTGTCGGGAACTATTATTTCAGTATTTTGTTTAACTGAATAATAAAAAATGTGGTGTAATGACCGAAATATGTCTTTTGAACCAATTAGCCACAGAAGTCTATGCCTGCAAATAGGTAAACATGTCGAAAACCTTGAACAGCACATCAAAGCTTTAAATGAAACTTTTGCCGACAAAATAAATACGTGCAGTCGAAGCTGACTTGAACAAATCAAAAATCAGTGCAATGCATGCTCCACTCTGCCAGTGAAAGAACTTTGCGATCTAATCACATCAACGGTAAACAACTTGATGGAGGCCAAACGCAAAAAACTCAACGCCATCATTTTGAATTTTCCGACAGAAAATCATTACAAGAGGACATCAACAAACTAGCCGAAGAATGCAACATCGATCCTAAGAATATCGTTAGTCATCGTTTCGGGCCTATAAATAAAAGGAAGAACGGGACGAACTTTCTGCGCATAGTAAAAGTGACTTGCAACACGCCGACAAGCACATCAAAAATAATAACAGCGATCAACAACAAGTTCAAGGACACCTGTTCCCAATCACGCATACGTGCACAACCAGACCTAACATTTGCAGAAAGAGAACAAAGACGCCAGCTTCGAAGACAACTCAAAGAAAAACGTCAAAATGGTGACAACAGTTGGACCATTGACTACAGACAAGATAAACTGGTGAAAAAACCAAGTGATGCCACCATGGAGACCAGCATGCAGGCACCGCATAAGAAATGTCCAAGACCCATGCTGTCCAACATACGACTCACAAAACCCTACCCATCCACTTCACCAACATCCGTGGCCTAAACTCCAACCTGAATAGTGTCCACTACCACCTACAGTCTACCAAACCCCACTACTCTTCCTGGGAGAAACTCAAATCTCACCTTCCCCCAACACCACATACCTTCCAAACTACTCACTCTTCAACAATTTTCGCCACATGGGTGGTGTCTGCACATACCTTGCCAGAGAGCACCCAACCTAGAATCACCCAATTTTGACCTTCTTTGGTTGAAAATATCCCTTCCCCACTCAGTCCAATTCATCTGCTGTCTCTATCGCTCCCCCAGCGCAACCAACCATCCTAAGCTCTTTAATTTCCTCTCTCTAAAAGTCGACTTTCTCCAATCCCACTTTCCCAACAGTGAAATCATCCTCCTAGGAGATTTTAACGTCCACAACACTAGCTGGCTTTTCCTCCTCCAATTGTACATATCTTACAGGCAGAGATGCCGAAACATTTGCCATCACTAATGACCTTACACAACTTGTCCAGATGCCAACCAGAATACCAGATAACCCAAACCACTCCCCAAAACACCCTAGATCTCTTCCTCACCAATGACCCCTCCAAATACACAGTGAAAGTAGTGAGCCCCCTGGATAATTCTGACCACAACTTAGTGCTCATCTCCTTCCCCATGCAACAACGTTTACACAGACACTCCCATACAAGAGTAGTTTGGCACTATAACAGTGCCAAATGGGACAGCCTCCGCAACTTCTATGCCACATTCCCATGTTTGGACTATTGCTTCCGGCCTTCCAACTCAAACATATGCACCGAGCTTGTTATCAAAGTAATCCTCACCGGCATGAATACACACAGCACTCTGAACTGCCACTCCCTAATGAAACCTTGGTTCTCCAAAAGATGGGCCAAGTCTGTAGAGATGAAACACCAGACATACCACAACTGGCTGAAATGAAGAACCTCATCCTCCTTCAAGGCTTACACCGAAGCCCGTAATAGATGCAAATCAACTCATCCAAAACAGAGTTTGAAAGAGCAAAAAGCAGGAAACTAACAGCCGAGCCTTTTGGTCTCTCGCCAAAGCAGTTGGCCATAACTTCTGTCCAACACTATTCCCACCCCTATCACACCCCGATGGCGCTCCTGCGTCATCACCCACAGAAAAAGCCAATCTTCTGGCCTCATATTTCGCTTCAAATGTATGCATAACTGACAATGGTAAATGTCCCCCAACCATTCCAGGCACCCAACATACAATGCCCCCCTGTATCCTTTTGCCAGGATGGGATCAGAAAAATACTGTCCAAATTAGACACAAAAAAGTCTCCTGGCCCTGATGGCATTCCCCCAATTGTTCTGAAAGTTTGTGCTCCAGGACTGACCCCTATTCTACGTCACCTATATATACTCTCCTACACCACTGGAATCTACCCCACAAACTGGAAATTGGCCAATATTCAGCCAATTCCCAAGAAAGGTGACAAGTCACTGCCAGCCAATTACCGCCCTATCTCGCTTATCTCAGTCCTGTCAAATGGAAAAAATCATCAATTCCCAACTCCTACACTATCTTGAAGACACTCACCAAATAAATGACTGCCAGTATGGATTCCGCCACTGCTGATCAACAGGAGATCTACTCACATACATCACCCATCTCTGGACAAATGCTATGGAGAGGTTTGGCGAATCTCAAGTGGTTGCATTAGATATCGCCAAAGTCTTTGACTGGGTCTGGCACAAAGGCCTACTAGACAAACTACCATCATTCGGTCTGACCCAGGACTTCTGTAGGTGGATTGCCAGTTTTCTGTCTGGATGCACACTGTATGTGATGGTGGATGGCTCCCTATCCTCTCACCACTCAATCCTGAGGTCCCACAAGGTTCTGTCCTCTCACCAATTCTCTTCCTGCTTTATATCAATGACCGACTGCAATTGACCTCCAACCCAATACACAGTTTTGCAGACGACAGCACACTACACTCCTCACTTGCATTTGATAAGCCTTGCCCTACACAACTCACTTCAACCTACAGAACATCAACCACCACCACCACCCTCAACTCCGATCTCCAAACCGTCCTACAATGGGGTTTGAATAACCTCATAAATTTCAATGCCAATAAAACCCAGTTCTGTACTATTTCCCATAAAAAAAAAAGAACAATTTTTCCCCAGTATCCTTTTTGATGATACCTAAATTTCCAGAGTGTTTGAGATCTCACTTCTTGGAATCGCCCTCACATCAAACCTGTCCTGGCATAAACATATCTCAAACATTGCTTCCTCAGCCTCAAAAAAACTAGGATTTCTCTTTCGTTCAAGATGTTACTTCATCCCCGAACAGCTATTAACATTACACAAGTCACAAATCCGTCCAACTATTGAATACTGCTCCCACATATGGGGTGGGGGCCCCTAAAAGCTCTCTCAAAATGCTCGACTCAGTACAGAGGAGAGCAATTAGACTTATCAGTGATCTATTCCTTACCAACTCTCTCCCTTCACTTTCACACAGACCTATGGTCTCTGCAGTATGTTTATTCTACAAATATTTCCATGGGAAACGCTCATCTGAAAATAATAGCAATAATTCCTCTGCTCAGTACTAAGCTCATTGGAACACGTGCAGCTGCTGCACAACATCCCTTCACAGTACACCTAGAAACAAACGGAACAAGTTTCTTTTCTTCTTCCTTTATCCCTGCAACTGCTGCACTGTGGAACAGTCTCCCACCTGCTGTGTTTTCCAAGGAATACAACTTAAAGTCATTCAAATCAAATGTAAACAAATTCCTCCTTTCCCAACCTACTACCCATACATGGTATTGATGTACTATAGGTTGACCAACCAACTCCTGTGTATGAACCCAACATTTAAAAAAAAGAAAAAAAAAAGAAATAGAATTATAGACCAATCAGCATCTGAGTGGATAGAATATGATACTTTATAGGGGACAGCATGTTTTTGTGATGGATAGGTCTTGCCTTAGTAATTTGCTTACTTTTTATTATAAAGTGACAGTGGAGTTGAATAAGAGAAATGGCTACTTAGTGATACTGCTGGACTTTGCAAAGTCATTTGACAGGATTCCACAACCTTTAATTTTTATGCTTAGAATCTTTTATTCATGTTATCTGATATCAGATTTTTTTCTTGAAGATGAATTTCAGTCATAAAATTGGTGAAAGGATTGTAGCTCCTTTGTTTTCATTTCTGTAATTGATTGATTTTTTTACTTTAGGGATGTAGAACCTGGTCTTACTCAGCCTCCAATGATGACATTCAAGTATTTCTTAGCAAATCAAGATGATGGTATTGATGATCAAGAAGCTGTAAAAAAATATGGGGAATATAAACTAGAATTCAGAAGACAGCAGATTAATGAATTCTTCTTAAATCACAAAGAAGAAGAATGGTATGTATCTATACTTTAAATGGGTATCTTGTGCCAAGCATTAGGAGATTAAGCCTATGAGGTATAAGACCTGATAAAATTAACATGTCTGGTATTAGAGAGCCATATGGAAACAGCCTGTCAGGTATTATTAGAATGTGTGAGACTTTTTCTTTAACTACTTTGAAATTTTGGAACTGTTTGCTATTGACAAGTGTATAAATTGAAGGAAATGCAGTGTTTTAAATTTATTTAATTATACTGTTGCCTTTTCTTACTTGAACATATCATAAATTTCAAAAAAAGATGCCTGCTACATATTGAAGGCATTTTGATAGAATATGTAACATTTATGTCTATTTTCTCTATTCTTTCTTCTGAAATATGTCCAAATTTAGTAACTATTTTTTATAGTAATATAGTAATATAAAATGAAAAAAGGAAATGCATAATAATCAAATATTGGTTACTTTACAAATGCAGTGTGCGCACTCTCTCAAGTTAAAATTACAAAATACTTTTCACCTTAATTTTTTGTTGCTTTGTTGTGTTTGGAAAGGCTTTTCAACAATTTTTAATAATATGCATCTAGTATTTGTTCCAGCTTTTCTTGCCCAGCTGCAGATTGATTGAGGTTTGGAATTTTATGCTAGCCAAGGCAGTGTCGTAATGTATTCCTATATATTAGCTGTCAGTGAGCTACCTCACTTTGGATCAATTCCATGGAATACTATTATATGATTGAATATGTGTTATTTGTTTGAATCTTGTGCTCTGTGGTTCTACATGAGAACTAGGTTGTGTTAGTGCTTATGATAATCATATGAATGACAAACAGTGATTTCTGAGGTGTGTTTTGCAGATAAAAATTCTTACAGATATTCTTAAATACTCTTAATGATTTACCTACTCTTAATAATTTATATTCATAAGTAATTGGTCTACCAGGTTATCTCTTTTATATTGTACATTCTGTCTATCAGAATGGTGGCAGCAAAATACTGTTGCAGTCCAACATATAATATTATTGTTAGTTTCCAACATTTTCTTCCAGATTGGTCTATATTTGTTAGCACATCGGTTTGATCACTTATATTTCTTCAAACAATCCAAGGTCCATTGATCCATCTGGATATTGATTTTCCTCTTTTTTTTTTTCTTCTATTTTTTTTGCTTAATAGATTTTTGTCATTATTTTATTTCCAATATCTTTAAATAACCTTATATCAGAATAACTTTGCTTGTATGTTCTTGAATAAGTTGTGTCATGTGTTCTTTTCCAATACCTTAACTTTTAAGATAGTTTTGCTATTGATGTCCTCTATTTACTTACCTAATTTTCTTCCAGTATATATTCATGCTTACACTGACTGATCAGTTGGTTTTCTTTCAAAATTGGTGTATGTTTTATTTTACATAGAATAGTTTCATGTTTTAACAGAGTTATTTCCTGTTGTCTCTAAATTTATTCATTTGACTTCATGCTGTGCCACTCATATGTTCTTCCCTTTATTCAAAGATTGGCACCTTTGCCATAATTTACCTAGATGTGGCCCATATCTTACAAAGGAAATCTTCAGTAGACTAAAAAAAGATAAATCATAAAAGAACCGATAAGAAAGATATTACAGTATTATTGAACACTTCTAACTAGAACATAAAAATGTTAGCTGTTATAAGTGGCTCTAATACATGTTGAGATTAGCCGACAAATCTTACCACTTTTCAAACAGAATGAAATTACTCTGTTCGAGAAGTTATTATCACTAAATTATTTAAAAAAGAAAAAAAAGTAGTAATCATGACATCTGATTTAACATATGAATTATATTTTAAGCCCAAATTGAATGTCATCAAAGACAGGAATGGAGCATTACTAACAGAAGAAATGGAAATCAAAAACAGATGGAAAGAATACTGTGAGGAACTGTACAGTAGAGTGGATAAAGAAAATGTGGAGGAGCCCTCTCACCAGGAAAATTTTGATTTGGAACCTCCTCCACTTGAGGCATGAAGTTGAAAGAGCAGTTAAGCAGCTTAACAGCAATAAGGCATCAGGTGCAGATGAAATCCCAGCAGAGTTAATTAAGGCCACAGGGGATGGAGGTATAAGAGTGTTTCATAGATTGATTACAAGGATATGGGAGACAGGATCATGGCCTAGAGGCTGGAAGAAGTCTGTTTTCATACCACTACATAAGAAAGGAGATATGAAAGCATGCAAGAACTATTAGTTTAGTATCTCATGCAAGCAAAATTTTATTGAAGATCATGCTAAATAGGATTGTGGCCAAAGTTGAGGCAGAGATGCCTGAGGAACAAGCAGGTTTTAGGAAAGATAAGGGTACCAGAGATCAGATCCTTTGCCTTAGACAGATCATAGAAAAGTATAAAGAATTTAGACTTCCTCTGGTAATGTGTTTCTTAGACTACTCTGAAGCTTTTGACTGTTGAGCATGTGAAACTGTGGGAAGTAATGAAAAGAATGGGTTTTCCTCAACATGCTATCTGGTTGTAGCCAACTTGTACAGGGAGCAAGAAGCCACAATAAGAACAGGTGTTGGATTGACTGATTGGCTTCAGGTTGGAAAAGGAGTAAGGCAAGGATGTTTACTTTCTCCTCACTTGTTTAGTATATTTACAGAGGGCATGATGCATTGGATAAGCTCAAGAGGAATTAGTATAGGAAGTAAATTGATCAGTAATCTGAGGTATGCTGATGATACAGTACTCTTTTGTAATGATATGGAAGAACCAGGAGAAATTCTTGACATAATTAACAAGATCAGTAATATAACAGAGGACTTCAACTAAATCCTAGCAAGTGAAAGATTATGGTTCTCAAAGGAAATATAAGCAGGGAAGCTCTTGAGAAACAAGTTTACCTTAATGGAAAAAGAATTGAGAAAGTCAGCAAGTTTGAGTACCTGGGATCCATTATTAATGTGAGGAATTGCTGTTCAAAAGACATCAGAAGAAGGTTACGAATGGCTAAAACAACAGTCAGAGACTTGTGTAAAATCTGGAAGGATAGATCTATCTCCATGGGAACAAAGTTGTGGATTTTGGATGCAGTTATTTTTCCAACAGCGACTTATGGATGTGAGACCTGGAACCTAAAGAAGTCAGATAAGAAAGGGATATCTATTTTGAAATGTGGTGTTACAGAAGGCTGTTGAGGATATCACATACTGAAAGGCATACAAATGAATGGGTTTTAGAAAAGATCAGTAGAACTTTAAGGCTCCTTAAGGATATTGACAAAAGAAAGTTAAAATATTTTGGACACATTGAAAGGATGGAAGGAGGACTTCTCAGAACAGTAATAGAAGGTAATGTTCCGGGAAAAAGAGGAAGGGTAGACCATCAATGAGATGGATGTATGGTGTGTGTGGAGCAACTAATCTTGAGAGAGTTGAAGTCTCCAGAAAAGCAAACAGGACTACATGGCAAGGCCTGGTGTGGCACATCACTGAGCATCGGAGTGACCATACGGCATCTGTGGATATCTAGTGAACATATAGATAATTTTCATGCTACCTTTATATACCTTGTATGTGGATGGTTGAAAATTCATAAAAATAAGACATTACTTTATATAGTCGATAATGCGGTCCTAAATATAGCATAGCCACAGATTTAGCACTGACAATAAACATAGGACATGCTTCATTACATGTTAAAAATTCAGTCTGATTCAAATCATTAATTAAACAAAAACTAAAAAAATTATGACCAGCTAGTGAGCATTGTTAGTTTTCACAATTCCCCTGACATTCTGACATCAGTGCAGTGTTTAAATAAGTAATGCATTTAGTTTATTTCATATAATTGATGGTACGAGAATCGATTTTTGTCCCCCTCATGCTTTCTTGCTAGCTCTTAGACTTATCTGAGAAAAAGAAAAACAAAAAGAAGTGAAGGCCCCCCCCCTCACTTTCTCTGTTTTTCCTGTATAGAAAGACCAATGGATTTTCCATATTTAAACATTCTATTAATTTTACAAATATTTCATTCATCTTACATATCATAAAACTTCACTCTCACTGATGATATCTTATGATACATAAGATGAAATATTTGTAAAATAAATATTTTTTACAGTGGCATATGTTGTGAATGTTTAAATAAGTTTTCTGTTTGGCCATATAGGTAGACCACATTAGCTACCTTTTTAATGTTTAAATTTTACTGTAAAATCCCACCCAACCACATACACAAGCAGATATTTAAAAATTAATTCACATCACCACCATTATTCTTCACAGAAATATAGCTTAATAAAAACAGCGTGCTTGTTTTTATTATGCCATATTCATGTGGGCTAGTGAATCATGTATTAATACCTTCATGCAATAAGATGGAATAAAACCACTTCCTTAACAAGACATGATTTCAGAATTACAAGACTATACTGAAAACCAGCATATAGTTTACACAGTACTCTTAATTTGAATAAATTTAGCTGCAAGAAATTGTCAATGATTTGTAGGAGGGCTGTCATTGCCACCCTTGATACAGCAAAATATTCAGGCATCAGGATGCTAGCTTGAATATTTTGCTGCACCCTTGCTTATTTCTGCATTACCTGGAAGTAATTTTTTTACCCATTGTATTGTAATAAATGATTATGCCCTCAATGTAATATCATGAAAGATGATATAAAAATTGAAAACTACTATATTCTGGATGTCTGAATAATTAATTTTAAAATGAGGCAACAAATAATAGAACAGCTGTGGAAAATATTCTTGAGGAGTGCAAGCAGAAATACATATCAGTACTTGAGATAGGGAAAACTATTAAAAACCTCAGCGTGGAAAGAAGGTGATGTAAATGACATTTGATCCCAAGTGTCGATATATGGTGGAATAAAAGTTTTATAGTGCTAGATTAATTTAGAAGGCTTGATCAGAAAGTGCCCTATTAATTGTTGTAAAGTTCTCATTATACCAATTTATTAAACAGAATATAAAGCAAAATCATAGAATTATAGAATATTTCCTGTGTCCAGGAATGATTTTTGTTAGTATACTTGAAAAAAGACTAAGAAAAATCACTGAAAGGAAAATTATTGAATAAGCCAGGTTTAGGTCCAGAGATTGACAAGACCACATTTTTTATCTTATGACAAATAGTTGAGAAATCATGCAAGTATAAAATGGATTTTTTATTTAAGTTGTGTTTGATCTTGAAAAAATCATATGATAAATTGCCAAGTGCAAAACTGTTCAAAATAAATCTGTGTGATGTAAAATGGTACATTATGATCAGTAAGTTAAAAATCAAAAGTGCAACCGAAGGTTTTACAGGAAAATGGTTTGGTGTTAAATCACATATAAGGCTATCTCCACTTCTATTTATAATTATATGAATTACATCATTGAGGAAAGTGGTTATAAACCAGATATTAAAAGATATTATGCTTATTCTTTATAGTGTACAAATGATAAAGAAATCTACTAGAAGATTTCTCTGACAAATTTCCTATAAAAATCTACAGTGAAAAGAAACAACGAGAGATGAAAGATAAATAGAAAGTATTATTTTAATGGCTAATATAGCCTATTTTCATTTAGGAGTCCCCCTTTTTCAATGTCATTGGCTCTCTACCCAAAAACTTAGGGCATTACTAAAGTGTTATAAAACTAATATATGAAGAATAAAAAAGGAGGGAAAAAATGTGGACATACCTTTTTTAGATGTTGTCTTCTGTCTCCTTATCCTGGAGATGTCTTTATCTGCTGTTAAAAGGTGGGGGTAGGAAAGTGGGGTAAAGTAATGTGAAGGAATTATTTGAAAAAAAAAGAAAAAAGAAATTAAATTTCAAATAAATTCTTTATTTCAAAAATAATTTCAATAAATCTTTTTTCAAATAATTCCCCCACATTACTTTACCCCCACTTCCCCCCCTCCTTTTAACAGCAGATGAAGGTACATTACTGGGATAAGGAGACAGAAGTCAACATCCAAAAAAGTATGTTGAAATTTTTCCTCCTTTTTTATTCTTCATATATTAGTTTTATAACACTTCAGTAATGCCCAGTTTTTGGGTAGAGAGCCAATGACATTGAAAAAAGGGGCACTCCTAAACAAAAGTAGGCTATATTAGCTATTAAAATAATAGTTTATTTTAGAGGAGTAACAAATGGAATTTTCCCAGAAATAATACCTATAAACAGAAAGTGTTTGAGCAGAAGTGGAATAAAAAAATCAGAGGAAGATCAAGAGATATTGGCAGGTTGCAGGCAGTTAAGAGTACTCTAGAACTGCATTTCTCAAACTGGACACAGCCCACTTTTTATCACTCAGCAGCCCCCACCAGCTTCCACACACCACCAACAGGTCATGTTTTACCACTAGAAGTGAGCCTTTATATGTCATCCTTAAGTGCAAAATTATGGAGTACTTAGCATAACATGCATAACCTTAATATTTTTTAGGGGAAAATGAACTTGAAGAAAAATTAAGATAGGAATGGGATATATTACAAATTCTACCAAAAAGTGAGACACTTCTAAAATATTTATTTGTAAATTAAGAATTATCTAAAAACTTTCTTTAATAGGATTTTTAATATATTGCTGAAAAAGAGAGCCAAAAGGCTTAACTTCAGCAATGCAAAATTATTCAAATTAAGTAGATATTGAATCCAACATTATTTCATAGCCGAATATAGAAACTACAATAGTTTCATGCCAAATATAGAGACTATAAAAGTTTTGGTGCATACACCAACCTTTCGTGACAGGGCAACTCGTAGTATGAGTTGCCCTGTCGTGAAAGGTTGGTGTACCTTGTATCGGCCGAAACTTTTATAGTCTCTATATTCATCATGAAACTCTTGTAGTTTCTATATTCCGCTATGAAATAATGTTGGATTCAATATCCACTTAATTTGTTTAATATACTGTATTCTAAATTGTATCTGAAAATTTACAAACTGAGATAAAAAAAAACATTTATTACTATTGAAATTCTCTCAAAGCCCACACTTAAATAAGCCTACTTAGAAGATTGAACATAATAACTGATCAAATCAGAAACCTGAGAGAATAATAGATTCAATAAAAGTTATTGATAGGAAACAAGTCGAAACATATTGTGTTGAACTGTCACAATATCTGGTATACTCCTTGAAATTAATCAGCAGCAGCTGAAGATGAAATTTTATCTTTTAGTGACTAGTGATTACAGATAAATTTCACTTTGTGTTTTGAACTTGACTTTAGTGACTATTTATGACAATTAAGATATAAGGAATGACCAGAAAAGTTTGTATGCTTTTATGATCTAAAACATTCATAACGAAAAGGAAGAAAAATACTTTTTTTCTTCTGAAATGATGTTCCTATTTTAGCAGCAAAAAAATTCTTAAACTCCATCTCTAAATTCCTCATAGTTTCGAAATTGTTGGTTGTGCATATAAAACTGTCCAGATGAGAAAAGATAATCAGTCAGCAGGTATGTGAGAATGGAGAGTGGAATAGAATTTTCCATCCAAAACTATGGAGTTTGCATTCCTTATACTCTGCAAAGCTTTGCATTATCCTATAGGATTACCTCTGTAGTTAACTAGTGCAGGCACTTTTTTTTTGAGCAGTGCATATTATGTCAAATGATTGCAGTTGTGCCATGTATATGTCCTACAGTTGCTTGACCAAAAGTTAGATGTTTGTAATGGGCAATACCAACTTATTTGACACACAGCCGTTCCATGTTGAACACCAGTTCATGGTAGGAGGAGGGAGGGGCTCCCGGTGATGGTATTGCTCCTTTTCATTCTTCCTCTTTTTCAGTATGTTTCTTCCTTCATGAGTTCTTGAATCCCTCTGTAGATGAATCCTTCTTCTTCAAATTTTTCTACAGTCCTCACAAGCTCCATCTAAGTACAGATACTTTAGATATATCATCTGATTTTAAAAAAGAAATATCTGACACACATATAAATGTATCATTGTTTTAAACATACTATGCAATCATCATCCATACAAGTAAAAAGCCAATAGGAAAAATATCATCTTTCTTTATTCTTTAAAAATTATTGCAAGCAACATCATTGGGGAGAATTCCAATTATGGTGATACCTCATAAAACACTAAACTCTTGATTTCAAGATAGGCGATATGTTTAGAATTTAAAGATCAATGCGTGACAAGTATGAGGTGCATCCTGATTCATCAGGATGGTTATCTTGTTCCAACCAGGAATATCGTTTTTACTTTTGACATGCCCAAACCTCCACAGTAAAAGGAGGATATCTCAACTGTCATGTTAGGTTATGCATCCCTAATACACTAAGACACATTAAATGTGAGAATCAGGCATGTCTATCATGGCTCTACCATTTGTGCCTATTATAATAGTAAAGTGTCTAATAATAAATCTTGTCCTTCAAATAAACCTAAATGTATTAATTGTAGCATGCAGGGGGGGGGGGGAGATCATTCAGCCTACTTCTGAGCATGCCGAAAGTGGAAAGATGGAAAAAGAGATACATAAAGAACTAAATGAAACATGTCTTATCAGAACACAAAGAGAAAATTAGTCACTCCTACACCTATCCTGAAATTTTACACTGAGAAGGTGCAGTTAAAATATCAGAAACACCACAAATCCATATGCCTTTCCCACCATCTGATAATTTCAGTGAATGCATCTCTTTGGAGCATATTAATCACCCAAGCTATTACAGTTTCACTTCTGAAACACCTCTAGAAATGATTCCACTAAATGAGCGCACCCACTTGTCAAGAAAATAATTTGCAAACCGTCACTAGAAGAATAACCACCGAGCACCTCTACAGAAAAAAAAATGATATTTCTCTATCCATCACTTGATCTTCCCTTTCAGTCGTTTCTGACAATAGGTGACTTTGTAGTCATTGTTCACAAAGTATTCCTGGTGAGATTTTTACAGGGTAGTTCACCATTGCTTTCCCCAACCCCCAATTTTATCTGGGCTCGGAACTGGCATATGACTGGGACTTATTATTCATGACTGTAATCCATGTGTGTTCATGGGGCCGATTTGCCTGTTTTCGGGGGACGAAAAACCCGAGTTTCCAGGTATGAGAACCCTACCTCCGTATGAGACCGGCTAACTCATCTTTAGTCGAAAGAGACCAGATAAAGGTTCCTCGCATCACTGACGGGAATTGAACCCAGGTCTTTCTGACCATAGGTATATTAAACATTTTTGGTATATTAAACATTTTTTTCAGAGCAAGAGATGGACAATGACTGTCTTTACCTTCCAAAATCAAACAGAAGTGTAAGCCTTAAAGTTCTCAGAATAAAGCTACAAAACAAAAGACTGGGGACATTTTACAGTTGAACTGTTGCAGATTCTGTAACAGTTTCTGATTCAGTATCAGTTTTTTGCCTGCAGAGACATATTTAAAACCCATTGAGGTCCCATCTTAAGACATTTCACTATTATTCATAATGACACTTGGAGATAAACCTGCTCATGGAAAAGTTGCTATGCTTGTAGGCAACAATACTCTTTTTCAGCACATCCAACTAAACTAAAAATCCCACTGACAGGTGGTAGCTCTCATATTTGTAAATTTAGGGACACAAAAACACACGTGTTGAACAGATTATTTTATTAATTACTAATAAAATAAAACTTGACGTTTCGACCCCTGTATCGAGGTCATCATTGGAAGAATACAAGTGTATAAGGAACCAAGCTACATGCTCATGCCCTGTATACTGGTAAACTAAGTCTACGTAGTTAATTAATCCTTTTCCCTAGCCTGACCTCTAGTGATAAAAAAAAATAATAAAATAAAATAAAAAAATAAAATAAATAAATAAATAAAAAATAAATAATAATAAAAAAATATAAATAAATAAATACAACTACAATAAACTGCTCAAGTCCTCATGTATTAATATTCTTCTGGATAGTTCTGATTGTTATAACATGATTTCTTTCAGTTGCTGTTAAATGTTAGAAACACTTCACCAGGTTGTCTTCTTGTAGTGGGATTTTTCTATGGCTAGTTTAGGTTGTAGATGGGTCCTCCACATTCTTGAAATGGTTAGGCCATCATTTTTGTTGATATTTGGGTTGTGTTTGAGCATTTCACATGACTTTATATTTTCTCTCAGACCAGGTTTTGGTGTGGTGTAGGGACTTTTTCCAATCAATTCTGTGGTATGTTTGGAGTGCGTGGTCAGAAAGGCCGGTTTTTCCAAAATGGAGGTATTTAATGTGTTGTTTGTGTTCGTCTTGTCTGATTGGGATAGTTTGCCCTGTTTCCCCTATGTATGGTATGTTACATGTGCATTGTATTTTGTATACCCCCTGGGTGGGCTAGGTGTGGAAGAGGATCTTTAGAAGAACTGAGTAGGTGTCTTAACTTATTTGGGGGGTTTAAAGGTGGTTTTAATGTTGTATTTGTGTAGTGTTCTGTCTATTTTTTCAGAAATGCCTCTAACATAAGGAATGGCAATAGCATTCCTGAAATCTTTTTTGTTCTTATGGAGGATCTTGTGAATAGTTTTTTTACTGTATCCATTTTTTATAAATGTTTGGTTGATGATCTTGTATTCCTGGTTTAGAACCTGTTCATTAGAACAAATAGTTAGAGCTATGTGTTTAAGGGTGCTTATGACACCTAGTTTTTGTGTTGGGTGGTGTAAGAATTTTTGTGTATGTATTGGCCTGTGTGTGTGTAGGTTTGCGGTAAACTGAGAAGGAGATAGCCCGAGGGAAGACATGTGACAACTGTGTATCTAGGAAAGGAAGAGAGTTGTTTTTTTCCATTTCAATGGTGAATTGGCGTTTGTGTTGTTTGTTTAGGTGGCTAAGGAATGTATTTAGAGCTTCGCAGCTGTGGGGCCAAATGGCGAAAATATCGTCGACGTATCTGAGCCAAATTTTGGGCTTTAGACATGCTGTCTCTAGAGCACGTTGCTCAAAGTCTTCCATATAAAAGTTAGCTATTGGGGGGGGAAAGTGGTGAGCCCATGGCTGTACCTTCTTTTTGAAGGTAAAAATTGTTCTGCCACACGGAATATCTGGAGCGGAGTACATGGGCAAAGAGGGCTGTGATGTCGTGTGGAAATATGTTCTGTAGGAGCAAGATAGTGTCATTGATTGGGACATTGGTGAAAAGGGAAGTTATGACAAAGCTGACTAATAAATCTTGGTCGTTGAGTGTAATGTTTTTAATTTTATTAATGAAATGTTTGTGTATTTTTTATGTAGGAAGGGACTGACCTAACAATTCCTTGAGTGTGGCCGCTAATTTTTTGGCTAAGTGATAATTTGGGCTGTCAATACCTTCAACAATTGGACATAGAGGTGTGCCTGGTTTGTGTATTTTTGGCAGGCCATAAATTCTGGGCGCACGGGCATAATGAGGTATTAATTTTTTTGTTGTTTCTTCGGGCCATGTGTGGACGGATTTGATTAATTCAGTTGTTTTCTTTTTGTTACGTTTTGTGGGGTTGTAGTTTACCATTTGGTAGGTGTTGTGGTCCGATATTAAATGGTTCATTTTTTCAATGTGTGTTGTACAGTCTAAAAGGTGGTAGCTGTCCATCTGTCAGCGGGAATTTTTATTACAGTATGTTCTGTATGCTCACCACTTTTCTCTTATTTGACTCATACAGATCTAGATAATCTTACATTGTAGCTGCCTCTGCCCATACTTATTATGGGCAACTTTAATAAACGTAATACTCTGTGGGGATAGTGCCAGCACAAATGGATGAAACTAGATTGTCAAGTGAATGCCTTGACAACACTAACCTCTTTCTTCTTAATAAGGGACATAGTACCTTCTTTCATATGCGTACCCATTCATATTCTGCAATACATCTGCACTCTTGCCAGTTTTCCATCACAGATGCCCATGCAAATTGATCAGATTGACTGGAATACATTTTTGTCATCAGCCAAACACCTATCAACAAAGCAGTGATGTATTGTGAGAGATTGTATTCCAGCTATCAACAACTGCAGTTCCAAAAACATCATCTTAGTTTTCACTCTGTCCAAAGCCGTGATGAAATCATGAATACCACGTAGCTAGAAAAGATCAAGACAAAGCATGGGATATATTTCAGAGCTACCATGTGAACTTTCATAGCTTGCAAATGTGCCCAGGCCAAAGCATGTTAAGTTAGATGTCAGAGTCAGAAACTATCTTGCATCCAGTTTACATCATCTGTCAACAAGCAGTGTGAAAATTTTATGGGATAAAATACAGAAGATAGAACATACCATTTGTCTATCCTGGATCATAATGAATATGTAGTTGCTGAATCCAAAGCGACTTTAGGAGAAGGGTTTGCTAGAATCTCAATAACAGATTCATGAATTCTCCTGAATTTTCGATATTGACTGAACAGCAGAGAGCCAATGGCTTGACTTTCTTTTCTACAGATGGGTTAGAGCAGTATAATCAGTCATTTATTGAGGAGAAACTGAAAAGAACACTTTTACACTCTCTCTCATGCCATTTCTGTAGGGCCTGATGGTAAAATATCTCCATCTTCCATTGATCCTCCTCTTTTATTGTAATTGAATAGTTACTGAAGAGCAATTTCTGGATTCATGGGAAAGATCCAGAACTAGCAAGTAATCATCATCCTATCACTCCAGCCAGCTGTCTTTGTAAGATCTTAGTGAAAATGGTTAATGCCTGGCTTCTGTGGTACAGTAGACGCCGCTTATTGCAATCACTTTGGGATAGTTGCTTTTCGATAACAATAACCGGTTGATAACATTAAGCAAAGGATATAAAAAATTGCATAATTTATTTCAATTTATTGTTATGGACAACTTTTTAATAAGCAACAACATAAAATTTATTTTAAAAACTTATCTAGTCTTGTCTGTAGTGTCTTTGAATATAGTAGAGTAGTTCATGAATAAATTGCTTATATTCATAATGCCTTTCAAAGTTTGTCGCTGTATGTTGCATACCGCGACGAAGTATTCATTGAGCTTCTTGCATCTAGGCATTGGTTGGAGGAGCTTCTAAAATGTGTTCTTCTATACTTGTATTAGGTTCACTTTCTTCTATTAGTTTAAAGTTCTCATTGGAAGCAGCTTGATTTCCGACACTGCTATTGTAGCCATCACTTCAACATTGTTATCAATACCAACCAATTTTCAAATTCTTCTTTTAACATACTGTCTGGGGTTTTATCAGAAATTTCATTTGTAAGATATTCAAATTCTTCAGAATTTGTCTTAAAAATCCACCTTTTTGGAAGTAGTTTTCAATAGTCTTCTCTGAGACTTGCTTCCATGACATTGCTACCAAATGCAATGCATCAAGAAGGGAAATCTTTTTTTCAGTTGCACTTGCATCACATTGGTCTTTTATATAATGAAGTTCAGCTATAATTCTCACATGAACTTCCCTGCAATAATAAGCTTTAAAAGCTCATATTGATGCCTTGGTCACATGGTTGAATTAACAATATAGTGTTGGAAGGCAGGAAAATTACTTTGATGTTCTTTAACGATAAATTGTGTGGGCAGTGCAGTTGTCTATGAACAAGACAATTTTTTGCTTTAATTTAAGTAATCTCACTTAAGTAAGTTAATTTAATAATCTCACTTAACTAACCAATTGTTGAAAATGTCATTAGTCATCCAAGCATTGCACTAGAACAGTTGTCAACAGGCTAACTGTTGACACCTTGAAAACACAGAATTTTTACTTTTTCCAATCACTAGGAGCTCTTGTTTCTCACCTTTCATAGTAGCACAATGAAGAACTGTCACTCACTCTTTTGAAGATTTAAATCCTTTAGTACCTTCATTTTTATACGAATAAGTATGCTCAGCATTGCACGAAAATAGAGTCTTATTTCGTCTGCATTGTAAATATCCTTGGGAGAATATTCAGCAATAATTTTTGGCCACTCGGTTTAATTCATGCTTCAGCTGATAAAAAATCAGCACTTTATTTTTTCACCATGAATACGCTTGTACACAATATTCTCTCACTTTTTCCACCTGTTAAACCATCCATCACTTGCAGTAAAATTTTCTTTGCCCATTGTTTTGGCAAGTTCTGTTTTTTGACGCATAGTAGGCCCATTAATCGAAGCAATCTTTTCACGAATATTACTAAACCAAATTTTTAATGCTGATTCAACTTGAGTATCCTTACCAGATCGGGCTCTCTTCCGATCCATGTTCTCATTAGTAAGAGAGCTGAAGTTTCAATGTTTGATCTGTTTTTTAAGATCTTACACAAGAGTGGTTGTGAAATTTTTAAATGTACAGCTGCACTACACTGACTCAATTTGGGCAACTTATCATAGCACTACAAAATTCTTTGCTTTTCTTGAAAAGATAAATTTTTATGTTTTTTACTTACTTCTGCCATAATGCTAAGGGATGTTTTAACAAGCACTTAAAGTCAAATTCACTTACTGAAAGAGAGCATGAAAATAAACTCAAAAAATCACAGTTAGACTATTTATACCCCCCCCCCCCCCCCACACACACACATTTGCCTGGAAGATTTATGGAAGATTAAGATTACCTACCTGCATTTGCCTGGAAAATATAAGATTTATGGAAGAATAAGATTAAAAGATTAACAAAAAATTAACAAAAAAGTCAGATTTAGAAAAGTATTCTTTGTCAAATTTTCTCCTGATTAACCCTTATTTCTTAGAATTCTGAAACGCGAAAGGCTAAACATTCAAGGATTTTGATAACAGTAACTGGAACTTTGATTATAATAGACTGATTATTTTTGATTCATTTTAAATGGTGTGTTTGGGACCTACTGATTTTGATAATAATAGCTGATTGATAATATTACCCATGATCACTATAAGCAGATTCTACTGTATTTAGAAAGCACTGATCTCTTTTTCAACACACAGTGTGGTTTTTATAGACACTAACTGACAATAGTCCACTTGGTTCCATTTAGAAACATCTGTTAAAGCTGCCTTCCTGAAATGTGAACATCTGGTTTCAGTTTTCTTTGACATGAAAAAAAAGCTTATGACACAGCCTGCCGATATGATATATTAATCCTAGGTCTCACAGGGCATCTTCCTGTTTTTATTAAATACTTTCTCTCCAGCCGAATGTCAATTCGAAGTGGAAAGCACATTATCCTGGTCATACTGCCAAGAAGAGAGTGCTCCCCAAGGCTTTAAGTTACGAGGTGTGATAAAAAAAAAGAGTATAGGTTAGAATTCAAGAAAGTTTATTAACCAAAAGCATCTACAACAGAACAACAACATCTATCACCATTAATGGTTTCTCTCTGAACTCATTCCCATTCGCAGAGGTGTTTGGCAAGGATGCCCCCTTCTTTTCTCTTTAGTACTAGAATCTTTTTTAAATAAAATTAATGACTCTCATGCAGTGAGAGGAATACTGCTCCCCATAGGCTCCAAACAGAGCAAGTCTGTCATATATGCTGATGATATTGTTGGAACCCTTTGGGATCCCGAGTTGATTTACATTTTCTTTGGCATACTGCAACAGTTTAGCATACTGAGTGATTTTCACTCAAATCCAAACAAAACAAAAATCAGAATTTTTGGAAAATTTGGCTTTGTCAATCTTCTGTATGGTTTGACACCATCAATCGGACCATTAATCAGACCAATATTAGGAATTCTCTTCCTTGCGAGCCCTGTGTTACCAACACAAAAACTGCTCAGTTCCTGTTGTGATAAACTCACCCCTTTTAAACCAGATTATCTGCCATTCAATGGTAAAGCAACAGTCATCAAAACAATCCTAATATAATACACACAATCACACAATCAACTTAACAAACATCACAGAGTCATAAGATAGAGTTATTTACAGATAGCTCATCGACTTCTTCTGGAGCCACAAGAAACACTAAAGTACACAGGGCTTTTCTCCATCACACACACACACAGATGCAAACTTGCCATGCTGATCTTGAAATATTCCTATTTCATTAAAACTGTTTGAATCATACAGAGAACATTGGCATCAAATCACCCATCTGGCAATCTAATTAAATACTTCATTGGATATTTCCTGTCCTGTTTCGAGATCACTGGCCACGCTTGACCATGTGAGGAGATGGTGCCAGAGTGGTACTGTACAATATGTAAAACACTAAAAATATTTGTTACAGATGGGGTTCGGGTGCTTAGCTTAGTCCAAAGTAACTGTACTGGAAACGTTTTGATTTTCTTTGGTTTTGAAATGTCCGATCTGAGTACAAATGAAGAAGTGCTTTTTCCAAATATAAAAAACAGCTGGGGGACAACCTTGGAGAATTGCTTACGACCGGTGAAACTAGTGAAATCACGCTATCGCCCCAGACCTTGTGACCTCCATTTGCAAAGTATGCCATACAATTGAAACTGTAGGGCATTTGGTGAAGGTTTAGGCTTAGGATCCCATTGACCCCTCTCTCTGAGGTAGTACTATTGCAGTCCTCCCCCACCAATGAGAAAAAACAAAAACAGACCAAAAAAATTTTTCTCATCAGTGTTGTAAAATATCACACATGGAAAATACATAAAAAAACATCCCCTCGCTGAGGAAGACAGAATTTATCATTGAATTCAGATGATGGCTTGCTTTGCTAAGTGCTCACTTCTATCTCTTCATCCAATGTAATGCTACCACTACATTGGATGAAGAGATAAAAGTGCATGATAATGATGTTCAAGAGCTGTTGCATAACATAGATATCAATTCAGTAATAGAACCAGATAGGATATTAGCATGTGCTAAAGGAATGTTCAGTCAAAAAGGCTTGTACTTTGATATTTGTATCAGCCCAGGAAAGAATCCACAGGAATGGAAAGAATGTACAATATCAGCATCTCTGGAGTGGTAGTGAAGATTTTAGAGAAGTTGGTAAGAATTTGCATACAGAAATGAGTTGACAAACAAGCTATGCTTTACAAGGAACAGCATGGGTTTACTAAAGAGCGGTCATGTTTTAGTAATTTGTTCATATTTTATAATAATGTTACAGCTGAATTGATTAACCTCCCTACCAGCTGAGGTGAATGAAATAGTGAGACCAAATCGCACTTCTTATCAGTGTTATGCAATGGGTGTTACAGAATCGTATCCAGTATTAGCTGGACATCTATAGACTTCATGTCTGGTTGGGGGGGGGGGGGGGATTAACCACATGCTGCCAGCCAAGACGTCTATAGACGTCAAGGGTATCATGGATGCGAAGTGCACATTAAAATTGTAATACCATTGATATTGCATTGAAATATATGATGGATACGATGCGTATGAGAATGCGTATTTGATCCATAATGGCCGGTAAGGTGGTTAAAAGGAATGGACACTCTGTTATTACTGTTGGACTTTAATGAGGCATTTGATAGGATGCCATATGAGAGGTTGTTCCATAAACTGGAGAATATGGGATTGGAATATAAATATTTAATTATATTAAATATTTATGTGAAGTCTGAGTCAAAAGTTAGTTCTCTTAAGGTTGTAAAGATGTCTCTTTCCAGTTATCTGGTTTAGACCCTTTCCCCCCTAACATATTCATACTTGATTCTGGACAAATTGTATCGTTCATACTTGTCTGTGGGGTGGGATGTGTCAGATCATTTTGTACTTCTAATTAGCACAAAATGATTTTGTGGTATATGGCAAATCATTACATGTGCATTTCAGAGAAATCATTGGTAATTTTCTAATGTCCTTTCAAGATTGGATTCCTCCTTTTAATGCTGTCTTTCACATTCAACTTATCTTGGCCTAGACATAGTATATCAATAGCTTCCTCTCAGCCTCTAAATACTTGGTATTCTGTTTTTATTTATAATACTGTTTTTCCTCTTGCCCATCTCTTGGCACTTTATCAATAACAAATCCAATCAGTCTTGAAGTATTGTTTTACATGCAGAAAATTCCTTATGCAGGGTGTTCCACCCATAACCTCTCTAAGAATATAGAATATCTGACTGTGTATAGAAGATTTCCTTTTTGTTTATAGATGCCTTCATGGGCATTGCTCCATTTTTCTTTAATCATGTAGGAGTGACTCAGCCACTGGCCTGACATCCATATGCAGTTAAACTAAAAACAAAATTGAACCAGTGTCTCATCATTTTTTTTTTTAATTCCGTCTGCTTCTGTTCTTTTGAATAGCATTCCTGTATATTTTCCCAATGAGTACAACCCCCAGCTTTTCAAGAAACATGCTAATAGACTTCTTTCTCCTTATTTGCTTGTCCATGGCACTGTTGTGTTATAAGTCCTGTAACCTTTCATGTGTGAGGTCAGTATATATATATATATAAAGTAGAAACTAGAAAATTCCTTATTGTAGTGATCAAGGACAAAGCTCACAATTGTTGATTTTATTAGCACTGAGATCAGATTTATAGTCACTGACAAGAAATGTAGACTTAATGTAAGTTTATAGAGTTTAATGTGTACATAATGAGCCATAAGTTTTAATAATATATGAGACTTTTATACTGAAATATAGTATTAATATATCTTTCTGGGTTGGTCTTCTTTCTGTAGACAGACCAAAAAAAAACAAAAACAAACTATAAGCTGCCATAGAATAAGTAAATCTAGGAAATAAAACAATACTAGAAATATGTTTAAATTTTTCTGATTTTTAATATGAAAGAAGAAGAATAAACTATAAAAGCAGAAAATAAAACAGCCAAATCCCATATATAAAACAGCCAAAAAATATGTTTGGCTGTTTTATATATGGGACATAGGGTGGCAAATTTGAAATTTAAGGGACCAAATTGCTTAGGCTATGGGGTCACATATGAAAACTGTACTGTTGCAGAGAACACTAACTTGTAAGAATAAGAAAGCTATTCTTTCTATATACAAAGATACAATTACAGCTTGACTACTCTGCTATATGGCCACCTGGATTATTTGGAGATTGGGAAAAATTCAGAAAGATCCACAGGTGAGTAACCAAGGTGATATTGGCTTATGGAATTGTGCATGAGGACTGATTGAGGATATGTGGTCTTCTGAGTTTGAGAAATAGATGGAGGAGAATATGATATAGGCATACAAGTTGGTAAGATCTGAGTATGGGTGCATTTGTGAACATGGTGTGTGGAATGGATTACCTGTGAACATTCAAGGAAAGGTATGATAGGCATTGAGTGACATAGAGATCCCATATCAATGATTACTGGAACTCCCTTGATGGGCCTACATAATAATAATTCCACATTTCTCTCTAGAGGCTTTTCCAGTCTCATTGTTGAGATACATAACTATGGCCTTTATTCTCAGTCTTTGTGAGATGGCATTTTTCATTCCATATGTCAAACATTTATCAAAAAAATGACTATACTTCTGCTGTCTTACTATGTCAGAATTTGTAGATTTTTTCTTTTATTCTGGATTACTAGTTAGTGGCTTTCTTGCACCTTCCAAAGGACCAATTTTTTGCTTTGTCCCATCCATATATCAGGTTCTGCCATGCTATGAATGGATAAGAAAATCTCTGATTATTAAAAAAAACATCAGGATTATATTACATAAGGTTACAGAGTGAAAATATTGCACATCACAAGATAACAGGGTTGGAAAAGGTAGTGGAAAGTGAACACAAAAGACTTCTTACTATGTCAGTCACATGCTGGTCTGGTTGGTTAAGTGTAAGACCACCACCCCACTATATTGGATGCCTGAAGTGACTTGAGAAAGTTCCATATTTGGTCTCTAGAGCAGTTTCTCAACTGTAAAATATCAATAAAAATACAAAATATATATGTGCATAAATTTAATAAAAATAGAAAAAAATCTTAACTTTTCACAATATGAATGAGTTATAGGTGTATAAAAAACCATTTATGAGTGGGAGCCACGTAAATAAATGAAAAAAAAAAAAAAGAGAGAAAAGACTGATGCTCTGATTTATCAGCATAACCTAAATAGAAATGGCTGCCCTGAACTTTTCCAGTTTTGAAAGGGCAACATCATCAAATTCCTGATATGTACCTCCCCAATTGAGGATACATATCAGGATACTGTGATAGTTCGGTATACAAAAAACTTGCTTTATTACTAACTTCCTATCAACAATTTTCCTCTAAATTAGTTTTATCTGTCATGACTCCAATATTATCAGATCTTATATTTTGGTCTTCTGAGGTATTTTGAACTACACCATCCACCTAGATCTTGGTCTTCTTTAAAGTCTTTTTCTTGGCATATGTCTTTATCAAACACCTATTTTACTAACAAAACAGTTCTTTTCCTATATTTAAGCAACCATGCTTCCTGAGATTTCTGAATTTTAACAGTGTGAAGTTCATTTTTATTTTGAATATGATTCTGCCATTGATGTCATCTGTTCACTGCTCTGTTTTTCTCTGAACTCTCATATCTGTAGCCTCCAGTTTTTGATCAACTGCTTTATTTCTAACTCATTTCTCAGATCCATAAGTTAAAATTGGTTTGAACACTGTCCAGTATATTGCTGCATTCATGTTTTGGTAAATTTCTCTCTTATTACACATAAATTTATTCACTTATTCAGTATCCTAGCAAATATCTTTTAATATGGTGCTCCACAAGAAGGTGAAGAATTCTCACAAGCCCATTAAATCTCTGCATTCCTTAAGAGACTGTGTAGAGGTCTCCTTCAATTTATCTAGCATTACCTCTTAAGCAGTCCCTGTTTCGGAAAGAAGTCTTGCTGAGAATCCCTCACCAATGAGGTGTTTTCAGCAAGATTTCCTTCTATCAATCCAGCTGTCATTTGTAGGATGATATTGGGTTGGCAGATAAGTTCGTTTGGTTTATGCGTTAGTACAAGTTTACGCCGCTTCTCCTGTCACTATTGCACTACCTCACAACGCTGTTGCGCAGTTGAAAGGTGATATTTCACATAACCTTTCAGTGAATTTTTGTTTGCCCTACTTCAGTTGAGTGTGTGTAACATATTTTTAGAAATGGAAGGAAATAACGTACATTACCGGCATATTTTGCTTTTTTTATTTCAAAAAAGGCAAATGAGCTGCAGAGGCCCATAAAGAAATATGCAGCGTATATGGGGATGGTGCCTTAACAGAACGCATATGCCAAAAGTGGTTTGCCAAATTCTGTTCTGGAGATTTTGACGTCAGTGATGCACCTTGCACCGGTCACCCAACCGAGGTTGATTCGAGTGTTGTGAAGGATATCATCGACAAAAATCCTTCACAAGCAGTGTGGGAGATTGCTGCAGTACTGAATATATCCCATACAAGTGTTGAAAACCATTTGCACAAGCTGGGATATGTTTCAGAATTCAATGTTTGGGTGCTGTGAATTGACTGAGGCCATTATGACTGCTCACATATCCATCTGTGATTCGCTGCGACATTGCCAAGAAAATGACCCATTTTTGAAGCGGATGATTACGAGAGATGAAAAATGGGTCGTGTACAATAACGTGGTACGTAAAAGATCTTGGGGGTACAAGAGCAAACCGCCGCAAACAACTTCGAAAGTGGGATTGCACCCAAAGAAGATTATGCTCTCTGTGCGGTGGGATTATAAAGGTGTTGTCGACTACGAGGTGTTACCGTCAGGCAGAACGATTGATTCAACTGTATTGCTCACAGTTAATGCAACTGGCCCGTGCAATTAGCACGAAACGTCCTGAATTGGCAAATCAGAAAGGAGTTGTCTTTCACTACGACAACGCCAGACCCCACACATCGTTAACAACCCAGAGTAAATTGTTACGTCTTGGCTGGAATGTTTTGCCACATCCTCCTTATTCACTGGACCTGGCACCTTCTGATTACCACTTATTCCGATTGTTGCAGAAAGCTTTGAATGGGAAAACCTTTGCTAATGAGGAGGCTGTCAAAAGACGCCTGGATCAGTTTTTCGCCAGTAAACCTCAGGAGTTTTATGAACACGGCATAATGAATTTGGTGGACAGATGGCAAGAGGTCATTGATAAAGAGGGTCAATATATAACTGACTATACTAGTCAGTTATATAATGTTTTAAAATATAATACATACTGTATTATATTTATTAAATAAAATGTGACTTATTCCACTCTGAAAAATCGAATGAACTTATTTTCCAACCCAATAGTTCAGTATGAAATCACATATAAAGCAAAGTTTACTGTTATATATAATCTGTTTGGGTCATATTAATAAGGAACATGATATTAAATATGATATCTAGAACTGGAGATGTTATGGTTGGCTCTTTACTTGTTGCAAATGATGTTATATTCCTAGATAAGTCTGCAGATATTTGAATAATTTAACCTTCTTACACAAAATATTTGTTTAGTTCACATAAGTTATTTCTAATTTTCATAATTTGATATTCCATATGTAAAGTAAGTGTTGCATTACTTTAAATTTTTGTTAAAGAAAAAGAAGCTTTTCCAAAATTTAATCCCCTTTTTGCTGCAATTGACTTTTCTTGAAAAATTCTGGATATACATTTCAGATGTTTCAGCTCAAAGAAAATTATTCCTTTCATAAAGGTTATTATAATTTGTTGTTATTTTAATTCATTTCATTTTATAATGTTAAGGAAATTATGAATCTTAATTTCAGATTTTAGGTGTCACTAATTTCAAATTACACCTGTGAACATTTCATGATCATTGTTTTGCACTTGATTGTACACACAGAGTAAGATATCTTCAGGTATCAAATTTTATTTATTTTTTAAGAAAGATTTATTATTATAAGAACAGTTTTGAGAAAATCAAGACGAAGAGGAAAAAAAACCTAGGTATACTCACATAAATACTTACTTCTCATTATAACTTCTAGCATTCACAGTCTGAATTTACCATTTAATACCAGTAATACCATGTTGCACTTTGTGTGATTGTTATTAAATGGTCTAGGAAAAAATGCAGCAAGAGCATTAAGCTACCGTATTTACTCAAATATGACTCGCAATTTTTTTCCCCAAAATTAAAAAATCGTGGTGTGAGATATATGTGGGGATTTTCGGAAATGGAAGTTTTTCAGAAAAAAAAACAACTGACATTTATAATTAAATTCTCATTATTCATTATAATTTATAATTGCTCACATTATTTATAAAATGAATGCATTTAAACTTTAACTATGGATGTTATTTATGTGATCAGCCACTCACCTTCATCACGCGATATATTTGAATCTTTAGCGACAATGCTTATGTAATTAAATTAAAACAGTTTCATTATTGCTTGCCTTTTTATCATTTTGGAATCATAACATTTAAAACGCATGATTTAAAAAAACAAACAAACTGAAAATGGGTATGACTTACCGAGAATCTATTATTCGGTGCGCTAATTCCAGCCTTGCATATGATTGGTGCAGTATTAACAACAGATCGCATGACTCAACAACAAAGACAAGGCGATGATTATTGAGTTAAAATGCCAATTCTCTTCAACTGAATTCCAAAATATCTGAAACTGCCCTAACAACATTCGTTATCTATTTCTTAAAGTTTTAACCTTTTTTCGTATGCAAGGTATATGTGAAACTTTTTAATTTATTTTTTCATAAAGTAAAAATAGGTGCGAGATATACATGAGAGCGAGTTATATTTGAGTAAATATGATAATTAAAGGGGGGGGGGGGATAAACAACTGTCTCAGCTTCATTATTTTTAGAAATTGTGCCTGTATAGGAGTTTTATTTTTTTAAGCAACTTAACTTTAGAAACCGACTTTATTTGATTTTGCTTACTACTTGGAATTGCAAGAAATCTTATACCCTAAGGATGATCGATATCAGGTATGCATGGGTGATGCTACTTTTCAATTATAATTTTTTTTTTTTTTTTAAGTTGAAATTCTGTGATCTCTCTACGGAATAAATACATCTGCTTATATATGTTTATTGTGGTGTAATTTTTTCAATTTTTTTTTAAGTTCTGTGAGAAGCACATTAGAAAAT
This sequence comes from Typopeltis vanoorti, assembly GCF_054136105.1. Lineage (NCBI taxonomy): Eukaryota > Metazoa > Arthropoda > Arachnida > Uropygi > Thelyphonidae > Typopeltis > Typopeltis vanoorti. Next base: position 95,833,411 of record NC_143565.1, read on the forward strand.
TCTGTAAAATAAAGGCTTATGCATATGTATTGTGAGGTAATTTTACATTTATTAATGCTAATAAACAGGAGTTATATATATTATCAGGGCTTGAAAAATGTGCTTATCTGCTCATCCATGACGAGTGAGAATTTTTAGCTGACAAGTTAAAAAAATTGTTTAGTTTGTCAGTTATTTACATACTACTGATTGTTTGACTTGTTTTATGTTTGTAAATATTTGGGATTAAATTTACTTTAGAAAATTATTTCTGACAAAAAGTGAAAAAAAAATTTCCTTTGTATTTTTATCTCACTTATTATGCCTTTTAGGAGCAAAACAGTTGCACATAATGATAAAATGATGAAACAGTTTTTGCAATTGTTTTGTTGATTGTCACTGAGTTTGTCATAATGGGATAAAATCAATAAGAGGAAAAGGGTACATAAAAAAATCTCTGAAGAGCACTCAAGTACAAAGTAACCATCTATTCCTGGAAATGTGCATTTTATTTTTATATTTTTATTTATTTATTTATTTTATGTTAATATAAAAGAGAAATAAGCTGATTACTGATTAACAGTAATTGGCTTACTTCATCTCCACTGATTTGAATATGCAAAATTATTATTATTAATCGCCATTATTAGTGGACAATAAAACTTGGAAAGACAAGAAAGAAGTATTAATCCTCCCCAATTTTTCTTTTATATTGATTCTAAAAATGTAAGTATATATTTTTCTCATGTTTTTTTCAGTTGCTTCTGCATTGTATGATATCACTGGCCTTGTCTTTCTGTATGCCAGTGTTTCAGAGCCAGTCAGAATTCAGAAAATACATAGCATAGCTAAAGATTTGTGTGAACTTAGTGGGTTTATTTTATTGAGAGTTTTTTTTATTTATGTTGATTTTGAATGTTTTTACCCTCAACATTTGTTTATAATGACACAGAAGAAATTGTTTCACTTTTTTAGAAGTGATTCAAGACAGACATGCTATAAGTGTTAGAACTGCTTAGAAATGCTCATCTGTCATTAATGAATAAATAATAATAAATAGTTTATAAGTAGCTAATATATTTGTTCAAAAATTGTAGTTACACAGGAAGAAAATCAACCATAGCATTAAGAAAACTTTATAAATTCGCCAAGCCATGATTGAATATACAACTATACAAAATTTGATATATCACGAAATCCAGGTCGACACCTGAATTGTGACATATTTGCCTGAATGGTGAGCCAGCACAAAATTTTCAAGCCCTATATATATATATAAATTTATTTTTTTATCATATCATATTTGAATTATTTGAACATAATTTAGTTTTGGAAGGAAAATTAGCAATATATTTAAGACTGCTGGTATTTTAAATAATGAGATAAGGAGAAAATTTTTTTTCACCAAAAATTCTTGTAAAAGTTGAAAAATTCATGACAAACAGGTTTTAGTTACCTTAACCACTAGCATTTTTGCATTCGCATTTTTATTATTTGACATATTTGTATAGGAAATGCATATCATAAAAAACAAACATTTTTATTATTTAGTATGGTCATCTCTAAATTTATGAAAGAAATAGCAGTAAAATGAATCAAATCACCTTTATTTTATTTTATTTTATTTTTTTTTTAACTTTCCAAACATCAAATTTCTGAGATGCTATTATTATATTGCATCATGAAGATTTCTCAAAATTCACTGATTTAAATAAGTTAATAATTCATAATTTTATTGAAGAATCTCAAGAAAACACAGGTTATGGATGAAAAATTTCTTCATAGCTTCAAGATACGACACAATTGTGTTTTATGTTTGTGTGCTACCTTACCTGATATAAGGAACTTCATCATGAAATGGAAAGTGTTTTATGGAAAGTTCTCTCATGCATATAAGCTACTTAAGAAAATGTTGCAATTTTACACTTCAGTTTATAAAAAAGCACGTAGTGCAGAATTGAAAGATTCATATAATGATTGACTGTCCACTCTGTTCTTCTAGTTCAGCAAATGGTTTAATGCTTGATATGAAAGAGATATTTAGAGAAAAGGAAATAAGGGAGAGGCAGTGGAAGTAGCACAGAAAGAAAATAACATGATTTGTAGTCTTAGTATCAATCAAAGTAACAACTTTCATTCTGCAATTCTAAACTATATGAAAGGAAATTTATATTAAAAAATGAATTCAGCAATTCTTGATTCACAAAATTTGAATTAAAAGTTGCTACTCTTTCCCCTTCAAATACCATATTCCTCCTACGGGTTTAAATTTAGAAGAAGGCTAGTCCAGAAGCCTTAAGGTAGCAGTCACACCAGTGGACTATCCACCAGCAGGCTAGTCATCTGACATGGAAAACATTAATCTACTTTTCAGCCAATAGAGAAAGGTAATCAAAATAAATCCATGAAAACTTAAATCATATGTAGAAGATAAACTTTGCGAAGAACAAAATGGCTTCCGAAAAGGACGATTGTGCATTGACCCAGCTTTTACATTAAAAATCTTAATGGAAAAACATTACTAATACAACAGAGAAACACACATCACATTTGTTAGATTACCAGAAAGCCTTTGACAAAGTGTTAAGGAACAAACTATGGATCATACTCAAGAATCTAAACATTCCAAATTAGTTGCTTGCTGCAATAACTAACATGTATCAAAACAACCAAATAGCTGTAAGAATCAATGAAAAAGTTATTACAGAATGAAATCGATAAACAGAGGGGTCTGTCAAGGATGCCCAATATCACCACTCTTATTTAATATCTGTATAAGTGAAATAGTAAAGAAATGGAAGAAAAGTATGAAACTGGCATTTAAACTGGATCATGGAAATATACTTAACCACGCTACCATCGAGAACGTATATATACATCCAAGTTACCATGGATGCGAAGTGCATATTAAAATTGTAATACCATTGATATTACATTGAAATATATGATTGATACGAAGCATATGAAGATGCGTATTTGATCCATAATGGCTGGTAAGGTGGTTAATATCCTTTTGTTTGCAGATGACCAGATAATCATATCAAAAAGTGAAGAAAGAAAGATGAATTCCGAAGATCAATATATGCCTTAAACATAAGTGCAAAAAATAATTTGGAATGCAAAAATCATAGCTTTTATAGTGAGAAGTAAAATCATGGAAAATAAAATTTTATAACATATTAATTTCTTCAAATACCTTGGATGTGCTGTATCATATACAAAGGAAGCTGACATTGACATCAAAATTTCATACTTTCTGAAGATAACAGGAATGATTAATGATATTTTCAAACCTAACCAGGTTCAAAAGCATACAAGAATAAGAGTTTATAAAGTTTTCGCAAGACCTCTACTGTACAGAAGTGAATTATGGACCATAAAAACTTCTTCTGCAGAAGAAGAAGAAAAAAAAAAAAGAAATTCCTGCAAAAGACATCAGGATATACTCTTTGGGTCAAAAGAAGAAGCACAGAAGTTCATGAAGAACTAAAAATAGACTCAGTAATGGACAATGTATATGAATACTGAAAGAAGTGGATTGAACATATTGAAAGCATGGACAGTTCAAGACTACCCAAAATATACTCCGATACCACCAGTTGGAGGATATAGAAGTCAGAGACAACCAATGAAAAGATGGCATGGTACCAGAACATGCCACATACCAGAACTAGGTCCCTAAATTCCTGAAAGTATGATGATGATTTATGATTTTGTTTTTTCTTTATTTTGCTTCAAGTGGACTACTAAAATTATCGCTTGAAACCACAACTGAAAAGATCTGATAAATTTTAATAGAGATCCTAAGCACTAATTTTAAGTCCAGTAAAAAATATATATATATATTGAGTTGACTGGAACACATTTTAGTGGATATCCTAAATAATAAATTTCATTAAATTCTGTTCATTCAGAGTAGCAGGGTTATTGCTTTGTAATCTTATCTTGACACATTTTGCCAATTTTTCATAAAGATCACAATTATTGAATTATAGCTAGCCAGAGACAAGAAATGATATGTATATAGATGTCAAAAATTTATTAGCTCATATCCAAAAATAATATGAATATAATGAAGAAGGAGGAAAAAATTAGTATCTAGTTCAAATATGCTACTTTTTAAATAAAATGCAGAGAAATTTAGAGAAATGCTTCATAGATTTTTTCTCATAGCCTTACGTTTTTTTGCTTCTGTTGTGTAATTAATGCAGGTCTCAGCAGATGGTTTCCAAAGTCAGGTGATACAAATTTTAAATTCATTTGACCACAGATGCAACAAGTTGAACATATCTCTATGACATATTTTCTGTATGAGCATGCTTTACACATTATGACCATATAAAGATTTGACAATTTTAACTGATTTGACTGCAAGATTTGACTGCATTATCAAAGGAGTAATATTAAAAAGTCATTAAGTCAATCCATGTATTTAATTTGTTTCTTTAAGTTTTTTTAGTTTGAAAAGTATTCTAGTGTTTATAAACTGCTAAACTATACTCTTGGCAGATGAGCATGAGCAATGTGGAGAACAGTGATTTTTTATTTTTTTTTATTTTTTAATTTTTAAAATCTCATTCATGAAAGGTTGTAAACCTGTAGTACATGAGCACCATGGGTAGGCTTAATTAAATAAATCTCAAACATGGACTTTTTTTTTTTCCTTCAGATCCATTTAGTAGAAGTGGTAGTAAAACTGGATAATAAAATTTATCAGCCACCAAAACACATTTACAAGTAATATGCTTCTTTCTGTGATTATGCTAAAATTCTTGAATGTTCCAGTGTAAGAGCCACATAACTAATTCTGAGATATTGGAAAAAAACAACAAAAAAAACAAAACAGCCTATATAGTTTGCAACTAGTTTTGTATATTTTTTTGTACACTTCTTCAGGAGAGTTTGTTAAACATAAGTTAAATTCCAGAAGACATTTTTGTATCAAATTTAGCAGGCATGGAATTAGCCAAAACTCAAGAACATTCGCAAGTATTTGTAGGCATTGGGGGGAGGGGATTTGAACTGGCAGCCTGTTGGTTGGAGTGCACTTGAAATCGTATATGAATATTTAACAATCAGTAGTATGCTATTCAAATAACTAGTACAGTAGGCTTTTTAAGGACTTGATCAGTATGGTTGGTTATGTTGTGTTTTAATTTGAACAAGAATGATTGACTGTAAGCTTTAAATACAGCATTTTGAGATATGGTCACCAAATTGCATCTGAGGTTTGTACATGATGAACAACACACACCACCTCATTAACAGGCATACCACACTGCCTCACTTACTTCAGCCATAATTCAAACTTGTTAAATTGAGCCTTGATAATGAATTAGAATTCAGTGTATCAATGATACATTGAATTCATATTTGGAGTAATAGTTTGAGACAGTGTGAAAAATAAGTATTAAGTCATACAGTTGAGGATGCAAGTATGTTAATATAGCAGAGAAAATGGTGATAATATTAAGGACCTTTTAACAGAAAAGTAAAAGCAAAGTATTATTAATGGGGAAATTTAATGTGGAAAATATTGAATGGAGAAAAAAATGACTTCCAATACAATGAGTGGTAAATATTTGGAGCAACTTTGTATCTGAAGTAACATGAACTTGCTAGAGGGGATAGACTGCTGGATTTCATAACATCTCAAGAATGGTGGATTATATTAATTACCTAAGTTTTCTCAGCGATAGTTGCATTTGATCTTGCAAGAGGAATTAAGACTACGAAAAGTGGTGATTAATTAGAACAGAAGAATTGAATTAAAAATAAAAAAATATATATATATATAAAAACACATCATCTTTGGTGGTAAGATAGTTGCAAAATATTAATGACTAGTCATTATTTAATGAAGTGACACTAATGCAAAATGGCTAACCCTGAAGGATATCTTGCATATTTTAATACTATTTTTATTCTAAAAAATAAATTTGATATTCTGAAATTTATTTAATATTATTATTATTGTCTTGCACGATAATCAACACCAGTACTATTCCCAAACCAGTTACACCTATTTACAAACAGGTAGAAAAGAAATGTCATTCAGGACAACAGACCTATAGCTAATTTGCCTATCATCTCCAAATTTCTTGAAAAAGCAATACATGCAAGAATACAAAACTACTTATAGAAAATTCTAGTAGAAAGGCTTATTTTTGGCTATTCATAACAATTTTTTTAGGAAATAACTTATACTAAATATTAATTATAGTAACTTTAATTAATACTTTCCTATATTTTGGCAACATTACATTGCTATTACCAAGGATCACAAAATAATATGTGCATGCAGATACTAACACTGGACAAATGAAGCTGAAGAAAGGCACCCAAAGTTGGGCCTAGATGGCACTCCTTATTGGGCTAAATCAGGAAGGTGCCATTAGTTGATTTGCCCATGAGAAATGGATACAATGTGTGTGTGTGTAAATAAATATATATATATATATAAAAAATATTACACTGCTTCTTCCATTGCAACATTAGCAATGGCAGGGTTTTGTGGAACAGTTATCCCACACTTTGTAGATGCACCATACATAAAGATTTCTAAGATCTTGAAGCTCTATACCTGCAGTTGCATTCATACCTTTAAATCAGTTAGAACAGTCCTTTGATTCATTAAGTTTCAATCGCTGATATGCAAGTATTTGTGTACAAGATAACATTTTGGTGCAACATCCCATATTTTGATCAGGTAAGTTTTTGAGGGAGTAACAGTGAGGAAAATTAGCAGATAAGGAAAGACAAGACAGGCTATTCTCACATGCCAGAAAAAATCATGCAAAGCAAGCTGGAGCTTGTATTTCATGCCTTATTCCTGTGAAACTGATATATAGATATATCATACTCAATTTGGAATGTCAATCTTTCACTTGAATCATTTGCTTGTGCTCTTTGATCATAATTGATTTTTCATCAGTATTTCATTAAATCTTTTTTCACATATCATCATGACTGCTGGATACATGAGGTGCAACAGGCCACATAGTGGAAAGTTTTTTACTATAACAAACTTTTCACTATATTCAAAATCTAGTCATGTTCTTAAAGCATTGTTTTCTTAAAAACTATTATTCATATGTCAATTACTAGTTTATTTTGTAAGTTGTGTATCACTTGTATTTTTATACTTAATTACAGTTGACTCTCACTGTTGCAGCATGTAGGGTCCATAGGCATGGTTTATTATTATTATTATCTTTTTTAAATAACGAAACCTGTGGTGCGTTCATAATTAGAAGAAACACACGTATAAACCACAGTGAAAATTATTTAATTGTAAATATTTCATCCTAAGTATCTTAGGACATCATCACTACAGTATTTAAACAAAAATTAGGAATAACATACGGTTAGGGCACATGATTACAATAGAATCTCATGAAAATGTGCATAACGTGCTAAAGTAGTAGTAAAAAAAAAAAAAAAAAAAAAAAAAAAAAAAACCTTTAATTATTTAACACAGTTTTGTATGATAATTTCCCATACTTGAGGAATAGTAAGAATGTTGTTGCGGTTTAGGTTTGGTCTGTGTAGTAGGGCTTCAGAACTTTCTTTGTATAAACATTCATCTTTAAATAAAGATCTATGTAAAAGTTTAGCCTTTTCCCAATGGATCCTATGGTTTGGATTTTCAATTCCGTGTTGAGAGAGGCCAGATTTCTGCGGTTTAAGAAGACGAATGTGGTCTTGATGTTCCGAGATGCGTTTCTGAACAGACCTACCTGTCTGTCCAAAGTAAGATAATTTGCATGAGCATGGAATCTCATAAACACCAGGTAACTTCAAGGGTGAGAATTTGTCCTTAGGAGAAGGTAATAAGTTGTAAATTTGGTTGATAGGTTTGTAAGTAGTGGCAAAATTGTATTTCTTCATAATTTTAGAAAGACGTTCTGAGATGCCTTTAACGTAAGGTATGGTAATCCTATGCACTTCTTCCTGTCTGGTTTGATGTATGCAGAAGTGACTGATGATTTTTGAGTTGTTTTGGGATTATATCCTTTTAGGATAGCTGTATTTTTGATAACTTCTAATTCCTGGTTTAAAGATTCTTCAGAGGAGCAGAATTTGTGTGCTCTGGAAACTAGTGATTTAATAATGCCAGATTTCTGAGATGGATGATGAGCAGAAGAATTGTGAATGTAGCGACCTGAGAATGTAGGCTTGCGAAAGACGGAAGTGGCGATTTACATTCCCAGGTCACTACATTCACAATTCTTCTGCTCATCATCCATCTCAGAAATCTGGCATTATTAAATCATTAGTTTCCAGAGCACACAAATTCTGCTCCTCTGAAGAATCTTTAAACCAGGAATTAGAAGTTATCAAAAATACAGCCATCCTAAATGGATATAATCCCAAAACAACTCAAAAAATCATCAGTCACTTCTGCATACATCAAACCAGACAGGAAGAAGTGCATAGGATTCCCATACCTTACATTAAAGGCATCTCAGAACGTCTTTCTAAAATTATGAAGAAATACAATTTTGCCACTACTTACAAACCTATCAACCAAATTTACAACTTATTACCTTCTCCTAAGGACAAATTCTCACCCTTGATGTTACCTGGTGTTTATGAGATTCCATGCTCATGCAAATTATCTTACTTTGGACAGACAGGTAGGTCTGTTCAGAAACGCATATCGGAACATCAAGACCACATGCGTCTTCTTAAACCGCAGAAATCTGGCCTCTCTCAACACGGAATTGAAAATCCAAACCATAGGATCCATTGGGAAAAGGCTAAACTTTTACATAGATCTTTATTTAAAGATGAACGTTTATACAAAGAAAGTTCTGAAGCCCTACTACACAGACCAAACCTAAACCGCAACGACGTTCTTACTATTCCTAAAGTATGGGAAATTATCATACAAAACTGTGTTAAATAATTAACGTTTTTTTTTTTTTTTTTGTACTACTTTAGCACGTTATGCACGTTTTCATGAGATTCTATTGTAATCATGCGCCCTAACTGTATGTTATTCCTAATTTTTGTTTAAATACTGTACTGATGATGTCCTAAGATACTTAGGATGAAATATTTACAATTAAATAATTTTCACTGTGGTTTATACGCGTGTTTCTTCTAATTATTATTATTATCAACAGACCTCCATGGAGTCGAGCGACTCATCGTGGAAGGTCCCATCTCACATACACAGCTCATCATACCCAGACTAAAATGCATTCACTGTCCTGGCACTCACCACTTTCAGACAATTCATTCCAGTCACCCACCACTTTCCATGCAAAAAATCTACTTCTCATCCCCTTGCTCACACCCACCTTATACAGCTTCCAGGGATGGCCTCTTGTCCTTTCCCTGTCTCCAGATATTTATGAAAAATCTCATTCACGTTAACCTGGTAATCCCTCCTTACCAACTTATAAGTCTCAGCAATGTCTCCCCTCTTCCTTCTGTTCACTATGTTCTGCATTCTATCAATCTGTCTTCATATTCACATTCTGCAGACCAGAAACCAACTATCAATTGTCTCTGGATTCTCTCCAGCATCTCATCATCATTTTGACAACCTGGCAACCAAATCTATGCACAGTAATCCATATGCAGCCTGATCAAAGTCTTTTACAGAGGAGTCAAAACACCCTTACTTCTGTAAGGATGTTTTGAGTTTTGTAAGTGTTGTCTGCATCATTCCCATAATCTTCTGTGTCATCCTCACAGTTTTAGCAAAATGTTCATGAAATTTCCAGTTTATCCACCACAACTCCCAAATCCTTCATCTCCTCCACCTCCTCCAAAATATCTCCACCAATCCTATACTCTGCATCCCATCTTTGCTTCTCAAATTTTAAAACCTTACGCTTTGTTACATTAAACTAACATCACCCCCCCACCCACACGCACACACACTCGCTCATTTAGATAGTCTATTTAGGTCTTTGCAAAACTACAACATCTGCTCTACTTCTCATAACTCTCCCCAACTTTACATCATCTGCAAATAACTGTATATCACAATTTAAGCTCTTTCCAATGCCATTTACATACATATTAAACAACAATTGCTCTTAATCACACCCCTGGAGCATGCCACTAGTGACTTTCCTCTTCTGAGATATCACTCCCTCATACACAACCTGTTTATATTTATCAGGCAGCCAATCTCCAATTCTATGTACTAATCTACTATCTAAACTGCCCACTGTTCCAATTTAACTATTAGTTTTTGTCATGTGGTAATCTAGCAAAAGTCTTTGCAAAATCTAAATATACTATTGTATATGCATCCCCCCCTTGTCCAGTGTATTTGTTACCTTTTTATAATAAGTAAGCAGATTACTAAAGCACAATCTTCCTTTAGCAGACCCATGCTGTATATTAAAGAGAATACTACTGCTGTATCCACCCCATTCTGAATCCTTGTCCTCAGTAGTTTTTCCTTGACCATAACTCCAGACAAGGAGATTGGCTTATAATTCAAATCCTTAGTCTTATCTCCTCCTTTATGAAGCAGAACAATTTTGCATCTTTCCATTCCTTTGGGACATGGGCTAATCTAAGACTCATGTTGAAAATCCATGTTAAAGGTGTTAACTCACTGGAACATTCCCTCAAGACACACAGTGATATACAAGTAAGTCCCATTCACTTGTTGACATCAAGTTACTGAATTCCTCATATACCTCCTGCTTACTCACCATTACTGGTTCCTCCCCCATTCCCACTGCTCTCAAGTTCTGCATTATGTTACAATCACAAGGATAGAATACTTTAATGACTTGCTCATTTCTGTTTCTATAATGTCCCATTAACCCCGCTTCTCAGACATGACTCCTCTACACTCTTGTCTTATCCATTCCTGTCTATCATCACTGATATTACACCCTTCCCTCTCCATATCCAGATATCACCCCCACATCCTTGACTGTATTAATCATTTCTTGCTCACCCACACATCTACTCCTGAAACCATCATCTACACTTTTCATGCAGTGTCCCCCTGTCCACCCTGACCTCCCCTGTTTCCTTGTCCACTCTATGTTCCTTTTCTCTTATTCTCTCCACTCATTCCACTTATCCTTCCATTCACAAACTTTTCTACCTTAATCTCCTGTTCTTCCACAACACCTCTTGCTTCCTCAGGTCTTTACATTCACTTCAGTCATTCTCTCTTGCAGCAACAGTTTCTCCAACTGACTCATACCAAACCCATGCAAATGCAGCCCATTTATTTTATACAGCTCTATGCACTGCTCAGACTCATTCCACACATTCAGGAAATCAACTATTTTCTCCTCACACAACTCTGTTAGCATACCATTCAAAATCTTTGCTCGCCTTCTCAGCTCATCATTATCATACCTTAACAACATGCTGACTACCTTACCTACCACACTGTTATCTTTCACTTTCCTTAAGAACCTCATGACATCCCTCCGTACATTCTTCTTACCAGTCAAATCATTCATGCCTTCTATTTTTTGCTCACGCCTCTTATCTAATGCTTCAACCACCTTGCTCATTCTTCCTCCTGCACCTTTTCATCCATCACATGTCTTATCATCAAATCTCGATACATTGCCACTGTCACATCATTCAATATTTCTTTCACATTTTTGTCAATTCTTTTTCTCATTCTTGTGCAAATCTGTAATTCTCCTCAGGTCATTCCTCATACATTTAATCTCTTGCCTCATCTTTGCCACCTCTGCTTTCATATCTTGAATTAGTTATCAGTACCATTTATGCAGATTGCATTTTCATTACCTTGCACATTTGTTATAATGATACCATTATAATGAATAGTTTATTATAATGAATTTCCTTTGGCATAACATCATGCCCATGAGACTTTATTCAGGACTTTACAAGTTTATGATAGTGAGTGGTTGAATTTGTTCTAATGATGTTTGCTGTAGTGAGTGTTGTATAATATCTTTCAGTTTCTTGTATCCCTGTCTCATAAAGGGAGGGATACAAAAGGCCAAATTGTAGGAAAATAATAAAGCTTTGGCTAGATAATGTAACGAGAGCTTTTATTTTCATCTGCATTTATTATTTATGGAATTTTAAGAACTAGATTATAATATTCAAAATTACTCCTGATTATGTAGGTTCTGTGAGTAGGCTTTTGTGCAGAATGAGCAGCATTATTATTATTAAGAGAGACCTTCAGGGAGTCAGAGCGAGGTAGGCCACATACTACACACACCAGCTATCATACTTATTATTGAATTCATTCACACTTCTTGCACTCACGACATCCAATGGCAATCCGTTCCAATCACGCACCACCCTCCGAGAGAAAAATCTAGCCCTCACACCCATCTTGGTGGCCTTCGTTCTCATCTTCCAAGGATGCCCTCTCGTCCTTTCCCCACCCTCCATAAATTGAAAAATTCCATCAATTGAAATCCTGTATGATCCTTTCAAAAGTTTGTAAGTCTCAATCATATCACCTGCTCTTTCTGCTGTTTACTAGTGTCTGCAGTCTACAAATTCTCAATCTGTCTTCATAATCAGTATTCCACAATCCTGATATCATTTTTAATATATCAGGAAACCAGTGATTCTGATCCAATATATCAGAATCACAACGGAAACCAGGAGACCAGACCTGCGCACAATAGTCCAACTGAGGTCTTATTAAGACCTTGTAAAGAGGCAAAATAACATCCTTATCTTTACCTGTGAACGTTTCAGCATTGCAGTTATCTTTTGAATTGTATTTGCAATCTTTGCCACGTGGCCCCTAAGCTTCAACTTTCTATCTATTAACACTCCAAGATCCCTAGCCACATTAGTTTCTTCTAGCCTAATTCCACAAATATAATACGACATTGAATATCTAATCATGCCGAAGTGAATGACTTTACATTTCCTAACATTGAACTGACACCCATTTTCCCATGCCCACAATTCCAGCCTATTCAAATCATTCTGCAAAGACTTCATATCAGCAGCATTCCTGATTACCCTACCTATCTTTGCATCATCATCAGCAAATAACTGTATGTCGCTTGTCAAATCCTTCCCAATATCATTAATGTACAGATTGAATAACAGTGGACCAAGCACTGATCCCTGTGGTATACCACTTGTTACCTTAAACCTTGCAGACTCAGATCCCCCATATACCACTTTTTGATATCTGTCAGTCAGTCATCCTGTTATCCATGCTAATATTGTATAACCCAAACCCATTTTCTCCAATTTATGCAGCAGTCTGCCATGCTGTATTCTGTCAAAAGCCTTAGCAAAATCCCAAAGTATCATGGTGTATCCATTCCCCTTGTCTAGTTCAATGGTAACATTGTTATAGAATGTGAGCAAGTTGCTAAAACATGACTTTCTCTTAGTAAACCCATATTGTTCATTGCAAAGTAGAGATTCACTGTTAACCCATTTCTGAATGCAGGCCCTAACCAATTTTTCCAAAATCTTCACCACCACTCCTGAGATACTAATTGGTCGATAGTTGGATACATCGGTCTTTGCACCAATCTTGTGCAATGGAATTATCATACATTCCATTCCTGTGGAATCTTCCCTGTTCTGAGACTCATATTAAACATCCTGGTCAAAGGAATGGCCAGTTCAGCTGAACACTCTTTTAGCACATATGCTGATATTCCCTCAGTCCCTATTGCTGAATTCTTATTCAGTTTGTGCAACAGCTCTAATACTTCAGCCTCACACACCTGTGTTTCTTCATTTAGTGAAGAGGTAACAGTGAGCTCAATGTTGCGTTCACCAGGTTGATAGCTTTTAACGAAATGGGCACTCATTAACTGAACAACCTCTTCTGCACCTGTAACCCTCACACCATCTGTATTTAGAAGTTATTCTTTCATATTCATTCTTTTTTTACTTGTAGCATATCGATAGAATTCTTGTGGGTTGTCTTTAGCACACAGAGCCAGTTTCTTTTCATAATCAGACTTTGCTTTCCGTACAACAGTTGTGACTATTCTAGCCTGCTGCTTATAACGTTCATAACGGACATCATTCTTATGCAAATGGTATTCCTTTCACATCCTCCTGTTCTTATGAATCTCTTGCTTAATAAGATTACACGATTACACATCCATTTGACTCCTACCCTGTTTATTCTTTGAACTCTTGGGACACATTTTGATATCGCATCATTTAAGTATTGTTTAAATGCTTCCCATGCATTGTTGATATTCTTTCCATCCAGCAACCAATCCCATTCCACTAAACTCAGTATATTCCTCAGTTGGTCATAATTTCCTGCTTTGTAGTTCAGCATGTAACCTTTTCTGAATGGAACATTCATAAACTTAGTCACTTCCCAAGTGAGTAACGCATGATCAATGTCACCAACTGGAGGCAGAATAGTTACGTCTTTAACTGAAACGTCCTCTGACAATATAATCAAATCTAACACTCTTTGACCTCAAGTTCCTTCTTTCACATGCTGCTTGAGGAAATTGTCCTGCAACAGCTCAATAATGCATTTTCATCCTTCTCATGAGATTCTACTGCTACTCAATTAATATTGGGATAATTAAAGTCTCCCATTATGATTACTCTTTTTGCACTCACCTTTTCTATTTGGTGATGCATTTCTTCATCACAGCAACCGATCCACCAGGTCTGTAACAATACCCCACTCTGTAATTTGCCTTGTTAGATTCCACCTCACACCAGATGGCTTCAAACTCACTGCCACATGAAATATTGTTAGTAGTATTATTACATTCATAATAATAATAATAATTCTAATTCATAATAATGACTTAAATCCAGTTAGAGTTCTTAACTCTAACTGGATTTAAGTCATCCAATATCATTAGCAACACACCCCTCCTCTCCTATCTACTCTATCCTTCCTAAAAATACTGTACCCATAACACTCGATACCAGTTAGTGGGTCTGATAGCCAGGTCTCACTAATTCCTACAATCTGAGGTCGCAACATATTGACTAAGGCAACAAACTCTACCCCTTGGTTTCTGATACTCTTAGCATCCCACCACACGCTCACCAAACATGATTGTAGGGTGCTAAGAAGGATAATATCCAAAAACCACCATTCATCAGCCAACATGCTGGATGTGGAATTCTGGGCATCACTGGAACACGCACAAAAACATTTAGAACCGAGGCTCACAACATGGGTTTCCATGGTAGTACCACAATATGCAAGCTCCAACATTACCTGAACCAACATGCAGCGTTATGTTGGTTCAGGCAATTCGTTCAGTGGTGCAAAGAGCATGTACAGTGGGATGTGGAAACTTGGAAATCTGTGTTATGGAGCAACGAATGACGCTACACTCTCTACCAAGCAGATGGATGGCTGTGGGTGTTGCGGATACTTGATGAACATCTCTTATGAGATTGTATAACCCCAACTATGTAGCCATGTGATGGTATGGTTCTGGATAATGCAATGCTTCCTAGATTGTGGCATTTCTACGGAACTGACCATTGTCTGCTGCTGTAACTGTGTGGTTTCTGGACATGAAAGCCTTGCTGGTCTTCACAGAGCCCCGATCTCAACCCTATTGAACATCTGTGGATTGAACTGGGGTGTCAGTTGAGATTAAAGAACATCTGACCCACAACCATTCAGGACCTCATCATTACATGTTTATTTCATTATATTTCAAGTCATGTAGCACATGTAGACTTATTTTAATGGTATGTGCCTTTTGAGGTTAGAAGTAAACAAGATTCTGTAGAATGGGAACTGTGCTTTAGTTGTGCATGATCAGTTTTAGTTTTTTGGGATTGTATTCAAGATTAATGCAATAGCTTTACTATGTATGCCAGATGTTTCCTGGAACTTGATTCTTCTAAATGTCAAAAGTGTTGCGTTACATCAGAAATATTTCCTGACATTAGACTGTGGAAATGATTACCATCATTTTTGTGATTTGCATCTTTGGGGGAGGTGGGGAAAGGACTGATACTATGACACTACTATACATGATACAGATTAAGTTTACATTATTCATAATCTCCTATCAACAATTTCTCTCCAAATTAATTTATTACTTCTCAGCACTCTGATATTGTCATCTCATATTTTCGTCGGCACTTCTGACCAAATCAAACTACCTAAATCTTAGTTTTCCTTTGGGTCTATTTCCCCATCATCTTGGCGTCATGATAACAGGAACATCATGATGGAATAACAGGAACATCGCCTCACTACCATAGCCCATTGGCCAGCTTGTTATTGCTGCCTTTGAAGTATATTATTTAAGAAATACTTTTACTCAGACTGTTACTACTACTGAGCTTAGAAAAAGCTTCAGAGGATTTTGGGAGGAATACAATATTTTGCATTGTACAAAGAATGTAGATGTGTAATTGAGTGAGGTGACAGCAGAGTGTATGAATGGTCTTTGGAAGAAGCTGTTGAAAATAGCATTACAAAAGATTGGTGACAAGATAGCATTGCTAGCTAAAGAGCTGGAGTTGGAGGTTGACAATGAAGATTTTGAGCATTTGGTGGAAACCATGTAAGAAGAGCTTTCAGATGAAGACCTTATCGAGCTAGAATCATAGTTGCAGAAAGAGAAGAAAAGCAGAACAAGAAGCCTTCAAAAAAGTTTACAGTGGGAAAAAAAAAAAAACTGGCTGAGGAAATGGACTCTGTTAATAAGGCAATTTGGTTAACTGAGGAAATGGATCCCAACATAGAGACATTTATCAAAGCAGACAATGATGCAAGTTGCAACTACTTGCCAATGAGAAAATTATATAGAATAGAAAAGCTGTCACCTCATCCCCTGAATGAGCCTAAAACTTTTGCAAGTTATGAATCTCATGAGTCATCCTCAGAATACTTTGTTTCATTTCCTGAATTTAAAGAATTTGTTGTTGATGACCTTGCTTTACCTGCTTCCTCCAGTGAATTGTCTAATTAATAAAGTAGCAGCGTTGAAGAATTACTCTTCTCCATGTGTTTCCAGATGATTATTTTAATAGTGAAAGTGTACACTCATGTTTTTGTTTATTACAGTACAGTGCTGTGTATATATGCAGAAATTTTATTCTATAATTTGTACATTGTTTTTTTTTTCACTGTAAACCAAGAATAAAATTAATTTAACAAATCTGACCTACATATTTAGAAGTCAGTAATGTTAACATATCCTTTTGCTTTATATAGTGATTTCTGACTTATAAACTTTTTGACTTACAATGGGGCAATCAGAATGGAACCCCACTGCAAGTCAAGGTCTGACTAGTTCTTTGCTGGTGACAGTCAACTTGGGAAACTGGTGGACTTTTATCATTTATAAGGAAAACTCATTACTGAGTTTCATTTAATTAAAATTGCAAAATTATATATTTATTTATGTTTTTCTATTGTCTTAGATATGTACACAATAAAGCTTGATAAAAATTTGTCTTTGGTTATTTTGAGTTTTGATCTGTTGAGTTTTATTTCTGTTATATCATGGATTATTTGAATTTTATCTATAAATTTATGACTTAGTTGGATGTTATTTCTGTATTATGGAACAGTTCAAGAGCTTTTTTTCTTTATTACGAAATTTTCTTAGTTTGGTAGTTTCTTTGTATAGAATATTTTTTTTTCCCCCTTTGTGGATATTATCTCCAGAAAAATAAGTATTTCTTCACATATTTTGACATTTGAGTTTTGCAATTTTTTCATAACTTTTTATTTTCCTCTGCCTGCCTTTGCTGATCTCTCTTTTTGAATATTGATTTTCTTCTTGCATCATGTCTTTTTGATTCAGTGAAGTACTTATTTCTATCCTCTTTTTATTCTCCTTCTGGAAATGAAATTTAATACTTTTTCTAAATGCAGTGATCTGTCATAGAAAATATATTCTTGGGATGGATGATGAGCAGTCATGTAGATTACACAGCACAGAAAGTGTTAGTGTTGTCTTTGGTGCAGTGCAGGTAAGTAAGGTTTTTCTTTCCTGAGAAACTTGGGGTTTTGACCTTGCAACTCAGAAAAATTTACAGTAGAACACACATACACACTATGCTAACAGGGTGGTCCAGAAGTAACAGAACAGTTGCCAAGACAAATAGTCATCATTATTTTATAATTTTTGAAACAGTTTCTATAATTAGCTTCTGTTTTTCTTGTGTATCTAAATATTATGTTCTATACACTTATGCAGTGCATACTTACATATATATATTTGTTCTTTTAATAATATTTTTTTCTGCTGAAATGTGAAATATGATTGCCATGTTACTTCTGAACCATCCTGTATAATAATATACTAGTTATGATATAAATTAAAGATACCAAGAAATTATACAAATATATTCCAATATACTTCCAACAAATATACTAGTTAGGATTAGGAACATGAAATGCAGCTCTCTGTTAGATTCCCAGGTTGTCTCCGTCTTCCATGCCAGCTTAAAATCGAACTGATCTTTTAGCAGTGATGAAGGTGGAAGCTGGCCATCATCACTTGATTTTCAAAAAGTTAGGACTACAGTGTAGCCTTTTATTGTCTTTGAAGAATAAAATGGTATAGAGGAGATATTTTATTTATTTTTTACTATTTATTTATACCTAATTATTATATTATTTCTTTAGAATCTCCTGTAATGTAAACAGTATGGTGATGTTTAATATACATAAAACTAAAAAGATATTTAATGTTGAGCAATGTATTATGTCAAGTGAAAATAAATGCCTCAGCTGATATATCAAAATTACCTAATTTGCATTCGGCATGACCTTCCCTATCACATGCCTCAGTGGGTTTGAACACATGCAGCTACAGTACATGGCATGTTTTTGTTATATGGAAACTCATCTGACATTACCTGGGAGGGCATCCATTCATGACCTAGAATGTGGCCTTACTCAATTTCCTTACTCCAGACTTCAGGCCTGCTGCTGTCTGAATTTTGTCATGGGGAATATGTTTTATTTTTATGTGGCTCCCACCCACGAAAGGTTTTTGTAAACCTATAAACTTGTTTCTAACATCATTTTTATAGGGGAAAATTTTTATTTTATTTATTTATTTTTTTGAGGAATGCATCTGATTAATCATGCCTATTTCAAGGTGTTATTTGAAAGCATCATATGGTTCTTTATTTCTTATAGTAATCAGTTCTCTTAAGAATAACATTGTTTGATGTTATTTCTGATCATCATACAGTATTATTCACCAGACAAAGGAGCACCTCAGAACATAATAACATAATGTGGTCATCAGACATTTCCTTTGTCTGATGACCACATAGCTAATCACCCTACTTGTCTGATTATCCCCTGATGGCACATTTGCTCATCATTTGGAAAGACTTGTGTTCAGATCCTGTCTAGAAGATTCAAACGGACTTTTATGTGGGCTTTTCAAAGGTGAGTTAGTCATTCTTGTATGATAATGGAATCTTGCAAAATGCAGAAACTAGCTGGAGAACACAATTAAGATATGTAATACTGTCCCCTCATAGTATTCATTACTTTGAATGCAATTAATGCAACTTTGTCTAGGATCTGAGGAACATTTATCAGCACTTTACAGATGAGGGTGAGTCACTGGTTGCACATGCAAGTGGCTGGGTTTTTCCATCCTGCAAATAATGCACACTGGCCACAGAGCAGTTGCTTGAGTTTACCCCAGCACCCCACTCAACCTTTTCAGTTTGTAATAATTACCTAAAAATCACAGATGTAATTGATTTATTAATTTTAGATATAATTTGTGGATATGTTGTTGGTGCTACTGATGGCACCTTACTCTGTGGTGCAGTATAATCTTTCCTCTCCTTGCACCAATAATCCCAAACCAACCCCCACTATGTACACTTTGTTACTTGAATGATAGTTCATTGTAACTAGTATCCAGAAATGACCTTGTTCCACTTGATCATTTCTGGAAGCCAGTAATGAATACAACAATCGTGAAGAGCTATAAGTCAGTGCTTGCTTTCCAAAGCAATTATTGCTGCTTGAAAATACATTTTTTCTATTGATCTGTGTTTGCAGAAATGCTAAACATATGTAAGATGGTGATAAAAACATAAGGGCTCCAATTAAATAGTAATTAGTTTTTTTCAAGCATGGTTGCTTTTAAGACATTTCAGTTATAAATGATACTCTGAAGGATTTAAGTTCACAACTTTGCATTTTTGATTTTTAATTATATTTTGTCACTCATACATTCACTGTCAAGTTCAGTAAACATTTATCAGAGGTTTACAGACTCTGACTAAGGTTTACAATACTTAGTCAAAAAACCTAAAAAGCAGAGGTTTTTTTGAACCTTGTTCACAAAATTTTCACTTACTGAGGGAAAAAAATGTTAAGAAGGTAAGTTGAAATAATGTGATGTACATTTTTTTTTGAATAACCTCTGCAGTATTGGTTTGTACAATATATTTAAATCATACGAGGGCTGTTCGATAAGTCTGTGCAAAGTCTAAGAGATGGTGCCACCGGTATGTTTCGAGGTTATTTTTAGTTGCTGGCAACTATTGGAGGATCACACACTAAGTTTCAGTCAGATCTATTACCCTGTGTTGGCATTCATTTGAATCGATCAAGTACCGTGATTTGTGAAAAATGGATGAGAAAGAATTTCGTGTAGTGATTAAACATTACTTTTTGAAAGGCAAAACAGCTCAGGAAACCAAAGCTTAGCTTGATAAACATCATGATGAATCTGCACCTTTGATTAGAATGATTTATAAGTGGTTTAATAATAACTTTTGAAGTGGCCATATGAGCACAAGTGACGCTGATCGTTCTGGATGCCCTGTGGAGGTCACTACTCCAGAAATTATTGAAAAAATCCATGATATGGTGATGGATGATAGAAGAGCGAAGATGCGTGAAATTGCTAAGGCTATGGACATCTCAAATGACCATGTACATAATATTTTACATGAACATTTACATATGAGAAAACTATCTGCGAGATGGGTGCCGCATTTGCTCACACTGTATCAAAAGCGTCAATGTGTGAACTGTTGCAAGGACAGCGTGAAGCTGTTTCAATGGAATCCAGAGGAATTTTTGCATCATTTCGTAACAGTGAATGAAACATAGATTCGTCACTACCAACCTGAGACCAAGGAACAGTCAAAACAATGGGTTGCAAGTGGGGAATCTGCACCAAAGAAAGTGAAAACCGTTCCTTCAGCAGGAAAGGTTATGGCCACCATCTTCTGGGATGCTCGTGGCATAATCTTCATAGACTTCTTGGAAAAGGGCAAAACAATTACCGGAGTGTATTATGCTTCTTTACTGGATCATTTAAATAATGAAATAAAGGAAAAACGACCACACTTTGCGAAAAAGAAGATTCTTTTTCAGCACGACAACGCACCTGCTTGCTCTTCTACAATTGTGACCACAAAATTGTTCAATTTATGCTACGAAGTCCTTTCGCATCCCCCCCCCCCCCACTCTCCAGATTTGGCTCCCTCGGACTGTCTGTTTCCAAACATGAAAAAATGGCTGGCAGGAAAGAGATTTTCATCAAACGATGAGGTGATTGCTGAAAGAACTGCCTATTTTGAAGAGTTGGACAAATCATACTATATTGATGGGATCAAAAAACTCGAGCATCGTTGGACTAAGTGTATAGACCTCAAAGGAGACTATGTTGAAAAATAAAAAAGGTTTGTCCCAAAAAAATTATGTTTTCTTCATTTTTGCATGGACTTATCAAACAACCCTCATATCTGTACCTTTTCATTAGGTACCATTTTCATATTTTTATGTTTTTATTGACTTACAGAATTTTTTGTTTGTTTTATTACTTTATTCTGTTTTGTTTTGTTTTGTTACCTTTTCGCTATATTTCTGTGTTTTTGTCCTAAAACCTTTTTTCACTTAATTATGATATAATAAATGTTCTAATCTTTTATGTAATTTTAGCTTTGTGTGTGTGTGTGTGTGTGTGTGTGTGTGTGTGTGTGTGTGTGTGTGTGTGTGTGTGTGTGTGTGTGTGTTTCAGTCAGTGTGTTCTCTAAACCAATTAATTTGATGGTGACCACTATCTCTCAGTACCGTGATTGTCCAAAGTGAATATTTACACATTCAGTATCTTTTCATTTCATCCTGTCATGTTTTATCAGAGCCTACAGGAATGAATTAGGTCCATTCTCAATATCAAGTGATTACAAGATAGGTTCTTCTGTCACAGACTGAAAATTAGCCTTGCATTTAAATTGCCAGTGGTTGAGAGTTGTACAGTTGATCTCACTTACCCTGAGATTATGAAAACCATTAATTGCAGTCTGTGACAGAAGAACCTATCTTGTTATCACCTGATATTGGGAATGGACCTAATTCATTCCTGTAGGCTCTTCTAAAACATGACAGTAGGAAATGAATACTGAAAAAGATACTGAATGTGTAAATATTCATTTTGAACAATTTTTCAAGCTCATGTTTTCTTTCTTTGTTTTTTGCATTATTCAAGAGTTTTTATTTATTTTTACTGAAGCATAGGGTCAACTTAGATAAAATGCTAAAAAAAGTTAATTTCATGAAGAGAAATTATACCTTATTAATAAAAATTTTTTATATCCTTTTTTATGAGGATTTTCAATACAGTTAGTAGGCTGTTGATGAAATAGCAGCACAGGCATAAATGACAGATGGATCGGTAATGTAGATCAGCATTTCCCAAACTTTTCTTATGACGGAACACTTCACAAATCCTGAAATTTTAACAGAACACTTGGTTAGATTCGAGTATCATCAGTCTCATATTCAATGTATAGCTAAGCGCGCACTATTGCCAAAACAGGCTGTATCACATCGCAAAAATGCGACAGCGCACACAACAGGCATGCCTGTTGTGTGCACAAACAATTGACATTGCTTGTGACAGCACGTTTCCTGGAATAGATACCTCTGTACTTCACTCGCGCTCGGAGGTGTTGACAACCGCAGACGGCTGAGTCAAGGTCAGCATGTGCTGGCCTTAATAGCAATCCAAATGCAAAGTGAGGAGTGCCTGATTTTCAACCATGTTTGAACATGTCACAACATTTAAAACCATTCCAGGCTCATATTAATTTTGATAATTTTTCACGGAACACTTATTCACTTTCCCCAGAACACAGTTTGGGAAACCCTGATGTAGATAGATGTGTATTACAAATCATAATAGCACAGGATTGATTTAATTATAATAAAATATTAGCAAGAGTTAGTAACAAAGATACGAAAAATATTATTTAAAAAGTTTACATTTTTTAAAAATTAAAGTGATACTATTTTCCATAAAGTGACATAAAGTTTATTAGACACACGTATTCACAATAATGAATAATAATTTATTATTGCATATTTCGACGAGAAACTAATTGACCATCATCATAATCACAAGGTGGAAGTAGAACAAAAAGAATGTAATCCTGTTTACAGAGCTGAGCCGTGTGCCTGAAAGTCACCTTATGGGTGGTTACAAAATAAAATAGCATTACAGTAAAGCCAAAATTAAAATTAAGTGATTTAAAATTAACAAAATTTATACAGTGGTACCTCGACTTATGAACTGCTCGACATACAAACTTTTCGAGATACTAACTTTTTTTCATATCCCATTTTTGACCTCGAGATGCGAACTGTGATGCTTTTATTTTCAAATGAACTAAAGCCTGTTTTACATTATACTTTTTTTAAAAACTTTTTCCCCTAGTACTAGAAACATGCTTAATGCAGAGTACGAACTAGGCACCAGCATATATGTATGCACGTTTAGTTGAGTGCACGCTGAACCGTCTCTAGTGTATTGATTGTTGTTACCAAGTCGTATTTATCTGAAATACGACAAACAGTGCATGTATTTGCTTTTTTGTGTATCTATTTCAGTATTTGTGTAAACAAACAATACACTTCGTGAAGATTTGTATTTATTATGTGTACTGTATGTATTTCTTTTTATAAGTGATATGTTTTATTGTAGCTTTACGTTTATTTTTTGAATAATCTACCAGATAAGCGTCATTTCACTGATCAGCGTATTATTTTCAACATGGGGCCAAAGAAAACTAAGAAAGAAGAGAAGAAGAAAATCACAATAGAAATTAAGAAAGAGATTGTGGAAAATTATGAGAAAGGAGTCAGGCAAAGTGATCTGTGCGAGCAGTACGACTTGTCCAAATCCACCATAGCTACAATTGTCAAGAAAGCAGATTTTTATAAGGAACTGGATGTGGCCAAAGGAGTATCTATCGTGTCATCTCAAATAAATAAAGTCATGGAAGAAATGGAAACTTTACTACTCCTCTGGATTAATAACATGCACTGAAAGGAGATAGTGTATCTCAAAACACGTTCTGTTTACAAGCTCAAACTATTTACAAAGATCTTTTGCAGAACTTGCATCAACTAGCAGTAGCAAAGACATCAGTGAAGAGTTTAAAGCTAGCAAAGGATGGTTTGAAAAATTCAAGAATAGAACCAGTATCCATAGTATTGGACATGGAGAAAGTGCTAGTGTTGACAAAGAAACCGCTGAAAGGTTTGTGAAGGAATTTTAGAAACTGATGGAGTCAGAAGGTTACAGACCAGAACAAGTTTTCAACTGCACTGAAACTGGGCTTTTCTGGAAGAAAATGGCATTGGCAGGACACAAGCCACTGAAAGACAGACTAACTTTGCTTTTTTGTGCCAATGCCAGTGGTGAGTTGAAGATAAACCTCTGTTGGTTTCCCACTCTGAAAATCCTAGAGTCTTTAAAAAGCAGAAAGTTAACAGGCACAAACTCAGCGTTATGTGGAGAGGTAACAGCAGAGCCTGGGTAACCATGCATTTCTTCTGTGAGTGGATGACAGAGGTCTTTGCTCCCACACTGAAACGGTATCTACAAGAAAAGGGTCTACCTGAGAAAGTTGTTCTTATAATGGACAATGCTCCAGCACATCCACCAGTTGGAAGAAGACTTGGATGAAGAGTTTAATTTCATCAAAATTAAGTTCTTGCTTTCTAATACAACACCACTCCTACAACCAATGGATCAATATATTATTTCCAACTTCAAAAAGCTTTATACCAAAGCTCTTTTCCAAAGATGTTTCGAAGTATCACCGACACAGAATTAACACTCAGAATTCTGGAAGAATCACTTCAATATTCTTCATTGTTTGTGTCTTATTAGTCAAGCATGGGAGGATGTTTTTGTGGGAACTCTAAAATCAGCCTGGAAAAAGTTATGGCCCTACTGTGTCCTAGGAACTGCATTGGAAGGAACTGAAAGCGAAATTGACATTGTCGATACAGTTGTCTTCCTGGACAAGACCATGCATTTGGAAGTTGATGAATCAGACATAGAGGAGCACAACGTTGAGCTGACCACTGAAAAGCTACAGGAGATAAGAAGAGAGCAGGAGAAAAGGGAGGAGGAGGAAAAGCAAATGTCTTCAGATGACGAAGAAGACAACAACAACAAAAAGGTAGCAATTCATTCCAACAAGTGACGTAAAAAAAATCTTGCAGCATTGGGGCGAATTGCAAGAATTGGTTAACAAGTGGCATCCAAGGTGTTGTTTCTAGAGCACCAATATCTTCAATGAAAATGTCATTAATCACTTTAGAAGGGTGTTAAAGAAACGACAGATTCAGTCAACGTTGGATAGGTTTTTTAAACCTCCCTCACCTAAGAGACAAAAAAGAAGCACCTGATGACACCAAATCGAAAACTTCTGAACTACAAAACCAGCCACAAGAAAATTGATTTTTTTTTTTTTTTTTTTTTTTACAATTTAATGGAAGATGATTTTTATACTAATCATGTAAAACCAAAGATTTCATAAATAAAAATTAATATGGAATGGTATACAAAATGCATATTTACAGTGTAAAAATGCTCCTTCTCACTCGTCCATTTCTTTGCATTTTCTTCATTTAGTTGAGAATAGTTTTTTTATATAAAGAGCCTGTGTAGCTCAGTGGATGTGGCGTTTGCCAACCACGGCGCTTGGCCGCACGAAGGAAGACTTGGTTTCGAGTCTAGTCGGCGACTAGAGGAAATTTTTCTAAGCCTTTTTTCGACCGGTTCCCGAGTTAGTCGATCTCTAGCACGGGCAAGCAGGTTTTTCCTCCCTGAAACTCGGGTTTTTCGTCCTGTAAACTCAAGAAAATCGACCGTAGAACCCACATTATTTCAGACATTAAAAATATATTGTGTTAGGGTTAGGGACCACGAGATGGCGGCACATTTGAGCCGTCTCTCTTCACTGAGTACCGCTTAATTAGTGATAGCCTTGGGCCATCTATCTCTGATTGGTACCAGTGGAGATTGAACTGCCCACTCAGTCTCCAAAAGTTAGATAGGGCTAAATGGCCTCGCCTACTCCCCGTATACGGGAATAAAAAGGCGTTAGCTGATTTAGCTGATTAGTTTTTTTATTTTTTGGATTTTTTTTCATTTTTGAATCTGGGAACAGATTAATTGATTTCCCATAAGATATAATGGAAAACTGGGTTTCGAGATACATACTTTTCAAGATACGAGCTGTGGTCAGGAACGAATTACATTCGTAAGTCGATGTACCACTGTGTGCGTGTGTGTTTATACAGGGTGTTCGGGATAAATTTGACATATTTATAATTAATTATATTTTTCCGTAAGTTACATGTATTAACACACACTTCTCTTCATTTAAAAGTTTGGACCCTTCTTCATTCATATACAAGATGTCAGAAAGGATGGATAGCTGGAACCCACCTGAATCATGGAAGAGAATAACTTGTATCATGATGATTCGTGCCCGCCATCAAAATAAGGATATTACGACTGCTGCCCAATGCTCCCTGAATACAGTAAAAACAATCAGGCATGAACTAGAAACTTGCAATGGTGACTACGAGGATGTAGCAAGAAGAAAGATCCCTAGCAGACGATCTGATTGCGTTCGTACAGCAGAATTCCTCGCAAATCTGCAGGAACAGGTGTTGAAGAACCCTGACATTGGAATTCGGGCTTTGTTCGTGGAGTTGCTAACTGTAGTCAAGCCCTGGATAACAAGGGTAGCCAATGGTAGGCCGTATGTATGGCAGCAGGATTCGGCCCCTTGCCACACCTCTGGGAAAAGTCAAAAATGGTTGTCTGAAAATTTCTACGACTTCACCAGTCCAAATGTTTGGCCTCCAAACTCCCCAGACCTTAACCCCATGGATTATTTTGTATGGGGCGCAGTTGAAAAAGACACCAATCGCACTTCCAGTAATACAAAAGCCCAGTTAATGGATAAAATTAAAACAGTTTTTGCGGCCCTTCCCAGGGAGACTGTAGCATCAGCTTGTTCGAGGTTCCGAAGCAGAATTGAAGCTGTGATCGATGCTAATGGTGGTTATTTTGAGTAAATCTTGTTGATAGTATTGTAATTAACTCTGCCTGTAATGTTTTTTTGTCAATTCATTAAATTTAATAGATACAAAGAAGATTTTCTTTTTCCTTACGAAACTGTCAAATTTATCCCGAACACCCTGTATATGTAAGGTGCATATTGGACTAGAAGATATTTATGGTCATTGTCCACTTCATGCTGAGCAAGGCCAGATTTTTCAGATTTAATGTTGTTGATAAGATTGGTGTTCTTGTAGTCATTTTTCTATAGAACATCTAAAATTAATTTTAATTTTGGCTTTACTATAATCTCATTTTATTTTGTAACCACTCATAAGGTGGCATTTTGGCATGTGGCTCAGCTCTAAATAAAATTATCAGATTCTTTGTTCTTGCTTCACCTTGTGCTTATGCTGATCATTCCCAGTTAGTTTCAGGTTGAAATATTTACAGTAATAAAAAAATTATTATTTATTCTTGTGAACATGTGTATCTAATAAACCAAAGTTCCATGTTTAGTCTCTAGAGCAGGGTTTCAGGTTATGTATAAAAATATAAAAAATTAAAAAAATGTGTAAAAATCCTTAGCCTACTCAGAGTACTAATGTACTATAGGTTTATGATCTTTCAATAACAGGAGATGCATTAAAAATGTCAAACTAGTTGACTGATTAGATAGAATATCTGCACTTTACCCAACAGGTATAGATATTTCTGAATATTTTTAGGTGGAAGTGTATGACTCCTTATTACTGAAGTGGTTTGAAAAAAATGTTATATATAGTCTAGAGCAGTGTGTCTAGATTATTATCTAACTCATAATCCTCCCATGGTGTTAATGTATTATAGTTTGTTTACGACCTTTCAAGGGTGGATTCACATTTAAAAAAAAAAAAAAGGTTTCAATGTGTCATGCACTCATTCACAGCCTTACTGCAATATACAGATAACTGAAATCCACTTTAAGAAATTTCTTTCTTCTCGACATTCCATCTGTTCATAGTCCTGGGATGCTATAGGTTGAAGAAGTATAGGTCTTATTTGCAAGAAAAAAAAAATTCTAAATTTTTTTCAATAAAACCCAGGATGTGTGCACAAATCTTTTTTGTGTGATATTTTTATACAAGATAACTTTGGTCTTCATATTCTCTTTAAATAACTCCTTGACTAGCTATAATTATGAATTAGAAAAATGTTTGTTTTTATCACCAGTGTACTATATTGAAAAAGATTCAAAAACTTTATCTATGTTTGTAGTTTATTTACATTTCAGTTGAGGAAAAATGTGATTCCTGAATAAACTTTCCAGTTAATTAGAAATTACGAAATGCTGGCTAAGTGGATATCATCTCCAACAGGCACTTAGTTAGAAGCCCCCACAGGCATTAATGTTTAAGGACATCTTTAGTGGATAAATGATTTCCATTGCTCAGTATATAATTACCACATTTCTCATTGGACCTAAAGTGGCCTTAAAACATTTTCAAAGTTCCTGGATTATGTAATCCTGATTGCATACTATGTTAGAGGGTTCTAACCTTAATATAAAGATTTATGGGATCAGGATTATCTAATATTTAGCCTATTCATTACAATACTAATGTATTATAAGTTTCTTATTATTTGTGGGTAAGGTATCAAAGAAAATAATAAAAATGAAATGAATTCACTATATGAGAATATAATGGGTGTATTCTAAACATGGCATGAAAGTTTTGTGGATATCATCATTGTCATTTTCTGTTGTATACCTACTTCAGAAGGGCAGGATACCAGATATTATGACAGTTTGACAATTGAGATTCTGTGACCAATTTACATTTAATAACTTTGTTCTAAATTGCTCTATTATTTGATCAGCTCATACATTGACCTTCTACAGCATCCCTAAACAATATCAGCCTATCAGCACCCTACACTTACAGTGGGTCTTTACCAAGCCATTTATGCTTTATATGCTTGTTAGTTACTATATTATTTTCAGTGTAAGTAGATGAATTTTGCTTATGCTGAAAATGGATAATGTCAGATTTCTTTCTGATATTCGATTCTGCCATCTGTTAATCCCTTATTTTCTTTTTAACTCTTATATCTGTGATCTCTATTTTATGATCATTTGTTTTATTTCTACCCAGTTCTCTGATCCACATGTTAAAATTGGTTTGAACTGTCTTTTATAATGCTGTCTGGGCTTTTGGATGATTTCTCTTCTGATGCAATTGTATTGCAGTATTTTACACACATGGAACAACTGGTAGTGAAATTGTTTATTAAGACATTCAACCTTTTTATGAAATTCATGTCAGGAGATAAAAGTGAATAAAATAAAAAATAGGTTATAAATATTTATCTTCTGATGATGCAAATACAAGAATTTCATGTAGGTAGTTGAGTGTCTTAATAAACAATTTTATTACCAGTTATTCCATGCCAGTAAAAATACCAGCAACACAATAGCATTATGCCCTCTTTCTCTCTTGTTATGTATAAATTAATTCAAATCTTCCAACCATGGCATTCTCTCTTATTCTATTAACCATTTTCTGTTAATATGCCATTCTTCAGTAAATATTGTGGCTAATATTTATATATATATATATATATATATATACACACACACACACACACACACTAAGAATGTGCAGTTGATATTTGCTGTTTATCCTGCCTACTGTAGTTATTTAATTCAGCTGAAGACATGAGTGTTTATTTAAGAAGATAATGTCATAGAGCAAAGAACTAAGTTCAAGTATTTTTAGTAATAGCAGATTTAATACCGCATTCCTTAATGAAATGTTTGATGTATATTGCAAATAACAGTGGTGATAGCATACAGTTCTGCCTTACATCTGAATTGACATCAAATCATCTTGTGCATTCTTCAATATGAACTGCTAATTTGTAGCTTAAGTATAAATTATGTATAGTTTTATATAAGGTTCCATTTACATCATACATATTTAGTTGTTTAAATAGTTTTTCCCTTGCACCTTATGTTTCTTCAAGATGATTAAAGTTTAAATAGAAATCCCGAAATCCTTATTGCATTTCCATGAGTTTTTGATTATTTTCATAACATAAAAATTGAGTATAGGCCATCCCTATTTAATCTAAAACCATTCTGTTGTACTCCAATTTTCTCAACTATTTTTCGCTTTTCTCAAGTATGCTTGTATAGATCTCTCCTGGAGTACTCAGAAGGAAAAGCTTTTTATGAGAATATATTTCAGCCATCATGACTTTCTGACCAAGTCTTTGGATTATTCAGAGTAGGCACCAAACTTTTACACCATCATATTTCAGTTTAAATATCATTTACTGTATCTGTCTTTTCACATGTCAGGATTCTTATGGTGTTTTCTATCTCAAGTATTAATATGCACTCCTGATTGCATTTCTTTTGAATGTTTTCTACCACTGCTCTGGCATTACTTATCTCATTTAACAGTGCAATCCTTTTACATGAGATGATCAACAACAACAACATTGTTCTGTCTTTCTTTTTTTTTTTTTTTTGTGGTACCACTTTCCTTCATTTCTATGCTTTTTTATTAACTTCCAAAACATTTTACTACCTTAATGGTATTTATCTTTTGTATTCTTTCCAAACTCTTCCTATATCTTTTGTTTAGCTATTTGCAAACATTAGCTTTCCTGCATTTATCTTTATATTATCTAAAGGATGCAATTTGACATATTAGCCAAGAATTTTTTATATATTTTTTTCATGGACTACTTCATATTTAATTCTTTTGGATGGAATTCTTAATGCTCTCCATTTGGAGACAATTTCAGTCATTCAGAAGAAAACATCAACTGATTTCAATCAATGTTTTCTTTTGACTTTTTCATTTATTTTCTCTAATACTTGGTTATTGCTTGATTCATAATGTGGGAGTCGTTCAACTTTGATTTTTAAAATTTTATTTTCCAATTCCGTTTCATTATCTGTTTGGGCTGTCTGCCCCAAAATTTGAAGGTAAAGAAATTAAAAGATGCAAATTAGTCATCCACAACAAAGCAGTAGAACAAGTTAAATACCCAGGAAATTACATAAGCCCCAATGGAGAAATTGACATTACATATAAAAAGCAAAAATTCCTAGCAGTTATTGGAACTTTGAACAGACACTTCAGAAAACAGATGTCTAGAACAACCCAAATATAACTATAATAAAACAATAGCCAAACCAATTCTGAAATATGGCAGTGAAACATGGACTTGGGAGAACGAGATAAAAACAAGTGGAAGCTGCAGAAATGAAGTTCCAGCCTGCTCACAGGCTATAAAAGAATAGACAAGATAAGAAATGAATAAATAAAACAATTATCCATAATTAACATAATAGAAGACATCACAAACTATAGAAAGAACTAGAAAAACTATTTAGAAAGAATGAATGAGGATAGATGGCCAAATATTGCCTGGAAATATAAACCAAAGGGACACCAATCAAGAAAAAGACCCAGGAGGAGATGGACAGAATACTTTTTAAACCCTTGAAAACATTACAGGCAAACAATTGCCTAATTTGTGTGTGTGTGTGTGTTCTTTTCACACAAATTTATGCATCTTTTTATAATTGAATAAGGTGGCAGGAAAGTTTTAAGGGCAGAAATTTTGCTGTTGGTAATTGCCATTATTATTATTTTTATTTATTTATATATATTTTTTTTGCTATAAGAAAAATGATTTTTGCTATTATTTATTTATTATCATTTTTTTCCCATAATAATAATAATGTCATTGATTATTATTAGTCTTCCATTTTCTCAAATTGTATCACTATGGCTGAAATACATTTCATACTTTGCCGTTTAGATTTCCAACAGGGGCTAGTTTTTATTGTTTGTTTATATTAGCTGTTTTCTCTAATGTTTAGAAAATGCCTCTTCCCCTTCTTAAATAGAACTTCTTTGAGATCATAGACACAAAGTTAAATTGATAGACAGAGTTAGATGGATGAGTAGCATTATCAAGTACAAGTTGCAAAAAAAAGAAAATGTTGTAGACTGAATATAAGAAGGAAAAAAAAGATGATTAGCAAGATTATGAGAAGAAATTACCTGAGCAGGCCAGAGGAAATCCCCCAAAATTCTTTCACTGTGTAGAGAGTAAAAGGAAGAATGATTATAGGATTATTTTTATGCATACAGATAATGAAGAGATGGCAGAAACAGAAGTACCTGAATTGCTGTGCAATTGTTTCATGAGAGGACATAATCCAGGTTGAGATAATGCAGTGTTGTGATAAGGTCCAGTATGAGAATAGGAGTAGATGAGCTTTAGGTTTTTAGAATATTAAGAAATCACAACATGAATACAGCTATGGGATATTGTTTCATGTGTTACAAGAAAGTTGAAAGAGAATTGGCACGTAATCCAGTCTCTTTAATTTAATTCTTAGCATTGGCCTTATGAGAATGTGGAAGGAGGGCAAGATAGTTTCTTTACATAAAGTAGGCTCATAGACTGATCACCATCTCAGGAGTGGTAGTGAAGGGCATAATTCAGGAAAGAGTGGATAGGAATATGATACTCTGGTGAGGGACAACATTTTGTGAAATGAACCGTTTTGCCTCAGTAATTTATTAACTTTCTACAATAAAGTGACAATTGCTTAGGATAATGGCTACACCGTGATATTGCTAGACATTTCAGAGGCATTTAACAAGATACTGCATGGAACCCTGTTATGTAAATTGAAGCAAATTTCCATGAAACTGGTGACATGGATAAGAGAATGGCTCATGGATGGACATCAGATGGAGTCAAATCAAGGAGAAAGCAGGCAAACAGTGCTATATGACTATATATGTGTCACTGCTGTTTAATTTGTATATTAATGATAGTGGAATGATTTAAAGGAGATATCCAGTTTGTTTTTGATTGTATTCTCCCAAATGCTAAACTGGAAAGTGCAATAGATAATAAAGGTGATGTAAAGATCCCATGGAATGATTTAAATATACTAACAATTTGGCAATAGAATGGGTGCAATTTTAATATGGCAAAGTGTATGGTTAAGTGCTTTGGGATGATAAGAACTACAAGTTGTGTATTTCATAGAATGGAACTGGAAGAAATTAATGATGTTGGGGATTTGGGTGGGATGCTGGACATAGAGTTGAAGTTCAGGATCTTATATTGCACAAGAGGACAAAAATTACACTGACAAGTAGGGATAAGGAAATTATATCTGTTTATAAGGATTCACTACGATGTCTTGACTAGTAAGTAGAGATTTGGTCACTTAGGTTTGTTGCAGAATATGGAAGTGTTGTAAAGGATCCAGAAGTAAGTAACCAAAATGATAAGTTTGCGGAGTGTTCGCTATGATGGTAGATTCAGATTTGTCGGTATAGCAGATAGGCAGAAAATTGGAGATAGGAGATATATTCATTATTGAGGTTTATGGGGTAGATGGAGAGCAAATTTTTCAATATGTGATAGGACTGAAGACAATAAGTGTCATCAGTACTGGAAGTTATGTAAGATTGTGCTTGCTTAGTAAAGGTGTGAGGATGAGATTTTTTTTTTTTTTACTTGAAGAGAGGTAAACGAGTGGAATGGACTGTTAGAGGCAGTCATGAGTGTTTTGCCAGTGAATGATTGTGTAAATATAGGTTAATGTGGGCCTCCCTGATGAGTCTTTGACTCCATGGAGATGTATAATAGTAATAAATCATTGTCTTGTTTCTCATTTTGAAAATTTCCTTTACTACCCTGTTTGAAATGGGTAGGTTATGTGAATCTGAAATAAATTTCCAAATAATTTTGGAAATATCCAATAAATTTCCAAATAAATTTCCAAATAATACTATCAATGTATTGGTAAATTTGGAAATAAATTTCCAAATTTACCAATACATTGATAGTATTGGTAAATTTGGAAGACAACTTAAAATTTTTACAATCTGCCAGTTGTACATTGGTGATCTTCATGGTATTTGCAAGTATATCATTAGCTGAAGTCCTGATTCTAAAAAAGATCCGACATTTGTTGACAGATATACATCTGCATAACTAAAAAGAATCAGATCTTGAGAAGAAATTCTGTGTATTTTTCAGAAATTGTAGTCCACAAATAAAGATGCTATCCTTTTGATTAATATAAGTGGGGCAAGAGTGGCGGAAGGAAACGAAATTGAGAGAACGAATGAAACTGGAAATGGCGTGATGCAGGAATCGAAAGTGGAAAAAATTGAAAGAATGAATGATAGTGAAAGTCGGACACGTGTTGGACCGAAAGTATGGAAGCACAGAAGGATGAATGAGAGTGAAAGTGAGAAGAGGGTGTCAAGAATTAGAAAATTAGAAAGAATGAATGATAGAGAGAATGTGACGCGAGATTCGGAAGTTGAATTGGATTGGATGAGGAAAGAGATGAAATGGATGCACAATGAAATTAAGAAAATTCAGGTAAAACTATTAAAACTAATCATGATGGCACGAAAGAGTTAATGAAAGGTGAGCGAGTGGCGTTATATGGCGACTCCATTATTAAAGATCTGCTGGATGATAGGATGCATGAGGTATGTTTTCCAGGCGGTAAAATGAGTAGAGTGATTGTGGAATTGGATATGAGGAGGGAACGAGCAAAGGAGTTGATGGTTTTAATCGTCACAAGTGATTTGACAGAGGACAAAGAGCAAGTCAGAATGGATGTCAGGAGGCTGCTTAGAAGGATAAAAGAGAATAGTGTGACAGGAAGGGTAGTCAGCATGTTGCTTAGGTATGACTGTGATGAGATGAGGCGGAGAGCAAGGATTATGAATGATATGCTGGCTGAAATGTGTGAGGAGATGGGAGTACAGTTTGTTAATGTGTGGAATAAGTTTAAAGGAAGAAGTGAACTGTATGGGAGCGATGGACTGCATTTGAGTGGTTATGGTGTGAGTGGCTTGGAGAGACTGCTGCTGGAAGGTAGAGAAGTGAGTAGAGTGAGAGAGAGAATGAATCAGATCAAGTGGGAAGTGATGTGGAAGAGCAGGAGAAATTGAAGAAGTGGTTATGAATGAGGAAGTGAGTGGTATGAGTATAGAAAATGAGAGAATGGGTGTGCAAGAGGAGCAGGGAAACGGGGAGGCTCAGGGTGGACAGGGGTACACAGCGTGAGAAAGGTGGATGCTCTGAGAGGAGGTGAGAGCATGTGTAGACAGGAATGGAATGACCTGGGATCAAGAGGAAACAGTTGGAATTGAAAAGGGTTTTAAAATGAATAAGCAGAAAGGGAAATTGACCCCAGTCGAGCATGGAGAGATCACATCGAGTGAGTGGTATCAGTGGAACTAGCTGTAGATCCAGAAATGAGCTGTTGTGTTTGTATACAAATGCTAGAAGTATAAGAAACAAGGCAGATGAAATGGTTGCATTAATTGCATCTGTTCACCCAAAGCTTGTTGGATTAAGTGAGACATGGTTGGAAGAGGACAACATCCTGACAGGAATAGAGATGGAAGGGTATGATGTGTTTTGTGAGGATAGAAGGGGTAAAAAGGGAGGACTAGTGCTATTAATCATAGAGAAAGAGTTTTGTCCATACAAAGTAGAGATGCAAGAGGGAAATAGTGCCAGTGGTTTTGAGGCAGTATGGTGTAAGATAGAGGTGAATGGAATCGAATACTTGGTGGGATGTTGTTATAGACCAGGTAATGTGGATGGTAGCGATAATGAAATGTATAATCAAATTATTCAAACAAATAAGAAAAGGGTGATCGTTATGGGCGATTTTAATTATGGCAATATAGACTGGAATGATGAGATAGCAACTGGAAGTGAAGAAAATTACTTTCTTGAGTTTTTGAGGGATAACTACCTCAGACAGTATGTAACAGAGGGCACGTGAGGATTGAGGGTCTTGGATTTGGTCAACTCATCAGAGGATGTAATTATAAATGAGGTGTCAAATCATCCACCAATTGGTGAAAGTGACCATGAGGTGATTACCTGGGTGGTTGCCAGCAGTGTGAGGACCTCTGTGAGAAAAGGGTATGTGTGTAACTACAAGTGGGGGGGGGGGATTATTAAGAGATCTGGAGACAACTTGCAGGTGTAGCATGGAATGAGGAGTTATCTGGAAAAGAGATCAATGCAGCTTGGGGGATTTTCAAAAACTGTCTAGTAGATGCAATGTCTAAGTGTATTCCAAGGGTGAGAAGATTAAATAAGGTAGGTGTGAGATGGATGAATAAAGAGATTAAGCATGCAATACAGAGAAAGAGGGCATTCTGGAGGTAGCATAAGAGAAGTGGAAATAACCAATTCCATGAGGTCTACAAAGACCAGACAAGAAGGGTGACGTGGTTGGTGAGGATAGCTAAAGAGAGGTATGAACAGCAGTTAGCTAATGAAGCCAAAAAGAATCCTAAGGAGTTCTTTCGATATGTAGCCAGCAAAAGAAAGAATGATTATGTAAGGATGACATTGATAGGAGAAAATGGTATAAAGACAGCTGTTGCAGAATGTGTGGTGGAGATACTTAATGATCAATTCATAAAGGTCTTTCAATCTTGTGAATGTGATTTCATGGAGAGATTGAGAGCAGTAGATGATGGGGAGGAGATACTGACTGTAAGTGAGCAAGAGGTGTATGGGGAGTTGAGTAAACTAGAAGTTAATAGGGCTGTGGGACTAGATAATATATTGCCACGTATTCTGAAGGAATGTGCCAGGGAGTTGACACCTGTCTTGACATATTTTTTTAATACGAGTCTTGCACACGGTCAAGTCCGTAAGGAGTGGAAGGAGAGCAAGATTGTGCCACTTCATAAAGGAAGTGATCGAACTCGAGCATCAAACTATAGGCCTATCTGTGTGTCAGGTGTTATGGTTAAGTTGTTGGAGAAGCTAGTGAGAACTAGGATACAGAGTTGGGTTGACAACAATTGTATTATCTTTGATGGACAGCATGGATTTGCTAAAAGGAGGTCATGTTTTAGTAATCTACTTACTTATTACAATAAAGTGACTTCTTCCTTGGACAGAGGAGAAGGATGTACTTAGATTTCGCAAAGGCTTTTGATTGAGTACCTCATGATAAATTGATAGTCAAACTAGAGCAGATAGGGTTGGATATTAGGTTGGTGCATTGGATTGGAGACTGGCTATCTGATAGGTTTCAACAAGTTGTGTATGGGGAGCAATATCCAGGAAAAGGAAAGTCACGAGTGGAGTGCCTCAGGGCTCTGTTTTGGGGCCATTACTGTTTAACTTGTATATTAACGATATAGGTGAAGATTTGGATGGAGATATTCAGTAGTTTGCAAATGATGCAAAGTTGGGACGAACCATGAAGAGTAATGAAGATGTTGTGGCCTTACAAGAAGACTTGAATAAATTGAGTGATTGGGCATGGAAATTTTGATGTGAGTTCAATGTTGCATAATGTAAGGTTTTAAAATTTGGAAAACAAAGATGGGATGCAGAATTTATGCTTGGTGAGGATAAATTGGTGGAGGTGTAAGAAATAAGAGATTGAGGGGTGATAGTGGATAATGATCTGAAATTTAGGGGGAACATTGCCAAAATTGTAAAGACAACACAAAGGCTTCTGGGAATGATGTGGAGGACATTGACGTGTAGAAGTAGGGAGATTCTTGTTCCATTGTATAAGGCTTTGATTAGGCCACACATGGACTATTGTGCCCAGATTTGGTCACCTGGTTTTCAGAAGGATGAAGAGATGTTGGAAAGGGTCCAAAGGCGACTGACTAAGGTAGTTTCTGACCTCTGAAATGTCGAGTATGAGGAAAGATTGAGAAGATGTAAATTGCAGAGTCTGGTGGACAGGAGGAAGAAGGGAGATATGATTGAGACCTATAAGTTGGTAAGGGGTTGTTATAGGATCAATGCTGGAGAAGTTCTACAGAAAATAGTGGGAGATTGGGGAAGAACCAGAGGTCATCCCTGGAAACTGTAAAGAAGGTGTGAGTAGGGGACAGAGAGGCAGAGTTGTAAATGATTGGAATGCCTTGCCTGAGAGTGTGGTGTCTGCAAGGAGTTTGAATGTGTTCAAGGCATGGTATGATGAGCTGTGTGTGTGATAAAAGGACCTCCCAGATCAGTCTTTGACTCCATGAGGTCTTGGGGTAGTAATAATAATAAGCAATCCTTATGAAATAATGCCGATTACAGCCTTTTGTCTGACTTTATATAAATATGTTGTTAATTTAGGTCTGTTAAAGAGATACTGATTTTATGCAAGAGGAGGAATATCATAGCCTTCTGGGCAAACATTATCTGAAGTCCTCCCCCCCCCCCCCCCCTTCAAAAAAAAAAGATTTACTACAGTAATGAGTTTTTAATCATCTTGCTGTATTATGTTATGATACTGCTTTTTTAGTTTGTTTTGCATTCAGAGTTGTAACATTGGACAGGTGAAGTCTGAAGTTTTTAATGTATGTTGTAGTAAATAAAACACTGTTTTGAGTTTTTTTTTTAAAATGTTAGTAAAAAAAAATTACTAAAACCTATATCAATTTGAAATAGTGTTTCGCACAGATTTGCAATTAGTTTCATAAAATAGTAATATACTGGTTTGATGTATATGATGTGTTGTTAATGGCATTTTCTTTCATGTATTTGACTTAAGTATATAATTTACTTTTGGTTTATAATTTTAGCAGCCAAACACGTTCTCCTCAAGCATTTCACTCCTCAAGTATTGTAATGAGAACTGAAAACCACATGTGCTGATTCTTCTTATTATTCTGACTTTCTTTCCTTTTCAAATAGCAGGTCTCACCAAAAAAGGGAGATCTTTACTGAGACCAGTAACACTTTGACTCCAAAGCATTCCCTTAGGAGTCTTGTTTCAGCAGCTCATTCATGTTGTGAGTGATTGCAAGCATAATGCATATATACAGCTTTAGTTAGGGAGGCTGCGCACAACGCAGTTGTAGATTTATCAGTGTTGTTAGGTTAGCTAGTTATGTTTTTGAAATCAAGGCATTTGGAAATTGTGCATATTTCTTGTTCAACGGAGTCTGAAGGTGAGAACATTTGTAAGTTAGTGTGTATATATATATGTGTGTGTATATCTAAATATATCTCTCTCTCTCTCTCTCTGTGTGTATACATAGGAATTTTTTCTCCTTAAATCACTTTTTATTAATGATTATTGTAAGCTTTATATGGTATTGAGAAATGCTATATTAAGAATGTAAAAATAAATATTATATCAAAAATGTAACTGTTATATAAAATCCTATAAAATCCTCCAAAAAGCAGAATTAAATTAACTTTCAGTCCTGCTTCAGCTTTATTTTAGAATTTTGATCATTAAATGTAAAACAAATAATGTGGATAATGAAAGATGCATCTGACCAGGCAAAATACTGATACTTTAATTATTATACAAATAAGATGTGTCTGATATATATGTGCCATTGTTATTATCCTTCCCACCCATATACTAACAACATTAGTAGACTACTAATGTTATTAGTGTAGTCTCTTTAAATTCTCATCAAAAATTTGAGGAGAGTTTAAAAGTTATGCCATATTTTGTAAATGATATTGAAAAGCTTCCTTAGGCTTTTATCTTTTAAGCAAAGTTAAAAGGAAAAAATTAAATGTTTATTTTAAACTGTTGTAGGTTTAAAACAAAATTCCATCCTGAAGAATGTGGCAAAAGGAAAGCAGAGCAGTTAGCAGCTTTCAAGAGGAGATTGGATGTATTTTTAGATTTGTTAGAAAAAAATTGGATAGACTCAGTAAGCATTGATGTTGAAAAGGCTGATCAGATAGTGCGACTTCTTGATGCAGGTACTAATTTTTATTGTCCACATATATTGACATTTTCTTTTGATATTGAATTAATTTGTTCTTCATTCATTATTTTACATTGATAATTGAATGTCTCCCTGTCTCCACATGATGCTCATGTTGATGTTTGGTGGAGAAAAACAAATGTCCAGAGGATAATAGTTCCTAACTAAATTTATTTAATAATAAATTATTAAGCCAGTATTTTGCCTTGGTCACCAAGGCATCTGTATGGACACAAAGAAATATAACTAAACACATGTCAAACACAGACTGAGTATGAAAGGCAAGATTTCACAGTCCTAACTGGTATCCTCTGTGGTAATGGAATCTTTGTATACAGTTGTATACTTCTGATCATGACATGGAAGTGAAATGTGGACATTGACAAAAAAATTGACCAAGTTGAGGATTACCCAGAGGAAAATGGAAAGATCATTACTCGATATTATCATTCTAGACAGAAAGCTCAATACTTGGATCAGAGCTCAGACTAGCATGAGAGACATAGCTACCATTAAAAGATCCAAATGGCAATGGGCAAGTTATATTGCAAGATGTAATACTTAAAATGGACAAAGTTAATATCTGAA
The DNA here is from genome assembly GCF_054136105.1 of Typopeltis vanoorti. Classification (NCBI taxonomy): domain Eukaryota; kingdom Metazoa; phylum Arthropoda; class Arachnida; order Uropygi; family Thelyphonidae; genus Typopeltis; species Typopeltis vanoorti. The sequence continues at coordinate 95,874,038 of NC_143565.1, forward strand.
TGCTATCCCAGAGATGGAAAGAAAGACAGGAAGATCTAAGAGACAGTGAGAGGATGAGAATTAAAAGAGATAGTCGGAATTCACTGGTATAGAATAGCCATTCGCGATGAATGGAGAACTTTGAGGGAGGCCTTCGTCCAGCTGTAGACAGAAAATGGCTGATGATGATGTAATGCTGTGATAGATTCTAGAAAGCATCTCTGATTTATATCTGCTCCTGTATAAAAAGGAGGTTTGTTCCATTAAGATCTGGTGATTTTATTCAGTGGCATGGTCTTCTGCTCCAGAATGGATGTAATGTAGGTAAAGGACATAGTTTCTGTGTTCTCCAGATGGATATTGGCAGTTCTTCCTGTTTATCCAAAATACAAAAGTTTGCAGTAGCAGGGAATGCTGTAGGCACTTCAGTGGTCAAGATGATGGAGAGGATATTATTGGTGATGTGGGAAAGGAGGCCGTAGATGCCGTGTTCTGTTTTGGCCTTAGCTCCAAGTCAAGTACCAGTCTTCAAAGTGATGACTGAGGGCAATGATAGCTTCTTTTTTTGAGTTCGACAAATGACAAGTTAATTATAGTTTGTTCTTCAGGTAGTTAGGGTTTGTATTTTTTTGGCCAGATTATTGAATTTTTGGATGTGGTGGGTTTTTATTTTTTAACTTGTAATTTTTTACACTGACATGTCAGAGACGTTAGAGAATCATCCAAAGCTTGGTGTTCACTGTGTTAAACAGCTCATCCTGTATGGATTGGATAGTGCCATTTATGTCAGCTAACATGGTCAGTGCCGTAACGAGGGTGTGGCGAAAGAGGTGCCCGCCGCAGGTGCAACCAGGTTTGGGGTGCAAAACGTATAACATATTTGTCTAACTTGCACCCCCCCCCCAACTATCGGGTTGGGGGGGGGGCGCAAGTTAGACACTTGCCATATGCGCTTCATACTCTAACGTGGGTATGAAGCGCATACGAGAGGGTATAAAATAATTACCATATGCGCTTCATACCCTCACTGAACATGGTACACGTGGTGTCGACTTCTGTAAAAGAGTGAAGCTAACGTGACTCTAGATACAGAGAGAGCTTTGGAGGCTTAAACTTGGGCGTGATTTTAAGAAGTAGGAATAATTCCTGACTTGACAAGCATTTGAGTAATGGAAGTCTATTCGGTAGTCTCACCAATCTGAGTTTACACTTAGTGAAACAGTGTGCTTTTTTTATGCTGTATATCGCTTCCATGTAAGATCACTAATCTTTAACGGATGCTTGAATGTTGATTATCTGCTGTTGATTTTTACTGGAGAAAACATACATCTAGAGATAATAATTACCAAATTAAATTTATTTAGTTAGTAAATTATTAAGCCAATATTTTAACATCTGGAAAGGAATCCATCTGATGTGGAATTGCTGCACACTTAAAAAAAAATATATGCCAAACCAGAATCACTAAAGTGGATAAATAAGCTATGGTAATACTTCATTGCTCTAAACATGATCAAAATATGATAATCGTACTTAGTGATTGATCTGTTTACTGCCTAATTGAAGCGGATCCTACTGAAACACACACAAAAAGTTTTTTTTTTTATATCTCATCTCAACTTCCTTTCCCTCTTTTACCTTGCGTTGTCGAGGGTTTATTAATCATCGGACCTCAACCATTCACCGGATAAGGTGGTCAGCTCTACGCCCCGGTGTATCCTATCTGTAGTGTTGAGTTCTCAAGGCCGGTTTGCCTGCTTTGCGGGCTGAAAAACCCCAGGATTAACCGGGGGAAAACCCTACTGTCTACACTCAAGACTAGCTAACTTGGCTATGGCTGAGGAAGATCCTTCAGCTCCTCACTTCACCGACGGGAATTGAACCTAGGACACTCCTTCCCCAGGCATGTGGTTGTGAAGCGCACAGCCACTAGGCTAACCGCATGGACTTTTTTATTTTATACATAATCCTATAATATAATAGCCTATAGTTTTATATATAACCAGATTTATGGATTACCAAAAATGCACAAACAGAAGCAACCATGAGACCCTCAGTGAACAGTATTGTTTCCCTACTTACAAAGTGGCCAAATGACCCAAGAGCTTACTGTCATTATAGGCTACATTTTCTCCCATGTAAAAAACTCTCTACACATTAAATCTTTTTAATGTGTAGAGAGTTCATAGAGAGCTCAAAGATACTGACATTACTATCAGTTTTGATATACCCTCTCTGTTTCAATACTGTAACCCCCCCCCCCCCCCCCCAAAAAAAGAAACCTTAGAACTCATTTAGGCTCTCTTTTTTCCAGACAAGCAGTCTTTTCAATTTTACCATGAACTTTGGTTATTTTTACATGGCAGGAGGAAGCCTGCATGCAAATTGAAGGCACAGCCATTGGTTCGCCTCTCTCTCTCTCTCTCTCTCTCCTTGCCAATCTTTTTATGAAATATTTTGAAAATACAGCCCTAAATTCTCCCCCCCCTCTCAAACCCATATTATCCACATTGCGTATGGATATGCAATGTTGATAATATGTTCTCTTAGCCACATAGCTTAGATGCATTGACAACTTTCTTAGCACACCTCAATAGCCAGTACTCAAGAATTTGTTTCACCACTAAAATGGAAAACAGTACCTATTTGCCCTTCCTTGACATTCTGGTAACCTAACTGCCAGCAGAGAGCTTTATCCTTCTCAATCTACAGGGAACCTATCTGTACTGGCAGGTGCATTATCACATTATCATTTTCATCCAGCAAAGAGTTAGCAGTGAAATCAATGTTGCATACACCAGTTTGATAGCTTTTAGCAAAATTGGGCACTCGTTAGTTGAATAATCTCTTCTGCATCTGTCACCTGCATTCTATCTGAATTCAGCAGAGATTCTTTCATATTCATTCTCACTTGCAGCATAACAAGAGAATTCTTTCAAGTTGTCTTTTGGAAAGAGACAACAGAATCAACAAAGCTGGTATGGTAGGAAGTCAGCTGAATAACTTTATAAGGCATAAGACAGAAATTAGTCAAAACACCAATTTAGCTACATAAGACAGTGTGCAAACCAATTTTAACTTATGGATCTGAGAGCTGGGTTAGAAATAAAACACTTGACCAAAGACTAGAGACTGCAGATATGAGAGTCCTGAGAAAGATTAGGGGCGTAACAGATGGCATCAGTGGCAATATTGAGGATATAGGGAAATAAATTGCCATTGTTAGCATTCAGGAATGTGTAAGTAAAGCTAATCTCAGATGGTATAGTCACTTAAACATAATGGGAGAGGAAAGATTAGCAAAACAAGTGTTCTTGCTCAGGTTGGCAGGGAAAAGACCCAGAGAAAGATCAAGATGTTGGATTGATCAATGAAAGGTGCCTTACAAGACAGAAATATAAGATCTAATTATATAGGAATCTTAACAGATAAATTTGGAGGAAAATTGTTGATTGGAAGTTCATAATGTATTCATAACTTTATACATGTAGTGCTATTATAATTATCCTGTACATCCCCTGAGGGTGCATATCAGGAATTTGATGATGATGAGGAATAATCTAACATTTTAAATACAGGCAGTCCCCAGGTTACGAAGGAGATATGTTCCTCAGAACGTCTTTAAGTCAGATTTGTACGTAACTTAGTTACGTTAGTAAAAGGCCTCACTAATCCCCCCATTTTGCTAACTTTTATATGAAAGATTTTGAGCAATGCACTCTTGATTCCTTTACTTTAAAACCCAAAGTCTGGCTTAGGTGGCTCAGCCACCTGAACAAACAACATGAGCGCATACCTTTTACTTCTGAAAATGAAAATCAGAACTGACGTCCTTTCCTGGATACACTGGTCACATGTCTTCCCTCAGACAGAGTATCGTTTACTGTCTACTCAAGCCTGCACGTACTAGCCTATATATACACATAAACTCTTATCGCCACACAACACAAAAACTAGATGTCGTGAACACACTAAGAAACAGGGTTTTCAAGATTTGCTCCAATGAGCAAGCACTTAAGCATGAATTAAAAGTTATCAGTAATACCTCCTTAAAAATGGCTACAGCAAAAATACTATCAACAAAATTCCACGAGACTGCACATAATAATAGAGATAAACTAGATTACAATAAAACTTTACCCATTCTGTACATTAACGGGATATTAGATAAAATAAACAGAATGCTACAGAAATATAACTTTAATGCTACCTTTAAACCTCATACAAAATTTAAAAAAATTATTCAACTCCTCCAAGGATCCACTTCTTTCCCTGGTCCACCCTGGACATGCAATTCCTATCTGAAAAGTAGAACATACATGACTTATTAAATTAACTATGGTAAATCTGTTGAAATATTTTTTTCATTTGATTATAATGTGTGTTCAGTTCTGGTCTCCTGGGTTTCTTGGGAATGAGGAAGTGCTGGAAAAGATTTAGTGGCAAGTAACCAAGATGGTGAGTGGTCTGTGGAATGTTCCCTATGATGAGGATAGATTGAGCATGTGCAGATTGCAGAAGTTGGTTGATAGGAGAAAAAGAGGGACATGATAGAAAAATCCCCCCCCCCTCCCAGTTTTTAGAGGGATTCATAGTTGCCCAGCCTGGTTGGCTGAGTGGTTAGCATATCTGCTATCCAGCCAAAAGGCTGTAGGTTCGAATCCTGCTGTGGGCATGGATGTTTGTCTGAAAATACTAGTGGTGGTGGTGGTTGTGTTAGCAGTAGATGCCATTGGTGTAGGTGATGAAGGTAGTTGCAGTTGGTGGAAATGGAAAGTTGTAGAGTAGATACCCTCTCTCGATGAGTCTTTGGACACCCTGGCGGTGTTATGTAATAATAATAATAATAATTATTATTCAAATTGGTTACTGTTGTTCTTTGCTCACATTGATGATGTCTTTGTAAAATTTGTAAAAATTTGCTACTGTGGTACATGTGATTCTATAATTATGAAAACTCCACAGATCTCGTCATACAAGAAAATACACCTTTATTGGTAGTACATTAATAAAGGCGTATTTGAGAGCAAGGGGTTCTCTATTAGACGCAAAACTTTCTATTTAATACTATACCCAACTATGCAATTTATTTCATAAACCCTACTTTCCACTAAACAGCCTCAAATCCTTTTCCCATGTTATTCATGCTGTCACTGCCATACCCAATCTCTTGTTTAGTTGGATTTAATTCATATGCAATCATTAGCAGTATTCCTCTTCTCTACCTTCTTATTCTGTCTTTTTTTCCTCCTAAATGCAGTTGACTCTCACTGGAATGTATAAAAAGGTTTAGGTATAGGTGGTTATTCATAATAGTGCTTTAATGTATATAAAACAACACCAGAAGAAGACGAGACTGTAATTTATTTAATTTGAATGTTATGTTATTCTAATTGAGAATTAAACATTCTAAAATTAACTGAAAAAGTATTAATGTCCAAACAAAGTGCCCTTTAGGGACTAGATAACAGCAAAGTTAATTCAGAGAAATTTGTGCCAGATGTGGTCTTAGAATGAGTGTCTCCCAGATTTTTGGCTAATTAATACAGCCATACTTGTTGAGTTTAGGGGAGTGCTTCTTAGCTGATGCCGTTTCTGAAAATAATCTTTAAAACCTGTAGCAACTTATGTGTAGCATACTTGTATTCTTCCATTTAATTCTGTATAAAGATATATCCAGAGAATGGTCTTCCAGTCAAGTCTGATATTAACAATCTACCAGTCTCTCTGAAGTAGGCCAAGCTCTAGGAAGAGGGAACTTTGTGCACCCCTGGATGTGCAACAGGATGAAGTTAATCCCTTAGGTAAACAGCTGAATTTATACTTTGAAGATTGCATGGAGATTATATTTTTTTGTAAAGAATATTAGCATATTTTCATTGTACCTAGAACATAAGGGATGAGGATAGTTTTGTTGTGAACTTGTGTGTTGGTTGTAGGAAGGATTGTAGGGTGTGTAGCATTTTGTTTATTTGATAGGGATTGTAGCCATTGGCTAAAAATGTGTTGTGAAGATATCTGATTTCAGTTTTTAAGGGCATTGTCATTTGAACAGATAGCTCTGGCTCAGTGTGTAACTGTTTTAAGAATGTTGTACCATCGAGATAGGTGATTATGTGATTGCTTATGTAGGTTATGTGTGAGTTTTCATAAACAGAGAAGGATAATGAACTATTTGTTAGTTCTCTATTGTGTCTAGGAAGGGAGGAGACAGTTTCTTTTTCTGTGGTGAATGTATTTTTGGATGCTGGCTGTGTAAATGCATTAAAAAGGAATTTGTCTAAGACATTAGGTTAGACCAAATAGCAAACCCGTCATCTATTTATCATAACCAAATTGTTGGTTATTTGTAGTTTTGTTAAGTACTTGATTTTCTAGAAATTCCATATAGAAATTGGTTAGTGGGGGTGGTGGAAAGAGGGGATAACAGCCCCGTCTAGCTGTTTGTATATATTTTTCCTTTCCATGAAAAGGAACTGAGTAAATTGTGAAGCTGAATGATTCATAAAGGGAAAGTGTTGCTTAATGAGGTCTAGGGTCTCTGTACATTGCTGACCAGTGAAGTAATGTCAAAACTGGCCATGATGCCTGCATCTTTTAGGCTAAAATTTCTTTTATGGTTTTAAAGTGAATAGAATTTTTTATAAAGGAGAGAGAGAGAGAGAGAGTAAATGATTTTGCTAATTCATTGGCAGGTGTGTAGGTGGGCTTTTTCTGCTCTTAGTAGATAAAGCAGAGTATTAGGTTTTAGTGAATTTTTGGGACTCCATATACTTGGGTGGTCTGAAAAGTTATATCCCTAACGATGAAAAAACAAATTTATAATTTTAAAATTATTTTTATTTTTCAACATAATCTCCTTTAAGACTAATACATTTATTCCAGCAATGCTCTAGCGCCATTATCCCATCCCTGTAATGGTTCTCAGTAAGATCTGCAAAATACTCCTCTATAGCTGCAATCACCTCTTGATTTGAAGAAAAACGCTTACTAGCAAGGAAGATTTTTAGTTTTCGAAAGAGATAGAAGTCAGAGGGAGCCAAATCTGGGGAATAGGGTGGATGTTCCAACAATGTGGGCAGGTGTATTGTCCTGATGAAAAAAAAGATGATTGTTTTCTTCTGCAAACCGGGGCTTTTCTCATGAATTTTTTCGTCTAGTTTGGTTAAAAGATCGGAGGAATAATATTCCCCAGTTATTGTTTTACTCTTTTTAAGATAATTAATAAACAAAATGCCTTTAGCATCCCAAAACACCGATGCCATGACCTTGTCTTCTTTGGGCGCTGAACAGTCGGTTTCTGTCCACTGTTTTGACTACTGTTTGGATTCTTGTGTGTACTGGTGAATCCAGTTCTCATCCATAGTAATAAATCGACACAAAATCTGTTTTATTCTTGTTAAAATGCTCCAAGCATTGTTCAGAGATTTTCACAAGAGTGTGTTTTTGATCTGAACAACACCCATCTTGTGCAAAGCTTTTTCATTTTCAATTCTTCATGCAAAACGTATACTACACGTTCTTTTGAAATGCCTATAGTCTCAGCCATTTCACGCACTTTGACTCGCCGGTCATCCAATGCCATATCGTGCACTGATCAATGATTTCTGGTGTTGTTACACTTTTTGGACATCCTTCACATGGATCATCTCGGCAGCCCATTTCTTAATTGTTGAAAATGAGTGAGAAGAGTGCTCATAAACTTTTATGAACTTTGAATGAATTTCTTTTGGCATTAAACTTTCTTTTACAAAGAATTTTATAACAGTGCAATACTCAATTTTATCCATTTCAAGGGATGCAGACAACACTTTGACTTCAGAAAGATGTATAAAAAAAACTACTTGATAGAATGACTTGCAATTTCACATGGATGCTTACGACAGACCTACCAACTTAGAAATAAAAATCTTGCTGATAGTGTTGCCATTTATGGTTGAGGCCAAGAACTTTTCGGACCACCCACGTATATTCAAGATGATTTAATATGGTAAGGTTTAAGCTTTTTGGTAACGTCTTTGGGCTAAGATGTAACTTTTTTTTAATGATTTATATAATCCTTTGTTTTGGAATTTGATAGGATCATAATCTATAATCTTATGTGTAGAGGAGTCTTTAAGAAGTGTGCTCATTTCTCTGTTTTAATTAGTTTGGTCCATGGCATTTTCCTTATCAGTTGTGGTTAAAAGGATTTTTTTGTTTTTGTATAAGTGTTTAAGGACTGGTATTTCTTTATGTGGAATGGTGTTCTTGGGTTTGGATTTCATCATAATTCTAGCCATGTCTAAACAAATATTGTTGGTCACTGTGGAAGAAAGATCATAGATACCATGTTCCCTGATAAATTCACAACTATGTAATCTTGCTGTAGTTTGCTATTGAAGAACTTCATGTTTTTTTTTCAAGTGACAGTTCTTGACGTTATTAAATTCTTTAGTTGAAGTCAAATAAGTAGCCTGAATTGATTCCTCAGCTCACACTTCCCTTCAGCTATTGTCATCTCTTTCTTTTCTGTCTGACAAATCTAGTCCTACTGTTCTTGGGATAATCCCCTCCATCTCTCTCTCTCTCTCTCTCATCATAGTCACAATGCCTGATGTCCATCTTAATACACATATCCAAGCTCTCATGCAACCACCCAACATATCTGCTTTTCTTGACTATATACAGGGTGTTCGGGATAAATTTGACAGTTTCGTAAGGAAAAAGAAAATCTTCTTTGTATCTATTAAATTTAATGAATTGACAAAAAAACATTACAGGCAGAGTTAATTACAATACTATCAACAAGATTTACTCAAAATAACCACCATTAGCATCGATCACAGCTTCAATTCTGCTTCGGAACCTCGAACAAGCTGATGCTACAGTCTCCCTGGGAAGGGCCGCAAAAACTGTTTTAATTTTATCCATTAACTGGGCTTTTGTATTACTGGAAGTGCGATTGGTGTCTTTTTCAACTGCGCCCCATACAAAATAATCCATGGGGTTAAGGTCTGGGGAGTTTGGAGGCCAAACATTTGGACTGGTGAAGTCGTAGAAATTTTCAGACAACCATTTTTGACTTTTCCCAGAGGTGTGGCAAGGGGCCGAATCCTGCTGCCATACATACGGCCTACCATTGGCTACCCTTGTTATCCAGGGCTTGACTACAGTTAGCAACTCCACGAACAAAGCCCGAATTCCAATGTCAGGGTTCTTCAACACCTGTTCCTGCAGATTTGCGAGGAATTCTGCTGTACGAACGCAATCAGATCGTCTGCTAGGGATCTTTCTTCTTGCTACATCCTCGTAGTCACCATTGCAAGTTTCTAGTTCATGCCTGATTGTTTTTACTGTATTCAGGGAGCATTGGGCAGCAGTCGTAATATCCTTATTTTGATGGCGGGCACGAATCATCATGATACAAGTTATTCTCTTCCATGATTCAGGTGGGTTCCAGCTATCCATCCTTTCTGACATCTTGTATATGAATGAAGAAGGGTCCAAACTTTTAAATGAAGAGAAGTGTGTGTTAATACATGTAACTTACGGAAAAATATAATTAATTATAAATATGTCAAATTTATCCCGAACACCCTGTATATTTACACTTTCACAGTGATTTCTACAGGCTCTGTACACACAATCCATCTAAAGTGCAGACCTTCCTGTAGGTATAAATCTTTTTTTTTTTTTTGCCATCAGAATCACCCACACATAGCATATTGCACTTCATTTTGCTGCAGTGCAGAATGGTCTTCTTCCATCATATCTTGTGTTGTGTGTCCAAAGCATGGTCAGCAAGTCCTGAGTGGCTGTAGTGGTGGAATTGGATGTAGTCCTTGTATTCAGCATTTCTGATACTGACTCTCCTGCTTGTTTGGCCATAATAGGACAATTTGCAACTGAAAACTTTGTAAACATCTTGAAGGTCTATGGAATACGACTGGTCTACTTTGGTGGAGCAGGAAATGGATGCCAATTTCCTATATGGCTTGCAGTCTTGTCTTTTTTTTGTTCAGGATTTAAGTTAGTTTTTCTGATGTATCCTGGATATATGTATATGGAATGGTGATAGATTCAGTAGTCTGTTTTGGGTGGGCATCATTTTATTATTATTACTATTATTTGAGATTTTTGAATAGATAGGAATTGTAGACATTGGCTAAGAAGATATTGAGAAGTTCAGTAGTGAGAGCACTGTTATAACAACTGATTAATTTTGCCCTGTTTACGGGGATAATCCCATATTGCTAGGAACAAGAGTGATGTGACTTGGTGAATGTATCTTCCAGTTAGGTGGGTTTTCATAGACAGAGAATGCCAGAAATCCATTAGGCTAGCATGTAATCAAAGTGTCCATGAAGGAGAGGCTGTTATTAAGTTCTTTTCTAAGATGAACTGGATATCTAAATAACCAACATCCTGTTAACAAAGTGTTGAGAGTATCCAGGCCATGTGGCCAAATGGAGAACACATAATCTGTGCAGCATAACCAAACAGCAGCTTTATGTAGGGACAGAATTTAAGACTTTCTCTTCAAAGGTCTCCATGAAATGGTTAGTTTTTTTTTAGGGGTGGGGGTAGAGATCCCATAACTGTACATCTATTTGTTTTTAGAATTTTCTTTGCCAAACAAAATAGCCAGAGTTCATTGTGAACTCAAAGAGGGTTAAGATATTGGGAGGAAATTCAGCTTGAATGAGTGAGGTCTAAGGTGATGAGTAGGACATTGGTGAATAAAGAGAAGACATCAAAACTGGCCGTTATGTCAGTCTGCTAGAGTGTGAGGTTTTCTGTACTGGTTTTAAAGTGGGCTGAGTATTTTATATTGTAAGGTCATTAATTATATTTGTGACTTCTCAGAACTCACTTATTTAAATAATCACCAGTTATTACTGCTAGACAGCTGACAGTTGATAAGATAATATATCCTGCATGGGAGATTGACTCTCTTACATACCATCTCAATAGTTTATATCTTCTTTTGTATAATTCTTTTTGCATCTCACATTTTCTTTGGTTAATTACCTAATGTTATCTTGCAAAAACTACCAGCTATAATAAGTAATATCATGTTGGAGGCTTAATGGATTTTTTACAACACTCAAAAAGGATTAAAATAGAATTTAATACTTCCTATATTTCATCCTAGTCACTAGGACATCTACGGGGATTACAACAACAACTAATGTAACATGCACACAAATATCATACAATATTAAGCCCAACTACGTGGGTGACACTGAAGTCCTATATAGGTGGAGCGCCCTCTAAGGGCGGTAGTAGGTGGCCTGGAATGTAAGGTGGGACCTCTGGTGATGAGTGTTTCCCAAATCTTCGGAAGCTAATGCAACCGTATTTATTAAGATTTGGTTGGTTTCTGAGATCTGCTGCTGCTTCTAAGAAAAGTCTCTCTTTTCTTGAATTTGCTGTGGTGGAGCATGGTGGTTTTCTTCGATGATACCCTGTGGGTGGTGTACAAAACATGGTCAGCCAAGTCTGAATGACCATAGTTGTGTTTACAGATGTAAGACTTGTACTTGTGTTCCTCCAGGCGGATGGATGCTGATCTGCCTGTCTGTCCAAAGTACGCCATAGGAACAGGGTACTTTGTAAACTCCAGGCAGAGAGAGAGGAGGGAGCTGATCTTTCGTAGAACGGATAAGGGTAGCAAGTTTGCGGTGGGGCTTATATGCAGTGTGTAGGTTGTACTTTTTTAGAATCTTGGCTATTTTTTCGGATGTGCCATGGATGTAGGGTATGGTGATGGCATTTTTAAAATCTTGTTGACGAGAAGGAAGGGGAATGGGGGAGGAACTGATTATTTTTTTGATACTGATCGCTGTAGCCATTGGAGAGGAAAGTGCTGTGTATGCGTTAAGCTCAGTAGTGAGGGCAGTTCCACTGGAATAAAGATTGTGGGCTCTCTTGGTAAGAGTTTTAATAATGCCATAATGTTGAGAGGGGTGGTGGTGGGAGAGTTTGTGAATGTATCTGCCTGTGTGCGTGGGTTTTCTGTATACAGTTAAGGCAAGTGTATCATTAGGCAGGCATGTGACTAAGGTGTCTAGGAAGGGTAAACAATTGTTCTTTTCCTTTTCCATAGTAAACTGGATTCTTGGATGTACTATGTGAGCAAATCGCCTCTACTCGTGCCACCCTCTCAGTGACGAACGCCGCCATTGGCTCCTTACATTCAGAGCTCTCCACCGTTCTTAACCCTGAACTTTAGTTGATTCTCTCTGGCATTTCGGAAACTTCCGCACAGAGAGAATTTCAAAAAATAAAACCTTCACTGTATACAGAAAACCCACACACACACAGGCAGATTCTTAGAAGCAGCAGCAGCTCTCAGAAACCAACCAAATCTTAATAAATACGGTTGCATTAAGCTTCCGATGATTTGGGAAACACTCATCACCAGAGGTCCCACCTTACATTCCCGGCCACCTACTACCGCCCTTAGAGGGCGCTCCACAAATATCATACAATACTAAGCCCAACCACCCACGTGGTTGGGCTTAGTATTGTATGACATTTGTGTGCATGTTACATTAGTTGTTGTTGTAATCCCCATAGATGTTCTAGTGACTAGGATGAAATATAGGAAGTATTAAATTCTATTTTAATCCTTTTTGAGTGTTGTAAAAAATCCATTAAGCCTCCAACATGATATCCTCACAGCACTTAAGCCTCTACACACGAATAATAAGTATTAAAACATGTTGACAAACAATACGAGAGATTAATTAAGATTTAGAACAAGTGTGCTTGGACATACAGTACAAAATAATACAGAAAATGGAGAAAGTTTTGCTAATAGCCCATTTTAGTAAGGTTGCAAATAAAAATTTATGTTTTAGTCTCTTCTGTTGATCTTCTCACATTCCTGTGATTAGGCCTGTGTATTTGCACTCTGCTTAATATTTCTCATACATTTGCTTTATTCAAATATTCCCAAATTTTTGATTGAATCAAAATTTACTGAAATTTATTACTCACTTTCCCAGATTTTCTCATGGCTTGATAATTTCCTGCTGGTTATCACATTACAGGCAACGACATTTAAAAAATTTACTTACTGTTATGAGCTTTTGCCAAAAAGCTCATACGAGTAAGTAAGTGCAATGGTAATTTTAAAACAGCACTAATTTTAGAAGTAGTGCTGTTTTAAAATTACCATTGCATGTATCATTGGAAGATCAAAAGTACACCATAGTTAGTTGCATTATTATTATTATTACTAAGTAGAAAACCTATGCTTCAAAGCTGTTTAGATGTCTGTAATATTTTCAATTCCATGTTCTAACTGTAAATTGATTTTGACTAGATATGATTTTGTTAGTTTAGAGTTTATATAAGTTTAGAGAATGAAAATGTGACACAATGAATGCAAATGAGGTTAATAGTTGTTAAAGCAGAGCAGCAGTATGAAATACAGAAGCTAAGTTGAAAACACTGCACTTTAAAACTAGCAGAGGAATTTTATAATTGATTTTCTCATGGCTTGATAATTTCTTGCTGGTTATCACATTACAGGCAACGACATTTAAAAAATTTACTTACTGTTATGAGCTTTTGCCAAAAAGCTCATACGAGTAAGTAAGTGCAATGGTAATTTTAAAACAGCACTAATTTTAGAAGTAGTGCTGTTTTAAAATTACCATTGCATGTATCATTGGAAGATCAAAAGTACACCATAGTTAGTTGCATTATTATTATTATTACTAAGTAGAAAACCTATGCTTCAAAGCTGTTTAGATGTCTGTAATATTTTCAATTCCATGTTCTAACTGTAAATTGATTTTGACTAGATATGATTTTGTTAGTTTAGAGTTTATATAAGTTTAGAGAATGAAAATGTGACACAATGAATGCAAATGAGGTTAATAGTTGTTAAAGCAGAGCAGCAGTATGAAATACAGAAGCTAAGTTGAAAACACTGCACTTTAAAACTAGCAGAGGAATTTTATAATTAGAGAAATATATGAGTCACTAGAAAGAACAGCTGAAATAAATATGTGATTTTTGCTGGACATCTATAAACAGCAGCAAAAAAATGGATCCCAGACATACAGAAATATTATGAAAAATTTGAAGAAAAGGACCAGGTAATTAAAGGTAGTCCTTGCTGATTAGTCATTACTAACACTATATTTTAACATAAAAATGTTTGTAAATTTTTGTGGAGAGAACACAAACAGAAATCAGGAAAATTTTTATCAGTTACTAGCAGTGATGTTTTCAGATTACTTCTGGATGCACTGTGCATTTACAAGAAATTTGAAATAGGAAGTGCCCATTATTCTAGTGCCGGGCAGGATAAAAATAAATATTATGTTGAAAAGAAAAACGAAAAGTTTTGAAAAGAATTAAATTTCAGATTTAAATTGTAAACTCCAGTATAATATATTATTGGGAAAAAAGTGAAGATTTTTTTGAAAATAAAAAAATAGAGACTGAATGACAAAATCCAAAATAAAACATTAATTGATTTATCATGGAAGGATGTGAAGAGTTGTCTGCAACTTTAGAAAAATATGAACTACTGTGAACACAAAAGCCTAAAGAACTATTCATGGACAAGAAATCATAAAAAGTTTATCGCTTGTAATTAACTTTGTGTCCTCAGAGGATATAGACGAAATGTAGGAAAGCAATGTAAAAAAAAAAAAAAAGTTGCTAAACCGAAGTCGTGAGAAAATATGAGAATTGTTATAAAATTGTTCTGTTATAGCGATGTTTTTATGTCTTACTATACGATTTATACTTATATTTATTGTTTAATTTATTTGTTTACTTAAATCTATCCTTTCTTACTTAAACCTTGTACAATCAAAATCCTCCCGGCTGCTCTATTGTTATATATTTATCTTTCTTATTGTTATAACGATGTTCTATATTTAATTATGCTTTATTCTTAATTTCTATCCTTCTTCTTACTTGAATCTTATTCTTATATCTAGGATTGTTTCCTCTTCGGATATTGGCAAATTTATATTTTGCTGCGCCAGCCAGTATCCTATAGCAGAAAAGATCCTTGCTCAGGGATACAATACTAGATTCTTAGCTTTCTTACTCAATATCTTACTTAACTGCCATATAGATCTAGATTATCATTACCTAAATCTATATTTTATATTCACTCTCTAAATCCTTCCCGCCAAAATAGGTTCTATTTTTATAAGTGGTGATTTGGAATCGTAATCAGGCATGACTCAGGTTCAGGAAAATATGACATGTTTATTGGAATATCTAAAACACAATACAAACTTATACACTTAATTATGTTCAATACTAAATAAAACTCGAACTAAGTGATTAACACATTCGAACTAATTAAAACCTATAAGGCATGCTAAACTCAGTAATTACACATTGGGATATAAATCAAATGATAATAAGTTAAGCTAAATTCCTTCTAGCAGTATTACTCGTAAGAACAAACTATCAACTATTCTAATGTTACTGAGACACTAAATTCTATCTTTCATATCGCATCAAGTTAATCCTATCATATACAAGTTACAAAAGATCTCTCCTAAACAATTCTTCTTACTCACAAACGAGGTTAACTTTCTAAATAGTGACTGTCCACAGAGTTCCTCAATATAAAGTTCTTAATTTCACAATCGTAAACAGTCTTCTTTCTTCCAATGAACATTCACACAAAATTAGAGCAATAGCACCTTACTGACTTTTTTCCACGTCATTCTGCACCACGTTGTCTAGATATTTCTCATCTATTTGGCTGTCTATACGGCAACGTAGGGGTTACGCTATCTTCATTCTTTCTGCCAGAAACGGACTCAAAATCTTTGCGTTTCAGGAACAACTCGATGGGGCTTTTCAGCGATGGCTTGATTCTGCTAGGACTGGAATTTTTTCCTTCAACTTTGCATAGAATCCAGCTTCATTTCTTTACGAACGCTTGCTGCCCGACATCACAGACTTCACCCCCCCTTACGCGAAACTGCCTGCCAACTTCCGAACCACCCAACAGGAAAACGATATGACAAGAGATCAAGAGAAAAAGCCTTGTGTTCCAGGCTCAACCCCCTTTTATACTCCTATAGAGCACCCTCTTTTCTCAGCCCCTTTTTGCACGATCCTTACTAATTTCACCCTTTGGCTTATCCTTCGTTACTACGACGCTGATATACTCGGATTCATGGAATACATGGTTACGTGATTTTCCGAATAAGCTATACCCGCCAGTGTTACGCTGTACGCGTGTATCTTTAGGCCTTCCAGGAATTAATACTTAACAGCTTTATGATGACTCACAATAGATTTTACATAGCTTTAAGTAAGGCTTAAATTTAATTCACATTATCCCTCTTTTTTAAGACATACAAAAATGAAATCTCAAATTAATCACAATAGCTTAAATATAGGGTACTTAAATAAAGAATACAAATTTTTACATAAAGTGAGGAAGTTTCACTTTTAATTATAACTGATGTGCAGGTATTTCTCTATGTTTGCAATTTTTATATGTTAGACCCTAAATGAATGATTTCTTTCCAAGATTCCTTCATTTAGGACCAAACAGAATGAATATAAAAGACAAATACTATGAAGGTAGTAAAATGTTTGATGGTGAATGTGATTTTAGAACTTAGGGTGGGGAAAAAACCATATAGAAATCTGAAATGTGGAAAGTCAGCTGGAGTTTGCATACCATCATACAAAGCCTAAAGAATTTAGATTCAGTGAATACAAGATATAAGGACCAAAAGGCCAAAATGAAATCAAATGAGAAGCAAGTTATTAAAATAGGGAAAATAAAATTCTTATTTGAATCATTTTAATTATTTTATTAATGATCTTATTTGTACTACAGTTTATTAAATTATTAAAAAAAATGGACCAGATCAACATCTGTTTTAGTATTCTTATACTTTGTATTTCCTTTCTCCACTAATATTTATAAAAGAATGAAAAAAACTTTACTTTTACCTTTCACACAGTTGTCATAAAATTAGAAGGAGGAACGGACAATGATCTTAAGGTTTTAGATGAAAATTTTGAAGAAGAAAAGCCTAAAGATACAGAGTCATTTATAAAAGTAGTAAAGTAAGTATACATGAAATGAATGTCATGCCTGTGATTTTATTATTAAAAGAAACGACGAAACAAAAATTAGCAACTCTCCTAAAACCTACTAAATCTCTCACTCACAAAGAAGTATTCGAACACCACAACGTAGTCTACAAATTTCCTTGTCAAAAAGACTGTGACGTTACCTACACTGGCTCAACTATTAGGTCCTTATGGACTAGACTACAAGAGCACTTCAGGGTTGCAATATTCCCATTCCGGAATATCTGAACACAAAAATAAACATCGCAACATCAAAAATAAAAATAAAACACAGAGTACAGGGAAGACAGAAATTGCAGCTCACGCCCTTGAACTAAAACATATCCCCCAAATCGACAGGGCCATAATCATAGACAAACAAGACAACGAAACAATGCTTAGAATATCCGAAACTATTGCCATAAAATGCGATGAAAATTCTATCAACGTCCACTGCCCCTACCTAATTTCCGAATGTTGGACGATCCAGAATGTCAAAACACACCCCCATGTTCCTTTCGCCCCTCTTCTCCCCCATTTATAAACAACCTTCAGCAGGATCATGGAATTGGAGGGCATCGTAGAACCAAAACAAGGTATGTACAATATTTTTCCACCTCTTTTATTCTGCCATAATTGCCTTCTATACTCACCCATAATGCTCTAAAATATATATATATATAATATTTTTAGAGCATTATGGGTGAGTAATGATAGCCAATGTATTAAAATAAGGGACACTCCTAAACAAAAACATGAATTAAACAAAGTTTCGCAGAAAATTTCGATTCAGGGGAGACTCGGAAAGAAAACTTCAAATTCAAAAAAAATAGTGATTGTCTTTTTTTCGACATTTTCATATTTAATAAAAAAAACTTTCCTAGCAATATTTTTATGTTTTCCATTTAAATTTTTCATTGTTGCTGGCTGTGGTGAAATATTAACATGATCTTTAATGTAAATCAAGAGAATGAAATAGCTAGGAATGCTCCCTCTCACTCCCTAGGACAATCAAGTGATTAGCCATGTGCATAGATGCTATGTCATTAATGATTCACCAGTTTTTCTTCTAGCATTTGGACATCAACATACATATCCAGACAACATACAAAAGCTTTTTTTTCCCCCTTATTTATTTTTTCTTTTTTTTTTATTTTCCTTAAAAGGGAAATGGCCATGCATACTTTGAGAAGTCGCACAAAATATATTCACTTACGAACTGTTATTGATTTGTTCAATCATTTATAGGTCGCATTACTACACAGAGTCCAACTGCATTATACATATTGATCAGATTATTAAAATATGGAAAACAATAATAAAACAAGGTCTTCAGTTAACCAGAAGAACTGTTATCAATACAATGCTGTATGCAGATGATCAAATTATATTACAAGACAATGAGGATGACCTTCAAAAATCAGTTTATGAATTAAACAAAATAAGCTAACAGTACAATTTAAAAATTTTACAGAAGTAAACAAAAGTCATGGCATTTAAAGGTCGAGATCATGTTATATCAAAAATAGTTATAGAAAATAAATAATATAACAGATGACAGTTTAATTATTTAGGCTGCATAATAACATATCTAAAAGATAAAGATGTAGATTAAAAAATAAAGAAATTTCAGAAAAGCTGTGGAACAATTAAAAGGACACTAAATAAAAAAACAAAACAAGTTAAAATTTTATTAAGTAATGGCCACTCCCACTCTGTTGTATGGTTCAGAAACATAGATAGTCAGAAAGAAAGATAAAAGTAAAATACCAGCTGCAGAGATGAGATTTTTAAGAACAATTAAAGGATGCATAAAATTGAGCCATATAAGAAATGAAGACATCAGAAAAGAACTTGATCTTTTCATTTATAACATAAATGAAAAATTCAAGGAACATAGAGAAAAATGGAAAGAACATCTATTTAGGATGGAAAGAGAGAGAGAGAAAAAGACCAGCAGCAAGATGGAAAAACCAGTGAAGCCAGAACAGGGAAATGCCTAATCATTGAAGAGAAGAAGATATTTTATTTCTTCATCTGCATATTATTATACTGATATGGATAAAAAAAAAAAGTTATTTTATTTTGATTCAGGGGAGACTTGGAAAGAAAACCTCAAATTCAAAAAAAAAAGTGATTGTCTTTTTTTCGACATTTTCATATTTAATAAAAAAACTTTCCCAGCAATATTTTTATGTTTTCCATTTAAATTTTTCATTTAAATTTTATTTTTCATTTCCATGACCTTCGATGTCAGAATAGTATTAGTTTAGTTTTTTTTTTTTTAATTATTTACCATTGAAAATGGCTGGAAAAATATATCGATTGGATAATCCATCAGATGTTGAAGAGATTCAGCAATTTTGTTACTCGAATCCAATGATGAGAATGATAGAGTCGAATGTGAAATTGAAAGTGATATTTGACAGTAAATTTTATCTGAGAGATACCACGAACTCTGATGTCAGTATAGTATTAGTTTAGTTGTTGTTTTTTTCTTTGTTCAATAATTTCTAGATTGTAACTGAAAATAAATAAACCATCATGTAACTTAAGTATAAAGAGCTAATAAGCTTCATTTCAGCAATGAAAACATTACTTAAATTAAGGGGATATTCAATCCCACGTATAGTTTTAAAACCGAATAAGAAACTCAAAGATTGGAATCAGAGAGTTTCTTACCGAATATAGTAAACTATAAAGTATCGGCGATACTAGCGTTAGCCAATGCAAGTGATCCTAGTACGTAGTACAATACCAGACGACTCATTGCAAAGGTGGGGGAAGTTCAGATCGCTATTCTTAGGTATTTTCCATAATGTAAAAACACATTTCCTAGGAAATGTATGCTGTTATTACATTATGGAAGGAGGTCACTACCCAGACCGGTTTCAGCCTTTTTTGAGGCTTCATCACCGGCTCTCTGATTCCAATCTTTGAATTTCTTATTCGGTTTTAAAACTATGTGGGATTTAATATCCCCTTAATTTAAGTAATGTTTTCATTGCCGAAATGAAGCTTATTAGCTCTTTATACTTAAGTAACTTAATGGTTGCACCTGTTTGGAAAACTCGTTCGCAGAGTATATAAGTTCTTTTCGCTATACACTTTGGTATTAGGTCTAGCTACTCATTGATGAAGCCTCAAAAAAGGCTGAAACCGGTCTGGGTAGTGACCTCCCTCCATAATGTAATAACAGCATACATTTCCTAGGAAATGTGTTTTTACATTATGGAAAATACCTAAGAATAGCGATCTGAACTTCCCCCACCTTTGCAACGAGTCGTCCAGTATTGTACTACGTACTAGGATCACTTGCATTGGCTAACGCCAGTGTCGCCGATACTTTATAGTTTACTATATTCGGCAAGATCTTTGAGTTTCTTATTCGATTTTAATACTATGTAGGATTTAATATCCCCTTAATTTAAGTAATGTTTTCATTGCCGAAATGAAGCTTATTAGCTCTTTATACTTAAGTAACTTAATGGTTGCACCTGTTTGGAAAACTCATTCGCAGCGTATATAAGTTCTTTTCGCTATACACTTTGGTATTAGGTCTAGCTACTCACTGATGAAGCCTCAAAAAAGGCTGAAACCGGTCTGGGTAGTGACCTCCCTCCATAATGTAATAACAGCATACATTTCCTAGGAAATGTGTTTATGCATTATGGAAAATACCTAAGAATAGCGATCTGAACTTCCTCCACCTTTGCAACGAGTCGTCCGGTATTGTACTACGTACTAGGATCACTTGCATTGGCTAACGCTAGTGTCGCCGATACTTTATAGTTTACTATATTCGGCAAGAAACTCTCTGATTCCAATCTTTGAGTTTCTTATTCGGTTTTAAAACTATGTGGGATTTAATATCCCCTTAATTTAAGTAAAACCATCATGTATTATATTTGCAGTGTTTGTTTTTTTTTATCGCATTTTAGCGCATACTAGTAATGAATGTATCTCTCAGATACATGTGACTTAACGCTGCAATTTATTTGACTGCTCCGCACGGTTAAATATATTGTAATTTAATTTAATGTTAATTAAATTTCCTTAAAAATACTATTTGTTTCATGATTTGAGAGTAATGAAATTAATACTTTGTTACTTTTCACCTGCTTCATTTCACAACTTTCTATTAATGAGTTGAATAAAATTTTCTTACTCAATGGAAAGTTTTTAAAATTTTTCTGTGTTGTCTATTTTTTTTAAACACCAATGTATTTTGATTATTTAATACTCCAGGGAGGAAGAGAAAAAAGAAACTAGCGAAGAACCAAAAGATCCTACAGAAGTAAGAATCATTACGTATAATAGTAGTAATGTGTTGGAACATTTTATTGTGTTTACATTAAATCTTAATAAAGTAGATTGATTTTTCAATATTTATTATGATATTTATGAAATAATTGATTTTTTTCAATAAAATTATTTCAATTTTCTTATATATGTATGCTAATGTATGCTATATTCATTCCTTTTTTTTAACTTTTAGACTCCTATTTTTGGAGTCAGTATGCCATTTATTGTTAAAAATTTGAATATTTCTTTTTAATTGGCTTGATTGATGTAATGTTATGAGAAAGGCTTTTGTAAAACCATTGCAATATATTGTTTGTACTATAAAAAAAAAAAGTGATTTTGCTGATTAATATCATCATCATCAAATTCCTGACATGTACCCTCAAGGGGTGGACAGAATATGATAGTACTACATGAAAAATTTACATCATTACTAACTTTCAATCTACAATTTTCCTCCAAATCGGTCTGTTACTTCTCAAGACTCCAATATTATCATTATCAGATCTTATATTTCTATCGTCTAAGGCACATTGTACCGTATCAATCCACCTATATCTGGTTCTTCCTCTGGGTTGTTTTGCTGCCAACCTGGCAGAGAACACTTGTTTTGCTAATCTTTCCTCGCCCATTCTGTTTAAGTGACCATACCACCTGAGATTAGCTCTGCTAACGCATTCCTGGATGCCGACAATGCCAAGTTCTTTCCCAATATCCTCGTTTTTAATATGATATTGCCATTGATGCAATCTGTTCACGTCTCTAATCTTTCTCAGGACTTTCATATCTGCGGACTCTAGTCTTTGGGCAAGTGTTTTACTTCTGACCCAGCTCTCAGATCCATAAGTTAAATCTGGTTTGAACACTGTCTTGTATACAGCTAATTTAGTGTTCCGACTAATTTCTCTCTTATTCCATATGAATTTATTCAGTTAACTCCCTACAATACCAGCTTTGTTAATTCTGTTGTCTATTTCTATATTTAATTTACCATCTTCAGTAAAAATCGTGCCTAAGTAGCTGAAAATGTTTTACTTGTTCTATAGGTTATCCATTTACAATGCAGTTGATATTTTCAATGTTTCTGCCTATTTGATTGTCTTTGTCTTGTTATTGCTGATTTTTATACCATATCTATTACAACAGTTATTCAATTTAGTCAGGGAATCCTGCGAACTTGTAGTGGATTTATTTAGAAGTACAACATCGTCCGCATAAAACAAAGAGCTGACATTAACATCTCCAATTCTGATATCCTGTTTAATACCACTTTCCTTCATAATGTGATCCATATAGATAATGAATAACAGAGGGGATAATGTACATCCTTGTCTGACATCAGATATAACCTTAAACCATCTTCCTGTACTTCCTTCAATTCTAACTGCTAACTTACAACTCAAATACAGACTAAGTATTTCTTGATATAATGCCCCATTGACACCATATAACTGTAGCATATTGAATAGCTTCCCTCTTGGCACCTTGTCTTATGCCTTTTCCAGTCGACAAAACTTAAAAAATACAGATCTTTGTTATATTCCCATGATTTCTCGACCATTTGTCATAAAGTGAAGATCTGATCCTGACAGCCTCTATTTGGTCTGAATCCAGCCTGTTCTTCACCAAGCTTTTCCTCAACAACTCTTCTCAACCGTTTCTCAAGTATACTAGCATAAATCTTGCAAGGAACACTCAGTAGGGAAATACCTCTGTAATTCTCACATTCAGTTTTATTTCCCTTTTTATATATGGGTACTATTAGAGCTCTACTCCAGTCATTGGGAATTCATCCCTCTGTCCAGGCTTTCTGAACTATGCAGTGCAGCCACTGTAAGACTCTTATACCACCATACTTCAGCATTTCTTGTCGAATATCATCTACTCCAGCTGCCTTTCCACATTTCAAGCCTTTGATGGCATTTTCTACTTGAAGTATGGATATGTATTCCACTGTATGCCTGTTGAGTGCTTTTTACCACTGTGCTATCACTGTTTGTTTGACTTAGCAATTTTTCCAAGTAATTACTCCATACTTCACGGATATCTTTTTCTCCTGTTTTCTTGTCACCTTTATCATCTCTAACTCCTTTTACAGCACTCTTTCTTCCATTTCTAAGTTTCTTCAACAACCTCCAGAATATCTTACCACCTTCTTGATATTTATTTTCTATGTTCTTGCCAAAGTCCTCCCATGCCTTTTGTTTAGCTAGTTTTACACAGTGTTAGCTTTCTTACATTTGTCTCTGTATTCTCGAAGAGCACAAGCTGACTTATTTGCCAGAAACTTTTGATATGCTTTCTTCTTTTCCTTCACTACCTCTTTAACTTCCTGTGTCCACCATGGAGTTCTGATTTTTCTATCCTTGCACACAACCTCACCACATGCCTCTCTTGCTGAATCAATCAGGGTTTTCTTCAAGGCTTGCCACTGAATCTCCAAGGTTTGGTTCCTGTTCTCAAACTCTTTCATTTTTTCTTCAATAATCTTTGTGTATTTTAGTCTACAGTTCACATCTGAGAGCTGCTCAACTTTTATTCACTTCAAAGCTTTCTTACGTGTTCTTCTTTTCAATATGAAATTCAATTTTATCCTGCTCAAGAGTAAATAGTGATCGCTTCCAATTTCAAATCCTCTGTACAATCTTGTGTCCTGCACCAAAGAGAAAACATCACTATCAACAATAACATAGTCAATGAGACTTTTCTTATTCCTTACCTCTTCTCTCCATGTGAATTTGTGCACATTTTTATGTTGGAACATGGTGTTAGTAATAACCAGTCCATGTCCTGAGCAGAAATCCAACAGGTATTTGCCATTATTATTAGATTTGCTCTTTTCTCTAAATTTTCCCAAAATATTTTTGTGTGTCTGACAATCATTTCCCACTCTGCTATTTAGATCCCTAACAAGGACCAACTTTTCCTTTTTCATTGTGTCAGTTGCTTTCTCTAAAACTTCACAAAAATTCCTCCACTTCTACCTTTGTAGAATCTTCTGTGGGACCATAGGCACAAATAAGTCTCATTGTCCGTTTCCCCATTCTGATATTTGCCCACATCACTCTACTTGAGACTGCCTGCCATTCAAGAAGATTACCTTGTATTTTGTGTTGAATACTATGGCTGTTGGATCGGTATTGGGCAGTCGTATGCATATACAGAAACCACTGATTTCTCTGAAGAACTAGGAACTTTATCTACATTGATGTCAGGAAGTCTGTGACTGGACACTGGAAGATTGGAAAAGCATTATATGGTCTGACAAGTTATGGAACACCTTGTTCTGTACCAACAGTAGGCAGGAGAGCCCCATGAATCAATGAACTCAGCTTGCCTTGTAAACACAACTGGAGATTCTGGAGATGGTTTCATGATATGGGTCATGTTTTCTTGGTGTGAAAGGGTCCCCCCTGATATTGCCTGAAGGTCAGGTGTCCTTCAAGTAATATTTGAATATTGTTGCTAATCAAGTTCCTTCTGCAATGGTGACTTTTTATCCATCAGGTGACAGTTGTTTCATGATATTGATAAATGATATTGTCCATTGTGCAAGAATTGTTTAGCAGTGGTTCAGCAAGCATGACAGCAACTTTCACTATCTTTCCTGGCCACCACATTGCCTGGATCTGAACCTCATTGAGAATGTATGGAACATGTTACCTTAGTCAATGGAACATATTGCCTTAGTCAATATGTTGGAACCTCAGACTGTAAGGCATTTGTGAGACCTGGCTATCAGAATCAGACAGAACTGGCATCAAATGTAAAGGGTACAGTATTTTTAGGAAGGATAGAGAGCATAAGAGAGAGAGAGAGACGGGGGCATGCTGTTAATGATATTGGATGACTTGAATCCAGATAGAGTTGAGACCTATGATTGTAATACTACTACTACTAAAGTATTTCATGTGGCAGTGAGTTTGAAGCCATCTGGTGTCAGGTGGAATCTAACAAGATCGATTAAATAGTTGTTACAGACCTAGTGGATTGGTTGCTAGTGATGAAGAAATGCATCAATAAAATAGAAAAGATGAGCGTGAAAAGGGTAATCATAATGGGAGTCTTTTAATCATTCAAATATTGATTGGGTAGCAGTAGAATCTCATGAGAAATGGAAATGCATTTATTGAGCTGTTGCAGGACAACTTCCTCAAGCAGCATGTGACAGAAGGAACTTGAGGTCAAAGAGTGTTACATTTGATTATAGTGTCAGAGGGCGTTTCAGTTAATAATTTGATTTGAAAGATTTGATCATGTGGTACTCACTTGGGAAGTGACTAAGTTTATGAATGTTCTTCAGAAAAGGCTACATGCTGAACTACAATGCAGGAAATTATGACCAACTGAGGAATAATATGCTGAGTTCAGTGGAATGGGATCAGTTGCTGGATGGAAAGAATATCGACAATGTATGGGAATCATTTAAATAATACTTAAATGATGTGATATCAGAATGTGTTCTAAGAGTTTGAAGAATAAATAGGGTAGGAGTCAAATGGATGTGTAATCTTATTAAGCAAGAGATTTGTAAGAAAAGAATGATGCGGAAGGAATACTGTGTGCATAAGGATAATGTATGTTATGAAAATTATAAGCAGCAGGCTAGAATAGTCACAACTGTTGTACAGAAAGCAAAGTCTGAGTACGAAAAGAAACTGGTTCTGCGTGTTAAAGACAACCCACAAGAATTCTATGGATATGCTGCAAGTAGAAGAATGAATATGAAAGAATAACTCTTCTAAATGTAGATGGTGTGAGGGTTATAGATGCAAAAGAGATTGTTCAACTGAGTGCCCATTTTATTAAAAGCTGTCAACCTGGTGTATGCGACATTGAGCTCATTGCTACCTCTTCACTGGATGAAGAAACTGAGGTGTAAGAGGATGAGGTATTAGAGCTATTGTACAAGCTGAATAAGAATTCAACAATAGGGACTGATGGGCTAAATCAATGTGCTAAAAGAGTGTTCAGCTAAACTGACTATTCCTTTGACCAGGATATTTAATATGAATCTCAGAACAGGGAAAATGTTCTGCAGGAATGGAAAGAATTTATGGTAATTCCATTGCACAAGAGTGGTGCAAAGACCAGTGTATCCAACTATCGACCAATTAATATCTCAGGAGTGGTGGTGAAGATTTTGGAAAAATTGATTATGGTTTGCATTCAGAAATGGGTTGACAGTGAAGCTGTACTTTGCAGTGAGCAGCATGGGTTTACTTAGGGAAGGTCATATTTTAGCAACTTGCTCACATTCTAGAACAATTGAGCTAGGAATGGAATATTTCCATTGAACTAGGGGAAAGGATACACCATGATACTTTGGATTTTGCTAAGACTTTTGAAAGAATACAGCATGGTAGACTGTTGCATAAATTGGAGAATATGGGTTTGGATTATAGAATATTAGCATGGATAAGAGAATTGCTGACTGACAGATATCAAAAAGTGGTATACGGGGGATGTGAGTCTGCAAGATTTAAGGTAACCAGTGGCTTACCATAAGGATCAGTACTTAGTCCACTGTTATTCAGTCTCTACATTAATGATATTGGGAAAGGATTTTACAAGCAACATACAGCTATTTGCTGATGATGTAAAGATAGGTAGGGTAATCAGGAATGCTGCTGATATGCAATACTTGCAGAATGATTTGAATAGGGTGGAATTCTGGCCATGGGAAAATGGATGTCAGTTCAATGTCAGTAAATGTAAAGTCATTCACTTCACTGTGATTAGATATCCAATGTTGTGTTATATCGAATTGGTGGAATCATCCAATGGTGGGATTATGCTAGAAGAAACTGATGAGGCAAAATCTTCGAGTGTTCGTAGATAGGAAGTTGAAATTCACAGGCCATGTAGCAAAGACTGCAAATGCAACTCAAAAGATAATTGCAATGCTGAAACGAATGTTCACATGTAAAGATAAGGAGACATTATTTTGCCTGTATGTAAGGCCTTGATAAGACCTCACTTGGACTATTGTGCACAGGTCTGGTCTCCTGGTTTCCGTTAAGATTTTGATATATTGGAGAGAGTACAAAGGAGAGTGTTAAAAATGATATCAGGATTGTGGAATACTGATTACAAAGACAACAGGTTGAGAATTTGTAGACTTCAGACATTAGCAAACAGGAGAAAGAGGGTTGACATGATTGAGACTTAGAAACTTCTGAAAGGGTCGTACAGGATTTCAATTGATGGAATTTTTCATTTTATGGAGGGTGGGAAAAGGACAAGAGGGCATCCTTGGAAGCTGAGAATAAATGCTACTAAGAAGGGGGGGGGGAGCTAGATTTTTCTCTCAGATGGTGGTGCATGATTGGAATGGATTGCCATTGGATGTTGCGAGTGTAAGCAGCATGAATGAATTCAAGAATAAGTATGATAGCTGGTGCGTGTAGCATGTGGCCTCCCTTGAAGAGTCCCTGACTCCCTGGAGGTCTCTCTTAATAATAATAATAATATTAGAGAAACAGATCCAGGAGCTAAGTCCTCTTCCATGAAATCTGAACCAGTAAAGGACTATCTGTCAAACTCCTGGTATGCTGTAGACATATATGTAATCCAACACCTTGTGGAATCTATACCATTCAGGCTAAAGGAAGTCCAACACAATTAAATTTTATTGGCCAGTATATGTACTTGATATGCAAAAAGAAAAATAGGGAGAATAATAAGAGGCCAATAGGTGTGGAAATTCATAAGGTTATCTATGAATGATGATTATAATAAAAAGATTAGTCAACTAGAATATGAGAAAAAAGTAGTATTAATTTTGTTAAATTCTGGAGACCACAGTCTTATTCTTCTTTCAATTATTTCATGAAATAAGCATAAGATTTCTCCCAACTACATAGCTGATAAAATATGATTAGATAATAAGATATGATTATAAGATGATAAAATACCTCTAAAATTTTAAACAATACTAATACAATAACTAGCAACCTGACGAAAACTGAATTGGCAGCTGTGAAATCTTTGAAAGGAAGTTGGGGCATCATAATTACTAGAGCCGATAAAGGAAGGGCCATAGTTATTTTAAAGTGGACACCTTACCTAGAAGAAATGAACCAATTAGTCTCAGACAATGCGCCCTATGAATTTGTGAAATATAACCCAATTAATCGGATTAAAAAGAAAACAGAAGAATTATTTAAATCAGTCACTTCCTGGTCCACAGATACAGTTAAAAAACTACTTCTACACTACACTCGTTCCCTGAGAATTTACAATTTGCCTGAGATTCATAAGCAGAATGTACCTCTTTGGACAATAGCTGAAGTTATCAACAGCCCCAATTATCATCTAGCCAAGAATTTAGCTTTAACACTCAAGGAGTTGGTAGGTCATTCCTACTCTATATAAAAGCACACAACACTGTAAGCAAAATTAAGGACATTTCACACTTGATAAAAGTGATTTATTAATCAGTTTTTACATCTTTGCCCTTTTCACAAATGTCCCAAATCAAGGACACAATTCTTCTTTTACAGAACAAATTCCCATCCTATACTATGCCACTCTTTGCACATGTACTATGTTTGGTTATTTTGTGTGGCAAAATACTTTATACCTACAAAAAGAAGGCAAAGCCATGTTATCAACTGAGGAATGGGCTCCCCCCATTCCCCAGTTGATAACTTTTTATATGGAAACTTTTAAGCAACTTGCTTGCAACTGACTTTAGACATTTTCCTCAGCCAACAACACAAATGCATGCAATTCACATTTGAAATTGTCAGAAGGCACTTCCATTTCTTGATACTTTTGTTACATGCCTTCCTTCTGGTGGTCTTTCTTTGACTGTTTACTGTAAGCCCCCCCCCCCCCCCACACACACACTTTTATCACCACCCAACACAAAAACTAGATGTCATTAGCATCCTAAAAACAGGGCTTTAAAGATTTGCTTCAATGAGCAAGCACTGAAGCATGAATTAAAAGTTATCAGCAATACCTTCCTAAAAAATGACTACAGAAAAAATATCAACAAAATTCTACACACACACATATGTGTATATAATGATGATGTATTACATACTGTAAATGACTATTAGTCATTTACAGTATGTTTCGCATTAGTCAAAACTTCGTTTTGACTAATGCGAAAAAAGCCTCGAAAAAAAGTAAAAGAGAAGGTAGAGCTTGTCAAAACTATTGATTTATATAATTATAAATATTGTATGAGGGAGGGTCTTGATGGAAGAATTGAGAAAGAAAAGTAAAAAAGTGAAAATTGTTAGTTTATTACCAAGATTTAGTAATGAGGGCTATGATAGCAAATGATTTGATGTGCAGGTATATAGAAGAAATGGGTCTGTGAGTTTTTGGAAGTCTGACTTACGTAAGAAGGAAAGACTGCACTGGAATGAATTTGGTATCAGGCACCTAGAGGAATTATTTATTAGGGTCAGACTAATGCAAGTCATGGAAATTAGATCATCTTGGGAGGAATGTTGAGGATATGTGTGTGTAAGTTCATCTACAGTGTGCAGACATAATAGTGATATTAATATCATTGAACATGGACTACGCTTTGGACTCAGGCAATTTCAGGATGTCTGGAAATGGAGAAGAGATAGTTTCCCATCTGGGCCAAGCAGACTGGAGATGTAAATATATGAAAAACAAGGAAGTAACTTGTTAAATGCCAGGAGTTGTAAGAGTAATACTAAACAACGAATTGGATTACTTTTCTGATATCTTTATACCTTTCAGATGAGTTTGAAGCATATGAATCAATGAATATATGAATAAATAAATGAATAATGTTAAACCTTACTAGTAAAACTTACTTCCTAGACTAGGCATTCCCAATCCTATGCCCGCGGGCAACATGGCGCCCGTCGACCAATTTGTGTGTGCCCACCACTGTTCAACCGTGTGCCGTATAGTTTGAAATAATCACGTGCACATCACACACAGCAATTCATGGCATGCTATATGATGCATGCATTAATGACACATGACAAGTATTAAACGCATACAATGTAAAGTAGACGCGCATTCAAAGTTGTTCATTATCTTGCTAGTTATATGCACATAATTTTAACGGTGTCTTGTACTTAAATTTTTGAAATATTTTGATTTAATCCTAAAATGAGAATCAAGTAAAAGACAACGAACCTATAATTTTAACACTGACTAGGAGGAAACATATTGTTTCATTAATTTTAAAGATAATTGTGTTTGTTTGTTGTGCAACAGTAGCATTGCAATTCTGAAAAAACATAATGTTGAATGTTACTTCCAGACAATGCATGCCACTTTTAATACGAATTATCCACTTAAATACGAAATAAGAACGAAAAAAAAATAAATCAACTAAAATCGAACCTGTCTGCTCAACAGTCGATTTTCACTAGACATGTAGTAACATCTAAAAATGCCACCGTTGCTTCTTTAAAAATTTCTCACATGCTCGCAAAGGAGTTGTTAAAAGAAGCATTTTTGACTGCTGCCGATTGTTTATTTGAGGGATTTTCTAACAAACGTGAGATTATGTCAGCAATACAAGATTTACAATTGTCAAATAACACCGTCACAAGAAGAACATATGTAATTTCAATGGACATACAAACTCAGTTAAAAAGTGACTTGGAAATATGTAAATGGTTCTCTTTACAATTTGACGAGTCAACAGATGTATCAGACACAGCACAGTTAGCAGTTATGGTGAGAATGGTATTTAGTAACTTCACTGTAAAAGAAGATCTACTGAAAATATTACCCATGAAAGGACGAACAAATGGTGAATATATTTATAATACATTCAGAATATACGCCAAGTCGATAGATATGCCTTTGCACAAGCTGTCTGCAATAACTACTGATGGGGCACCAACAATGGTTGGCAGTATCGGTGGATTTATTGCACTCTTCAAGAAAGATCATTCATTTCCAAACTTTATGTCCTACCACTGTATTATCCACCAGGAAGCTTTGTGCAGTAAAATACTGCCCTTTGGACATGTTATGAAAGTTGTTACAAAAATAATCAACTCCATTCGAGCAGCCCCTTTGCAGCACCGACTTTTCAAGGTTTGCAAGACATTGAAGATAAAGAACCTGATCTCATCCTGCATACTGAAGTACGTTGGCTCAGTAAAAGTAAAGTCCTTACAAGATTTTTAAGCTTAATTGAAGAAATAAAAAAATATCTTCATGTCAAAAATGAAAATTTTGATGAACTAAATGACTTTTGCTGGCTGTTGGATTTATTTTTCTCACAGACATCATGGAAAAATTGAATTCTTTAAATTTGGAGTTGCAAGGAAAAGATAGACATGTCGCTAAAATGATAGGCTCTGTAACCTCATTTTAAAGCAAAACTGGATTTGTGAATATCGCATCTGCAGATGGGAACTCCTGTTCATTTCCCAAATATGAAAAAAATGGTAGGCGATAGTGAATTTAACTTGTCACCATTTGTTAAACATCTTCAAGTGCTTAAAGAACAGTTTGAAAAGAGATTTCAGGAATTTACTATCATCGAGCCAATGATCTCCTTTTTTATCAATCCTTTTACTTGCCAAGTAAATATAATGGAAATAGCTGCATGCATTGCAAAGCTTGTTCAAGTAAATGCAGAAGAACTGGAGCTAGAAATTTTGGATCTTCAGATATGACATTACGCTAAAATCCCATATAACAGATGAAAACTTCTGGAATCTAGTGGATAGAAAAAAGTTTTCATTCTTAAAAAGAGCAGCGTACAATATAAAATCGTTTTTCGGTTCTTTGGTATTTTTTTGTTTTTTGGTATTGATAATATATATAAATAATTGAATAAATTTAATGACTAGAAGCCGAGATATATCAAAATAGGAAAAAAAAAACTAGTTTCATCTTAGAAAACTTCCTCATCATCTTTTTACTAAAATAAAGAGCCCAAAGGTTTCAGTTCGGTGATGCAAAATTTATAAAAATCAAGTGAATATTAGATCCAGCATTATTTCAAAGCCAAATGTAGAAACTAGAAAGTTTTGTGCAAATAAGTTGACTAGAGAGCTTATGGGAATACACTAGTGTGGACCACTTTAGAAAACACACACACTGCCCATGCGTCCATGTATTCGCTTTCTAATTTAGTCCATTTTTTTAAGGTTTCACTGGCCTGACAGCTGTTTCAAACTGGTGGGTTCTTCTCATAGACCAGGCAGATATCCTCTGATTCCCTCCAAGGGATGTTCAGATTATGACAGCACTACGTGATTAAGTTTACATTATTAGTGATCTCCTATCCACAATTATCCTCCAATCAATCTATTACTTGTGAGCACTCCAATATTGTCATATCTACCATTTCATTCTTCTAAGGTATTTCTGACTAAATCAATCCACGTAGACATTGATCTTCCTTTGGATCTCTTTCTTGCCATATTGGCATCAAACACCTCTTTTGCTAACCTTTCCTCACCCATTCAATCACAGATTATCTGTGATTACACATTATTGAATGCTAATAGGGTCAAGAGCCTTTTTAATATATTCATTTTTAATATGATTCTGCCATTGATGCCATCTGTTCAAGCCTGTAATTTTTCTAAGAACTTTTATATCTGTGGTCTCAAATCTTTGATCAAGTACTTTATTTTTAACCCAACTCTCAGATCCATAACTTAAAACTGGTTTGAACACTGACTTGAATATTATTAGTTTGGTGTTCTAGCTAATTTCTCTCTTATTTCATACAAATTTATTCAGTTGGCTACCATCATAACAGCTTTGTTTCTTCTGTTGTCTGTTTTGAGATTTAATTTGCTATCTTCACTAAAAATTGTGTATATAGCTGAAATATTTTACTTATTCTATAGGATCTCCATTCAGTATGCAGCTGAAGTTTTCTATGTTCCTGACTATTTTCATAGTTTCATCTTTTTATTGTTGATTTTCTTGCCAAATTTATTACAGCTGTTATTCAGTTTAGTTTGTGAATCCTGGAGACTTGCACTAGATATGTTTAAGAGTGCAACATCATTTGCATAAAGCAAAAAACTTAGTTTAACATCTCCAATTCTAATATCAGGTTTCACGCTGCCACTTTCTTTCATAATGTGATCCTATAGATAATAAATAAGAGTGAAGATAATGTGCATCCTTGTCTTACCCCTGATTTTACATCGAACCATCTTTCTGTATTTCCTTCAATTCTAACTGCTGACTGACAACTTAAATATAGACTATGTATTGCTCTGTATGATGTTCCATTTTCACCCCATATAACTGTAGTGTTTTGAAACGCTTATCTCTGGGAACCTTGTCATATGCCTTTTCCAGATCTACAAAAGTTAAGTACAGATCCTTGTTATATGAGGTGGTATCAAAAAGTTTCGAGACTAGGTTTGTAACATGCCAATAGATGGCAGCACATGGCTGCACGCACAGTCACAGGGAGCACCTACCTTCATAAGCCAGTGTGCCAAAAGACATCGTCCTGTGTACATTGGGAACTGTGCAACTGATGATATTCTGACCACCTGCGTTACCACATCTGCGATTTCATCATGGACAGCAAGTTAGAACAAAGAGCGAACGTGAAATTCTGCATGAAACTGGTTTGTGAATCCATGTTGAGGATCATTACTGGTGATGAAACTTGGGTGTACTGTTACAACCCTGAGACGAAGCAACAGTCTTCACAGTTGAAGAGCCCATCATCTCCATGACCGAAAAAGGCGAGGCAGGTCTGCAGCTCGACCAAGTGCATGCTCATCGTCTTTTTCGACATTCGCGGCATTGTGCATCAAGAATTCATCCTCAGGGGCCAGACTGTCAATAGCGAGTTCTACTTCCAGGTTTTAAGGTGTCTGAGGGAGGACATTTGGCGAAAGCGACCAGATCTATGGCGTGCAAAAAACTGGATGCTCTATGATGAGTGCACCCTGTCGCCGAGCTCTCCTAACATGTGAGTTTCTCACCAGAAACAACATGGTCGCACTTCCTCACCCATCCTACTTGCCAGATTTGGCTCCTGCAGACTTCACCCTCTTCCCAAAGATGAAGATCCAGCTCAAAGGTCACCATTTTGACACCATTGCGGAGATCCAACGTGAATCGCAGAAGGTGCTTGATATGCTTCAAAAAGAAGACTTCCAGGACACATTCTAGAAGTCGCAAGAATGCTGGGAGCTCTGTATTGATATGCAAGGGGACTATTTTGAAGGTGATAGTGTGTAAACATAGATAAAGTAATTTCTCGTAAACAGAGCTAGTCTCAAAATTTTTGACACTACCTCATATGCCCACGATTTCTCAACTATTTGTCTTAAAGTGAAAATCTGATCTTCACAATCTATATTTGGCCTAAACATAGCATGTGGAAGAGAAACCTCTCCAAGTTTCTTCTCCACAATCTTTCTCAACCTCTTTTCAATATGCTTGCATAAATCTTATCTAGAACACTTACCTGGAACTTAGTAGAGAAATTCCTCTGTAATTCTCATATTCAGTTTTATTCCCTTTTTTTAAAAAAAAATGTACTGTGAGAGCTCTACAATCCAACTCCAATCATTGGAAATTCAACCTTCTGTCCAGGCTCTCTGAATTATGCAGTGTAGCCACTATAAAACTTTTATACCTCCATATTTGAGCATTTCTGGTTTAATATCATCTAATTCAGCTGCCCTTCGACATTTCTAGTTTCTGATGGTTTTTTCTACCTCAAGTTCTTTGCATTCCTCTTGAAAATTTTCTAGTATGTTTCTGTCACTGTTTGGTTCATTTAACATGTTCGCTGCCACCTATGAGTATACTCGTAGTTGGTATATGAGCCTCACAAGCCAACTACGAATTACCAACCTCCTATGCCAAGCACGAGTTAGCCCCTTGTATAAGCACATTAATTTGGACCCTTGGCTTGTGAATAAAGCGGAGACCATGTCTGGGGACTTGGTAGAAGGAAAATAATTTCAGCAAAAGTATAGTATATTATATGAGGTATTGTTGCATAAACTGTGTATTTATTAATGCAAATAAAACAGTTTTTTGAAGTTTTAATATATATATATTTATATATGATATATATAATGCACAAGTAACAGAAAACAAGTTAAATTTCATCTTCAGAATCGGAAGCAAATAATTCATTCCATTCATCATCGCTCATATTAGCGTAAGCTTCTAATTCTTCACCAGTAAGCTTTCTTTTACTGGCCATGGCGTAATTGACGGTTTCTACTTAGATAATTTTAAATAATTGTAAGACTAGATGCGATAAACCTTACTGCACTGAATGCTGAACATCACTGACTCTGAACTCATGTTATACAGTCATCAGCACATGTTAGACATAGGTGGGGGATGATACGAGATTATTTGTAGTTGGCATATGAAACAAAATTCTGTCTGATAAGCCAGCTATGAGATAACTCGTACTGACCTTGTAGAAGTGAAAGTGCTTGGCATGCATTAACAAACTATGCCCGAGGAGCGTGGCAGTGAACGTGTTAACAGTCTTTCAAAGTAATTTCTCTAGACATCTAGGACATCCTTAACTTCAGTTTTCTTGTCACTTTATCATCTTTGATTCATTTTTACAGTGCTCTTTCCACCATTTCTAAGCTTCTTCAGTAGCCTCCAGAACATTTTACACCTTCCTGATATTTATCTTCCATACTCTTATCAAAGTGTTTCCTTGACTTTTGTTTAGCTACTTTTACACTTAGCTTGTTCGTTTACATATTTTCTCTGTATTCTTTTAGGGCATCTGCCGACTTATTTGCTAGAAACTTTTGTTATGCTTTCTTCTTTTCCAGAACTGCTTCTTTAACTTCTTGTGTCCACCATAGTGTTCTTATTTTTCTATCCTTGTAGACAACTTCACCACATACCTCCTTAGCTGAATCAATGTCTTCTTCAGAGTTTGCCACTGAGACTCCAAGGCCTGTTTTTGTGTTCAAACTGCCTCAAATTTTCTTCAATAATGTTTGCATAGTTGAGCTGCTTAACTTTAATTATTTTTAAAACTTTTTTACATATTGTTCTTTTTCAGTGTAATGTCCATTTTTATCCTGCTCAATACTAAGTGATGGTAACTTCCAAATTTCAAATCCTCTGTGCAGTCTTGTATCCTGAACCAACACTATGATATCACTATCAACAATGAGGTAGTTAATGCAGCTTTCTTATTTCTTGTGTCTTCTGTCCATGTGAATCCGTGCACATCTTTATTTTGAAACATGGTGTTAGTAATAAACAGCCTGTGTGCTGAGCAGAAGTCCAATAAATACTTACCATTATTATTAGCTTTGCCCTTTTCCCCAAATTTTCTAAAAATGTTCCTATATGCTTAGTGGTCATCATTTCCTACTATGCTATTCAGGTCTCCAACAAGGATCTTTTTTTATTTTTATTTTTTATTTTTTTATGTCATCTGCCTATTCTAATGACTCAAATTCCTCCATTTCTTCTTTAGAAGAACCTTCTGTAGGAATGTTCTTCCGAAGAATTTTTAGAAAAGTTCATCGGATGTATAACGTGAAAAGAGAAATACAACAATATGCATTACAAGAGAAACAACAGCTATAAATTAACTTGCAAATATATTGTTGACATTTGAAGGCATTCTGGATGCCAAAGTATTGTTGAGCACATTCATGCGGGTATGATTTTATGAATGCCAAAGCTGGATAACTGAATAATGACAGTCAGATAGGTTATAGCTGGGGTTAGTATTAAAATGGATCAGATTGTGGACAATTTCTGTGGATTTCACATTAAATGTTTTCATACAAAAGTGTTTTATACAATTAAACATTTCAGTTGATTTGTTAAATTATGTGTCTGCATTATTTATTAGAATTGTCTCTTGCAGCCCCTTCAACTTCCAATATCACCTGAACAGAAAGAATTACAACAGAAAGCAAAGGAATACCTTGAACGGGCCCAAGTAGTTAAGGTGAGATGTCGGTGACCATGCAGTTTCGTGGTTTTCCATAATTATTTAATTAGGCTAAGTTTAATTCCAACATTTTTTTTTTTTTTAAACTTCCTTTAATGCCATGATTTTTATGATGAACCTGATGTAAAACTAATTGTAATGTTGCTTAACATAAAATACATCTAAAGGATTTATCTAATTTATATATATTATATCTCTTGTATATCGTACTTACTTGTTACAATATTTAAGCCGAATTTCATAAACATTTTGATGCATATCAAATATAAAAGCCTTTTGTCTGTTTTTGTCTGATAGAAATCATTACAGTGCTTCCACATCTGTTAACCTCTATTAATTTATCTTCCTCCTTGTATCTTTTCCACCAACTGTGGCCACTTTGTGAGTGCACAGTTGTTACTTGATTTATCTGTAAACCTATGATGAAATTGTTATGTTTCATACTTAATAAATGTAAATTGTTACTATGCACATTGATAGAAAGGTAGAGAAGTTAGGAATATAGTGGGCCTTTCATTTCTACATTTGTCTTTCTTCTTCTCACACCATTTTCCATATGTTTTTTATACCATAGTTTTACTAAATGAAGCAGCACAGAAGTCTAACAAATTGATGAAACTAATCCAGTATCCAAAATAGTTTTATTTGAACAGCTAAGATTAGATACAATAATTTTATATTTGATTTATCTCAGGAAATAGGTTTATGAAAATTGTGGTCCTGTAGATCATCATCATCAAATTCCTGCCATGTACTCTCAAGGGGTGTACAGGATATAATAGTACTACATGAAAAAAATTACATCATTACTAACTTCCTATCTACAATTTTCCTCCAAATCAGTCTGTTACTTGTCAAGACTTCAACATTATCAGATCTTATATTTCTATCGTCTAAGGCACTTTGTACCGTATCAATCCACCTATATCTGGTTCTTCCTCTGGGTCGTTTTGCTGCCAACCTGGCAGAGAATACTTGTTTTGCTAATCTTTCTTCACCCATTCTGTTTAAGTGACCATACCACCTGAGATTAGCTCTGCTGACGCATTCCTGGATGCTGACAATGTCAAGTTCTTTCCTAATATCCTAGTTTTTAATATGATATTGCCATTGATGCCATCTGTTCACGCCTCTAATCTTTCTCAGGACTCTCATATCTGCGGTCTCTAGTCTTTGGTCAAGTGTTTTACTTCTGACCCAGCTCTCAGATCCATAAGTTAAAACTGGTTTGAACACTGTCTTGTATACAGCTAATTTAGTGTTCCGACTAATTTCTCTCTTATTCCATATGAATTTATTCAATTGACTTCCCACCATACCAGCTTTGCTGATTCTGTTGTCTATTTCTATATTGAATTTACCATCTTCAGTAAAAATCGTGACTAAGTAACTGAAATGTTTTACTTGTTCCACAGGTTCTCCATTCACAACACAGTTGACAGTTTCAATGATTCTGCCTATTTTCATTGTCTTTGTCTTTTTATTGCTGACCTTCATACCATATCTATTACAACAGTTATTCAATTTAGTCAGAGAATCTTGCAAACTTATAGCGGATTTATTTAGAAGTATAACATCATCCGCATAAAGCAAAGAGCTGACATTAACATCTCCAATTTTGATATCATGTTTAATACCACTTTCCTTCATAATGTGATCCATATAGATAATGAATAACAGAGGGGATAATGTACATCCTTGTCTCACACCAGATTTAACATTAAACCATCTTCCTGTACTTCCTTCAATTCCAACTGCTGACTTACAACTCAAATAAAAACTAAGTATTGCTTGATTTAATGCCCCATTGACACCATATAATTGTAGCGTATTGAATAGCTTCTCTGTTGGCACTTTGTCATATGCCTTTTCCAAATCGACAAAACTTAAATACAGATCTTTGTTATATTCCCATGCTTTCTCGACTATTTGTCGTAAAGTGAAGATCTGATCCTGACAGCCTCTATTTGGCCTGAATCCAGCTTCTTGTTCACCAAGCTTTTCTTCCACAATTCTTCTCAACCGTTTCTCAAGTATACTTGCATAGATCTTGCCAGGAACACTTAGTAGGGAAATACCTCTGTAATTCTCACATTCAGTTTTATTTCCCTTTTTATATATGGGTACTATGAGAGCTCTACTCCAATCATCAGGAATTCGTCCCTCTATCCACGCCTCTGAACTATGCAGTGCAGCTACTGTAAGACTTTTTATGCCACCATACTTAAGCATTTCTGGTCGAATATCATCTACTCCTGCTGCCTTTCCACATTTCAAGCCTTTGATGGCTTTTTCTACTTCAAGTATGGATATGTATTCCTGACTGTATGCCTGTTGAGTGTTTTTTACCACTGTGCTGTCATCACTGCTTGTTTAATTTAGCAATTTTTCGAGGTACCGCATTTGCCTGCGTATAAGATGCACCCCCTTTTTTTGTACACATTTTTCAGGAAAAAAACTTTATCACTGAATATTATAATGAATTTACAGTATTTCAAATATAAAGTAATAAATGGGTCTACTTTCAACAAATATCTAATCTAACTAGGAAAGAGTACCCACCTTTTAATCGTCAAAACCCAGAAATTCATCTCCAGAGCTAAATGAAGAGACACTTGAAACCTCTTCTAAATCAGAATCTGAGTCCTCGTACAACAAATTGTCCTCTGTACCATCCAGTGCATTACTAATTCCACGCTTCTTAAATGATTTAACCACT
Organism: Typopeltis vanoorti; assembly: GCF_054136105.1. Classification (NCBI taxonomy): domain Eukaryota; kingdom Metazoa; phylum Arthropoda; class Arachnida; order Uropygi; family Thelyphonidae; genus Typopeltis; species Typopeltis vanoorti. The sequence goes on from NC_143565.1 coordinate 95,914,024, forward strand.
GTTTCAGTTTTCACAGCATTCCATGAAGCTTTGATCCATTCACAAACTTGTAAAATGCTAGGCCTCTTCTTTCTTCCTGATGGCATAACCTCAAAATATGAAGATTGCATCCAGCTGTTCCACTTCTCCTTCATAAATCCCTTAAATTTTTTATTAATACAGTCATCTAAAGGTTGAAGCTGACTAGTTAGACCTCCTGGAATTACAGCTAACTGTGTTTTCAATTCCTTGAGTTTATTTTAACATCGTCTGTTCTATGAGAACGAATCTGATCCTATACTAGAATAGCAGGCTTCTTCAACAGTCCACCAGGGCACCTAGACTAAATTTTATCTATCCATAACTTCATTCCTCCTCAATCCATCCAGCCGTTTGTGTGAACATGTACAAACATTCCTTTAAGCAGTTTTTCTTTGTGTAGTGTCTTCCTTTTAAAAATCAATAGTGGTGGCAACTTTGTCCCATCAGCACAGCAGGATAAAACAACCATGTAGTGAATTAAGAGGGAAATGTTAAATCCCGTTTTATTTTATAACCGGGTACAAAACTCGGGTCGAAATCCATCGACATCTGTAGAGTTTCAATGCCGAAAAAACTATCGGCTATAAAGTAAAACGGGATTTAACATCTCCCTCTTAATTAACAAATTCGCCGGTAAAATAGCCTTTCGGCTTATTATCTTTGCAACCATGTAGTGAGTTTTTTCATGCCGCGAAGTTTTAATAGTAACACTTTTAGTGCCCTTGGAATCTACAATTTTGTTTGAGGGCACATCAAAAGTCAGTGGAAGCTCGTCCATGTTTCCTATTTGCACAAGTTCAAAATTTTCTCGTTTCCTTGCGTTAATGACGAATCGATGAAATTCAATAATTTTTTCTTCATATTCAGCTGGCATCTTTTGTGATATTTTTGTTTTAGTGTGCATACATAGCTGGTTTCTCTTCATGAATCTTGAACACCATGATGTTGATCCAGTAAAGTTGGCGATCCCTCTGTTAGTGGCTATCGCTTTCGCTTGATGAATAACCATTTTTGTAGACACTGAAAGTCCCGTTTTTCTGTGGTCTAAAATCCAAGTATTCAGTTCTACCTCAAGTTCTGACAATTTTTCATTTCCACTTCATAGGTTATGTTTACTGTGAGTTGCTTTTTTTTAAATTCTATTCCTGATTCTGCCAAGTTCCTATCATTTTCTCAGTTGGGGGGTGGTCCGAAATACCTCTCTGCAGCCCTGTTTCCATGTTCTTTAGCATACGCAATCACACGTAGCTTGTATGCAATATTGTAACAATGCTGACATTTTTCATCCATAATTTGCCAAGAAATTTAGAGAAAATTTAACGGCAGTAATTTATCACCGTTCACAACTGCGACAACAATTGGAAAGTTTAAACGAACAGGACACAGCTGTGATCGTCGACGACAGCGCATGCTCATCCACTGAACTCTACGTCAGTGTTTCTCAAAGTGTGGTATGCTTACCCCCGGGGGTACGTGAAAGTCTTCAGGGGGTCCGTGTCAATTTTCGGCTATGCATCATTAATCATAGAATAAAATTCAATGTATCCGTGAGGTTCGAGATCGTAAAACGTTCCTGTTGTATCACTGAATAAGGTACAGAGACATCTGCAGGCTGTGCAATATGTTTGTCAACAAATAGTGCAATTAGAGACAACTGGGATAAAAAACGGCACTAACTAATGAATCGCATGTCCCCCCTCCCACAGAAAATGCTGTATGACTGAAGCAAAACCATATGTTGCCGGTGCAACATATAGTTTTGTTTGAGTGAACGTGTTAAAATGAAGAAATATATAGTGAATGTGTTTCAGATATTATATAAAGAATTCAGTTGAAGAGAATTAGCATTTCAACTCAACTGTCGACTTGTCTTTGTCATTTAGTAGCACGATCTTTTGTTAATACCGCACCAATCATATGAACGCGTATGTCTGATGTTTGAGAAACACTGCTCTATGTAACTGGAATGCTCTCATACACACTGCAAGGAAGCAATAAAGAAATCACTTAACTCGGAACAGAGAAAATTTTCAGAAATGAAAATAATAACAAACTGAATATCGGCGTATAAGACTCACCCTGTTTTTCAGACCTATTTTCAAAGAAAAAAAGTGCATCTTATACGCTGGCAAATACGGTAATTACTCCATACTTCAAGGATATCCTTTTCTCCTGTTTTCATGTCACCTTTATCATCTCTAATTCCTTTTACAGCACTCTTTCCTCCATTTCTGAGCTTCTTCAACAACCTCCAGAATATTTTGCCACCTTCATGATATTTATTTTCTATGTTCTTGCCAAAGCCCTCCCATGACTTTTGTTTAGCTAGTTTTACACAGTGTTTAGCTTTCTTACATTTGTCTCTGTATTCTCTGAGAGCACAAGCTGACTTATTTGCCAGGAATTTTTGATATTTTGATTTCTTCTTTTCCTTCACTGCCTCTTTTACTTCCTGTGTCCACCATGGATATAGGAAGTAAATGAGGCAGTGAGAGCTGCTCAACTTTTATTTGCTTTAAAACTTTCTTACATGTTATTCTTTTCAATATGAAATTCAATTTTATCCTGCTCAAGACTAAATAGTGATCACTTCCAATTTCAAATCCTCTGTACACTCTGGTGTCCTGCACCAGGGAGAAAACATCACTATCAACAATAACATAATCAAAAAGACTTTTCTTATTCCTTGCCTCTTCTCTCCATGTGAATTTCTGCATGTTTTTATGTTGGAACATGGTGTTAATAATAACCAGTCCGTGTCCTGAGCAGAAATCCAACAGGTATTTGCCATTATTAGTAGCGTTGCTCTTTTCTTCAAATTTTCCCAAAATATTTTTGTATGTCTGAGAATCACTTCCTACTCTGCTATTTAGATCCCCAACAAGGACCAACTTTTCCTTTTTCATTGTGTCAATAGCTTTCTCTAGAGCCTCAAAAAATTCTTCCATTTCTATCTTAGTAGAGCCTTCTGTGGGACCATAGACACAAATAGGTCTCATTGTCCAGTTTTCCATTCTGATATTTGCCCATATCACTCTACTTGAGACTGCCTGCCATTCAAGAAGATTAGCCTTGTGTTTAGTGTTGAATACTATGGCTACTCCTTCTTTTCCTTGATTGTCATTTCCTGAATATAACATTTTGTATTTATTGCTGAGAAAGATCTCACCAGTTTTTGTCTTTTTTGTTTCAGTCACCCCTATTATGTCGATCGGTACTTATGTAATTCCTCGGCTAGCTCCATTTCTTTGCCATTCAGGCTTCTTATGTCAATAGTACCGATTTTCAACTCTGGTGATGTTGAGTTGGGGTGTGTTTTAGAGTTTGTTCCAGTAGCTGACTTTTTGCTGTTCGCCCTGGTTCCCTGGCGAAAACAATGGGGGTCTTGTTTAACGGGGCGACGTCCCAATAGTCAAAATGAAGGTCAGAATCCTGAAATTAATTAAAAAGGAGAAAAATTTTAAAGATACAAATTAAACTATTGGTGAAAATTTAGAAATTAATTCTAAAGCAAAATCCTTAAAACTTTTATTAAAGATGTAATAGAAAGGCAGCAAAAAAAATGATATTTGAAAGCCAAAAAAAGTTATTTAAAATGTTGGGTGATCTTACGATAAGTAGTAACTCTCCTAGTAAATCGGATTCTAATAAGTTGTCTAATTATACTGAATCTGATTCTAAGCTAAATGTAGTACAGGAATGTTTTATTCCCAGATGCTATAACTGTAACAAGTTAGGTCACTTATCTAAAAACTGTTCTAGTAGAACTAAGTTTAATCTTAGAGAAAATGGATATTAGGGTAAAATAAATTCAAATGTTGGAGTGAAATATAATTCAGATATAGTGTTAGTGAAAATAAATTTACCTACAGATATTTCAACTCAAAGTAAAGATAAGTTAGTTTGCATTTCAAATCATCAAACTGATATTGCTGCAATGTCATATATCAGCAATGATAAACCTCTAACAGTAGTACAGTGTTTTATTGAAAATATACCTTGTGAGATTTTATTGGATATAGGAGCAGATACCTCTCTTATTTCTTGGTCACTCTTTATTAAAATTAAAGATTTTATTCCTGATATTATAAGATTGAGATATCCAATTAAGTTAACAGGTATCTTTGAAACTGAAATTTCTACTTTTAAAAGATTGATGTGTTTCTTTTCATTCCATGTTTTCCTCTGAAAGTTTCTCATAAATTGATTGTTCTTCCAGAGACTTCTAATCCAAACATACAGATTATGCTTGGTGTTGATTTCCTGAAGAGATATGACTTTGCCTGTAATTTTTTGCATGATAATATTTCTCTTTGTGGACTTAATATGCAATCTCTTCATAAGATGCAAGATTTAAATGTACAGTATACCCTAATGTTTCTGAGGCAGACAAAACCAAATGCTTGAAATTGAAGCAATAAACATGAATGAGAAAGAAAATTTAGAGAGAATAAAAGAAAGCCCAATAGAAAATGCAATGAAATTGTCAACTACAGCCAATGAAAAGAAACTGATTAATATATTCTTTGGTCTGCTTTCGTATTATTCCCTAATGTTTTCACTGAAGATATTGTCTCTGTCTTGTACTAATGCAGTTGAGCATTGTGTACAACTTATTACTCAGAAACCTATGTAAAATAGTATCAAACTTCATTGAAATGCATGGAGCATTTTCAACTGTAGTTGCAGTGTATAAAAAGGCAGGAATTATAGAAAAGTCTAACTTATAATGGAATAGCCCTTTTATTCTCATAGAAAACCTAATGGAAGTTTAAGATTTGTTTTAGATGTGAGAGAAATTAATAAGTCACGAAATCCATTGATTTTCTTTTATGTAAAATTGAACAGTTATTGGTTGGATTAGTAGGATCAGACTACTTCACTAAGCTAGATCTGAACTCTGGCTTTTTCCAGATTCCTTTAAAAGATGATGACAGAAAATAATTTGCCTTCACAACAAGACGACAAAAGTATCAATTGCATCATCTTCCTCGAGGAGCTAGAAATTCTGCCACATCTTTTCATTCATTAATGAATTCTTCTATTAGACATGTTAGGTAAAGGAGTTATTTGTTTCCAAGATGATTTGCTTATATACTCGAAGGACCTGACATCTCGTAGAAATATCTTATTGAAAGATCTTTCTAGATTAGATTAGATGAATCTAATTTATTACTGAAGTATTTAAAATGTCAGTTCTTTTTAAAAGGGCTTGAATATTTAGGTCAGTCAGAATGGCAGGAATAATAAAAATATAAAAAATGTATATGAAAAGGTCAAAGGAATGAATCTGTCTTGAAAAATTTTCTTTCTTTGAAATGCTCTGTTTAGATGAGGGTGGTTTGCTTCTATCAAGGCAAATGGATGAGGGTAAATAAAAGTGAGAATTTTAGCTTGTTATATTGAAATCTGGGATTCTCTATACTTTCATGATTCTGATCTAGTTGGTCATCAATGATTTGAGAGTACCTGGCACAGAATCAAGAATAGGTATTTTTGGGAAAGTGTGAGAAATCATATTAAGTCATATGCAAAATCCTGTCATCTATGCCAAACTAGGTCTACTTTTACAGACAAGGGCTCCACAACCCTTTCCAATACCAGTTAGACCATTTTAAGCTGTAGCTATTGATATAATTGGAACCTTACCCACAACAAAGTAAGGAAATAAATACACCCTTGTAGCCATTTGTATGTTATCACGCTTTCCAGAAGCAGTACCTATGAAGGATCAAACTGCTAAAACTGTAGCTGATAAGTTTTTTAAGCTGATAAATAAGACCTTAAAAGACACTTTTTAAGCTAGCTAATGCTAAGATGCCTAACTGGGACAATTGTCTGCCACAAGCTTTATTTGCTTGTAGGACAGCAGTTCATTCTGCTATTAAAGAAAAACCTGCTTTTGTACTATATGGTTTTGATCCTAACTTTCCAAATGAGTTAAGATCTATAAATATTAACTCGGGTTTTTCAGATATTTATGAATATCTCGAGTATGTAGTAAAAAGAAACTCATTTGTTCATGAGCTTGTAGCAGAAACTAGCAAACTTAGTTCCTTCCCAGAAAACAAAAGCATTCATAAATAGATTTAGAATATATAAGAATCTTAGTCCTTGTGATTTAGTATATTTAGATAATAAGATTAATCTTAAAAGGGTTTGTAATAATTTATTCTTATCTTTTAATTTTATTACTATTGATATTATTTTGTTATTTATTATTATTTAACGTCGGACTGCACCTTTGTAATGTCTTTTTCTTATCAGTCGTAATACCGAGTTTATCGTCATTGCTTGAGCTAGTTCTTCATGCACAAAACTTCTGATTATTCTTAATCCTTTTAGTCTATAGTTTTACTCCCCTCTTTCTCTCGAGGCTATAAGAAAGCTATTTCACATGCTCAAAGTGTAGACACAGGAAAAGCTTCTGGCTGGAATCAATTCCCTAATCTACTTGTAGGAAGTTTATTTTGCACTTGGTTAGACTATAATATATTTAGTTTAATCCTTTATCCAAGTGTAGGCAAACAAAGTTTGCTCCTGAAAATATCATCAGGACTGAGGCAAGGTGGTACATCTGTTGGCACCTCATAGCAAAGGTGGACTAAGCTTTCATCTCTCCTTGTCTTAGTATCTCCCATAATGCAAAGCACATCTCCTTGCAGACATGTATAATGCTATGCATTAAGCGAAGGGCCACTACCCAGACCGGTCTCGACAGTAGGAGGCAGACCCTGAAGTGATGATACCAAAGCAGAAGCAATGGAGAGGTTATATATACCTATACGAGTTGCCAAAGGGTGTACCACCTTATTATTAAATTACTCTGGATTTGGAGAAAGATGTTGGAAGTTTATTTTGCACTTGGTTAGACTATAATATATTTAGTTTAATCCTTTATCCAAGTGTAGACAAAGTTTTTTTGTTTGCCTACACTTGGATAAAGGATCAGGAGAAGGCATATATGTATGCCTTTGTATGCCTTCTCCTGATCTAAAAAAACTTAAGTACAGATCCTTGTCATATTCCCATGATTTCTCGACTATTTATCATAAAATGAAAATCTGATCCTGACAACATCTATTTGGCCTGAACCCAGCTTGTTTTGAACATTTCTCTTTCACAGTTTTTCCTCATCCTCTTTTTAAGTATACTTGTATAAATCTTACTTGGAACATTTAGTAGAAAAATTCCTCTTTAATTCTCACATTCAGCTTTTTACTCCCTTTTTTTATAGATGGGAACTATGAGAGAGCTATACTTCAATCATCTGGAATTTGACCTTCTGACCAGGCTCTTTGAATTAAGCAGTGTAACAACTGCAAATCTTTTATATCTCTATATTTGAGAATTTCTGAGAATCTGAGAATTCAAATATGATCTACTCCAGTTGCCTTTCCAGATTTCAGGGTTTTTAACAGTAAACCTGAAGTAATGATGTGTACTTCTCTTTGCATTCCTCTTGAAAGTTTTCCTCCTTGCTTTTTCAATAGCCTCCAAAACATTTTGCCATCTTCCTGATATTTACTTCTTTATGCTTACTGCACTTTTCTCATGACTTTTGTTTAGCTACTTTCATGCATCTCAACTCTCTTACATTTTTCTCTGTATTCTTTTATTCTTTATTTGCTAGGAACTTTTGAAATACTTTCTTCTTTTCAGGACCACTTCTTTATCTGCCATGGTGTTCTAATTTTTCTATTCTAGTAGACAACTTTACTACATGCCTCCTTAGCTGAATCATTGAATATTTTCTTTAGAGTTTACTGTTCAGACTCAAAGGTTTGGTTCTTGTTTTCAAACTGTTTCATTCTTTCTTCAATAATACTTCTAATTTTTTAGGAAATGACAACGTAAACTAAATTATTAATTATAAAAACTTTAATAGCCATCTATATTTCGGCAGTGTTACATTGCCATCTTCAGGAATCACAAAACAATGATATGTGCACGCAGGCACTCAACCAAGCAAATGAGGCCTGAAGAAAGGCAACTGAAGTTGGTCTTAGAGTCCTAAAAGGTGCCCCCCAGTGTGCTAAATTGGGTTTCTTGGCCATTGGACTGACGATCTTAGAATATGTACTTCCCAAATTTCGGGCAGTCTGCTGGCTGTGGAGCCTCTGTATATCATTCAATATTTACAATGCCTTTCGTTGGAAAGACCTGGGTTCAAATCTCATCTAGGATGTGAAGAACTTTTTTTAAATCTTTTCAGTTGAAGGTGAGTTAACCAACTTCATATGGAAGCATCTGGGTGTTTCCTCCTGAGGAACCCGTGTGTTTCATCCTGCAAAACAGGCAGCCAGTCACAAGAACATATGCAATTAACTGACAGAATACACTAATGTCACTGCCTTATTTGCTTTAGCTGTAAATTCAAATAACAACAGCTGATGGCCGATTTGAAGGTAGAGCAAACAAGGAATCCAGATTGGTACTGAAGTTCCCCATGAGTATTACAGCTGTCATTAAGGCAAAATATTGTTTTTATTGTTATTATTTTTCTGAATAAGTAGCATTCTCTTAGCTACCAGTATTCTAATACTTTTTAGCAGCTACTTTTCAGACTGAGATATGATGATACTGAGTTAAGGAGAAAGACTAAGGTGGCAAATGATTTGATGCACTGGCTGGATGTGAGTATTTGGATATGTGAAGACAGTTTGATGATAAGATATATAAAAAAGATGGCCTAGACCTGAATGGATTTGGCATTAGGAGCCTAGAGAAATTATTTACTGGGGTGAGACCTAATGCAAGGAATTAGAGAAACTAGATCATTGTGAAAGGAATAGTTAGTGTTGGGGAATGGGAGCAAGATATATGAAGGGGTGGACCTGCATGCATTGGTTTTAGACTTTTTGAATATTGTGCAAAGGTGTATAAATAGAAACCTGACCATTTGGGAAGTAAGTAAACCAGGGTGTGACTTTATGTGTACATGTCTGGAGCATCAGGAATAAAGGATTGGAATTTGTTGCCTTGGTGAATATATTGTGGCCTAAGATTGTTGGCATTTGTGAAACAAATGTACTGACTAACAGTCAGATGTAGTAACTGAAATAAAGTGTAAAGGTTAGTGTATTCAGGAAAGACAACAAAGAATAGAGAGGGGAATACTACTACCATTGAATAATTTGAGGCGAGTTAGTATGCAAATTCATGAAACAATAATAATAATAATATTGTTCCATGTAGCAGTAGTTTAAGGCTGTCTGGTGTGAACTGAAGATCAACAGAATGAAATATCTATGGTTAGTATTTCTATAACCCATTCAGTTGCTGGGAGTGATGAAATGCATTGTCAAATTACCCTGATAGGTACATAAACAAGTAATCATTATCGGTGACTTAAATTATGCAAGTATTAATTGGGTAGCAGGAAAAACTCATGGCAAAAATGAAGGAAAATTTATTGATCCGTTGAACACAGTTTTCTCCAACATGTCAAAAAGTTTTTGATTTGATCGTAACATCAGAAGGAGTCTCAGTTACAAATTTGAATGTTTTGTCACCAGTTGGTGACAGTCATCATGCTGACCTGAGAAGTATCTAAATATATGGACATTTCAATTAGGAATGGTTACATACTGAGCCATGAAGCTGGAAATTATGACATACTCAAGAAAATACTATATTCAGTCCCATGTTATCAGTTACTGAACAGAAAAAATATATAAGCTGTGCATGGGGAAGCTTTGAAAAGATGCTTAAATGATGCAGCATCTGATTGTATCTCTCTAGAATTCAAAGAACAAATAGAGCGGGAGTGAAATAAATGTGCAACCTTATTAACATGTTCACATCAGTTTATATTTTGCGCCTACACCACACCTGGTGGTAACTTGCTTAGCCTTGTGTCATTCATACTTACACATTCAGCAACATATATGACATACCAGTTTCAAATTTCTTTGGTAGAATTTTCATGTTAAACTGATATTTGTGAACTGAATCTCAAAACTAATGTTTTCTTGTTTTGAGTTTGTAACTTATGCTTTCATAAATATCATATTGCATAAATTTATGGTTATACCAATGCGTGTTATTTAATAAATTTTTTTTTTTAAAAAAAGCCAGTCATTGCAATCAGTATTTTCCCCACCTCTTATCTCTAGAAATATAGAGTGGTAAGTGTATGTACTGTGAATGAGTTTAAGAGGAGGTGTGACAACTGATGTGCAATGTATGCCTGTCTCAATGAGTCCTTGATCATGGAGGTGTGTAGTTGGTGGTGGTGGTGATGATGATGAAATGTATATATATATATATACCACACACGAAAGACAGAAAAGCATTATAGCAAGCAAATGCTGCATGAGAGAAGGGCCAGGAATAGAGTAATATTAAAATGTGGCATTTATTTTAATTAGTTTTATTTATTTTGCTAATTTTAGAGTGATGATAAAAAGAGAAAAAGATCACGTGATTATAGTTACGATGAGAATGAGGAAGAAAGTAGTGCAGAATCTGATAGTGAATCAGAACCAGCACCACCAGGTAATATTACTTATTTTTATAAACATAATCAAAAGTGTCTTTTAAGGCACAGTTAGCAAAATTGATATTGTTTAATTTAAAAATATTAAATGACAGTAAACTGTTACAATTTGTTTCTGTATATCATCACTTGTCATTCAAGGGCTCAGCAAATATGTTTGCCGATTGCAAGTAGAATTTGCCAAGTAGCAGGTAGTTGTTGGAAGTTTTTCCACTTGGATATACTATAAATTAAAGATACAAGAAATTGTATACTTGGTTTAATCCTTTATCCAAGTGTAAGCACACAAAGTTTGCACTTGAAGTATTTTCAGGACTCGAACAACTCATATATAGAAGCTAATGACTTCACATCACTTGCCTTACTATCCCAAAATGTAAATCACATATCCTTCCAGACATGTATAATGCTATGCATTATAGGAAGGGTCACTATCCAGATTGGTTTCGACCTTTATTGAGGTCTCATCATCAGATGCCAGATCCAGAGGTGATATTAAGGTTGAAGTAATGCAGAAGTCATATTTTCATTTAAGTATCCAAAAAATGACTTCTGCATTACTTCAAACTTAGTATCACCTCTGGGTCTGGCTCCCACTGATGAGACCCCAATAAAGGTTGAAACCAGTCTGGGTAGGGGAACCTCTTCCCATAATGCATAGCATTATACATGTCTGGAAGGATTTGTGTTTTACATTATGGGATACTAAGGCAAGTGATTTGAAGTCATTAGCTTCTATATACAAGTAGTCCCAGTCCTGAAAATACTTCAGGCGCAAACTTTTTTTGCTTACGCCTTGATCAAAGATTACACCAAGTATATAATTTCTTGGTATCTTTAATTTACAAGTAGCAGGTAGCTGCAGACTAGACAAATTATTTAATGAAACATAACCAGAATCTTTTTTTAAGGTTAAGGGAACACAGAAGAATGTCTATGATACAAAATGCCATTTCTAGTAACAAAAATTAATGTGACAAATTATAAAGGGTGTCCCAAAATTCACGCAAGATTTAAATTTAGCACCATTTGTGCAGTAAAGTGTTGCCAACGAGGAAAAAACAGACAGCGTGACAGCTGACAGTTCAGGGTTATTAAAAATGGAGCGCTACACGAAAGAACAATGCATTTTCATTGTTGAGCAATATTTTAAAAATAATGAAGGTTTAGCAGCTACAGTTCGCAATTTTCGTACAAAATATGGTCAGAATAGTGATTTAACTTCATCAACTGTGAAAAGATTAATTAAAAAATTCAAGGAAACTGGATCAATTAGTAATCTTATACACTCTGGCCGTCCTTCAACAAGTCGTTCAACAGAAAACATCGAAGCAGTTCGTGAGAGTGTTGCTGAGAGTCCAGGAACATCATTTCAGCACCGTGGTCTTGAATTGGGCATTTCGAGAAGCTCTCTACAGCGTATTCTCACGAAAGATTTGCATCTTTATGCTTACAAAGTTCAATTGGCTCAAGAACTGAAGCCTACTGACCACACACACACACACACACAGCGAAGAGAGTTCGTTGAATGGATTATGGAACAACAACAAGTGGATGCTTATTTTTCGAACAAAATCATCTTCAGCGATGAGGCTCATTCTCATAACTTGATGGCTTCGTTAATCGACAAAATTGTCGCATTTGGGGTTCAGAAAATCCACGAGTGATTGTTGAGAAACAAATGCATCCACAACGTGTCACTGTTTGGTGCGGATTTTGGGCTGGAGGCATCATCGGTCCATTCTTCTTCGAAAATGCGGCTGGTAAGGCAATAACAGTTAATGGTACTCGCTATCGCGACATGATAATCCAGTTTTTTGTGCCTAAATTGCAAGATATGGATGTGGACAACATGTGGTTTCAACAAGACGGTGCGACATGCCATACAGCCCAAGAAACAATTCAATTACTGCATGAGTCATTTCCTGGTCGTGTAATTTCCCGTTTTGGCTATCAGAATTGGCCGCCCAGATCATGTGACTTAACGCCGTTGGACTTTTTTCTTTGGGGTTTTTTGAAGTCTAAGGTTTATGTCAACAAGCCCACGACCACCCACACCTTAAAGGAGGAAATTGAGCACTGTATCAACGAAATTCAGCCACATTTATGCAAAACGGTCATGGAAAATTTCGACAAAAGAGTGCGTATGTGCCAGCAAAGCCGTGGAGGCCATTTACCCGCTATGCTATTCCATGCATAACCCTATATTGTATACTTTATGAATCAATAAGAAATTACAATTTTTAATTAAAAACCTGTGTTTTCTATCAAAATTACTTCTTGCGTGAATTTTGGGACACCCTGTATTTTCCAAAAAATTCAATGTTATTTTTTACTGCTCTTCCTATTCTTATTATTTATTGACTTCTTAGAATGGTTCTTCTTCACACAAAGGAACTGTTTTTCCAAACAACAATACAGCACCACTAATCTTTATAGAACTCCTATTGAATCACTGGGACATATTAAAAAAAAAATCGGGAGGGGGGGGACAACTTTGGTGAGTACATTTTTTCCATTGTGAGTACAATTTTTGCATAATTTATATAACCCTGGTTACTTACATAATAAGCCAAGGGGAATCCTATTTTAGGAGATGGTGAGAGGAGACTTTTCTCTTCATCTGAAAACTGTATTAATGAAGTAAATTTTTAAAAGAAAGATTTCAGATTGCTACCACATGTTTATTAAGAGAAACAAACCTGACAAGTTTCATATGTCGTTTGACTTACATCTTCAGGAGTTAAAGGTAACTAAAAGTTTAAACACAAGAAATGAGAAATTACTCAAAATAGTCCATTAGATATTGTTATGGCAGTCTAACTGTTCATCAAATTAAAAAATCTGGATGCAGAATTTATATATACATTAATGCATGCTATCTTTGAACAATGCTGAATGTTGTCACGTTCTGTTGCTCACATTCACTCTGTCATAAGTCTGACTTAGGTATATTTTTTATGAATGCTTACCAAACTTGGTGTAGATTTAGGCCCTAGTTTTTATTGCATTGTGCTGGGATTCTAAGCATATTTGCAGCTTCCTTAAATTTCCTTGTGAAACAGTTTTTTTTTTTCAATATAAGACATGTTCGTTTTATGCCAAAGTACATTATGGCCAGTGGAAGTTGTGGGATGCTAGGCCTAATTTGTGTTCTCCCCTTTTTTGCATGTCTTTTTGATGTTCGTTCATACTAATTTCCCCTGATCTTCTCGTCTGGCCTACATAACAGATGCCACAGGAACAGTAAATTTTATAGACACCTGGTTTTTTTTAAAAGGTGATGTGGAGGTTTGGGGGGCGGGGGATGTAGAAATCTTTATATTTTTTCTAGCGGTAGAAAAGCTACTTTAATGTTATGCTTGTATAGTAATTTGGCCAATTTGTCTGTAACATTCTTGATGTATGGAAGTGTAATTGTGTTCTTGAAATCTTGCTTTTGTGAGCTGCTTGTAGGAAGTGTGTTGAGGATTTTCTTGATTGTCTTAGGTTCAAAACCATTTTTTTTTTTTGAGGATCTGTGTTAAATAATGTAATTCTTCATTCCACTTTTCTTCTGTGCTGGAAATATTGTAAGCTCTATACCTCAAGATTTTCATTAAACCTATTTTTTTCATGGGGGTGGTGGTGTGAGGCAGCATTAAGAAATCTTCCTGTGTTGGTGGGTTTTCTATAAATGGAGAAAGATAATCTGTTTTCTTTTTCATTGATTTGTATTAGGATATCAAGGAAAGGTAGTTTTTTTATGTTCTTCCTGTTCCAGAGTGAATTTTATGTTGTTGTGCAGACTATTAAGATAATCTTTAAAATCAGTGAGTTCCTCTCGCCATATGATGAAAATATCGTCTACAGTTCCTGGGTCGTAATTTGCTTTTTAATAGCAATGCTGTACTTTGTATGTGGATCTCATCCACATACCATACACGGAATCCAGAGCCCTCAAAGAACTAAAATCAGACAAAAACATTGTTATAATTAATGCGGATAAAGGGATGCGACAGTAGTCATTAACTCAGAGGATTATAAGAAAAAAAATGAAAATTCTTGAAGATTCCAATACCTATACACCTTTAGACAGAGACCCCCCACTTGGTGAGCTCAATAAAACCAATGATCTAATTAAAAATATACCCAATTGGACTGAAGAACTAAAAAGAACTCTATAATCAAAACACCCATTAGTTCCTAGAATATATGGAGTACCAAAAATACATAAGAAAGATACTCCTCTAAGACCCGATAGTGGATGGAAGAGACTCTCTGACCTCAAATCTGGCAAAACACCACACTAACATGATTTTACCACACATAGGAAAAACAACATCATTCATTAAGAACAGTGTAGATTTCACTGAGAAGGTAAAGGATATATATATACATAGAACCTTCAGACATCTTGGCAAGTTTGGATGTAGTCAGCCTTTTTACAAATGTTCCCAGAAATGAAACAGTGAATCTCCATGAAGATCTTTTTCCACCGGCTATCGTAGAACTATACAAACATTGCATAAAAAAACAGTTTTTCATGTATCAAGACAAATTTTGGGAACAAAAAGGACTGGCAATGGGCTCTCCCCCTCTTTTCCATATATAGGCTTTACCAAACCTATATATGGAAAATTTTGAAAATAATGCATTAAAGAACTATCATAAAAAACCTAAAATTTGGCTTCGTTATGTAGACGATATTTTCATCATATGGCCAGGAACAACAGAGAACTCACTGCTTTTAAAGATTATCTTAATAATCTGCACAAAAACATAAAACTCACTCTGGAACAGGAAGAACATAAAAAAAAACTTCCTTTCCTTGATATCCTAGTAGAAATCAATGAAAAAGAAAGCAGATTATCTTTCTCCATTTATAGAAAATCCACCAATACAGGAAGATTTCTTAATGCTGCCTCACACCACCACCCCATGCAAAAAAATAGGTTTAATTAAAAACCTTGAGGTATAGAGCTTACAATATTTCCAGCACAGAAGAAAAGTGGAATCAAGAATTACATTATTTAACACAGATCCTCAAAAAAAAAAAAGGTTTTGAACCTAAGACAGTCAAGAAAATCCTCAACACACCTCCTACAAGCAGCTCACAAAAAGCAAGATTTCAAGGATGCAATTATACTTCTATACATCAAGAATGTTACAGACAAATTTGCCAAATTACTATACAAGCATAACATTAAAGTAGCTTTTCTACCGCTAGAAAAAATATCAAGATTTCTACATTCCCCAAAACCTTCACATCACCCTTTATAAAAACCAGGTGTCTATAAAATTTACTGTTCCTGTGGCATCTGTTACGTAGGCTAGACGAGAAGATCAGCGGAAATTCGTATGAACGCATCAAAAAGACGTGCAAAAAAAGGGGAGAACACAAATCAGGCCTAGCATCCCACATAACTTCCACTGGCCATAATGTACTTTGGCATAAAACCTACATATCGTATATTCAAAAAAACTGTTTTGCAAGGAAATTTAAGGAAGCTGCAAATATGCTTAGAATCCCAACGCAATGCAACAAAAACCAGGGTCTAATTCTACACCAAGTTTGGTAAGCATTCATAAAAAATATACCTAAGTCAGACCTCAGACAGAGTGAACGTGAGCTACAGAACGTGACAAGATCCAGCATTGTTCAAAGATAGCATGCATTAATGTATATATAAATTCTGCATCCGGATTTTTTAATTTGATGAACAGTTAGACTGCCATAACAACATCTAATGGACTATTTTGAGTAATTTCTCATTTCTTGTGTTTAAACTTTTAGTTACCTTTAACTCCTGAAGATGTAAGTCAAATGACATATGAAACTTGTCGGGTTTGTTTATCTTTATTTATCTTAATAAACATGTGGTTGCAATACAGAAATCTTTCTTTTGAACTGCTAAACCACAGAAACCTATGCCTACAATTAGAAGTAACTTTTTATTTATTTATTTTTTATAACTCCACCCATGGTGAACTTATAGTACATTAGTTGGATGAGCTAAGTTTTTTAAATATAATCCTGAAGTTCTACTCCGGAGACAAAACATTAGTCACTCAAACACTAGGATTCACCTTAGAAATAGAATCAAGCAACACCTTATCCTTTCCTGATGTCCTTATAAAATGGGTGGTAAATGGTTCTTTCACCTTTTCTCTCTACTGCAGAAACCTACTTTTTCTGCCCGCTATATCCATTAGACATCAGCTCACAATCCTTTGTAAAAATATGGTATTATGGTTGTTCTGGAACAGCAAAAGTGGCTAAGGCTATGAGGCTAGTGTATTATGTCTGTAAATTGCATGTTGTCTTCTGACCAACTTGCCTATTATGAAATGAAAATCCTGAGTTTCTGACAGGAAAAAGTCCACTACCACTATTTGAGACTGGCTAACTAATCTTCAGATGAAAATCCCTGATAATGGTTCTTCACATTCCAGATAGGATTCAAAACCAGGTCTTTTCAACTAAACGACATCATCATCATTGGTCTTCCTCGAGGTATTTTTCCTGCCATTCTAAAAAAATTAAAAAATAAAAAAAAAACGCTTGTTTTGATAACCAAATGTTTTTTTTTTTTAAAACAGTGAATTAGTTTTCACTTTTTAAAACAGTGACAGGTCACTTAAAAGAATGATAACCCATTCTTTTAAGTGACCATAGCATCTGAGATTCACCACTCTGTTAACACATTCTTGAATGCTATCAATGGCATGTTCCTTCCTAATATCCTCATTTTTAATATGATACCATCATTCATGCCATCTGTTCACTTCCCTAATTTTTCTCATAATTCTCATATGTGTGGCCTCCAGTCTTTGCCCACGTGGTTTATTTCTAACTGAGCTCTCAGATCCATAAGCTAAAATTGGATGACTAATTTCTCTTTTATTCCATATACATTTATTCAGTTGACTTCCCTGCCATATTAGCTTTGCTAATTCTGTTGTCTATTTCTAAATTTAATTTGCCATCTTCACTAAAAATTGTGCCTAAATAGCTGAAATATTTCACTTGTTCTATAGCTTCACCATTGAGAGTACAGTTGATATTTTAATTATCTTTGTCTTTTTATTGCTGATTTTGATATTAAATTTATCAAAGGAGTTATTCAATTTAGTCATGAAATCCTGCAGACTTGTACTGGATTTATTTAGAAGTATAACATCATCTACATAAAGGAAAGTAAATTAAAATAAAAGTAAAGAGTTCAGATTACAATATCCAGTTTTGATATTGGGTCTAATAACAGAGGAGATGATGCACACTCTCGTTTCATACCTGATTTAACATCACATCATCTTCCTGTACCTCTTCACTTTTAACTGCTGACTTACAACTCATATAGACAAGGATTGCATGTTATAATGTCCCATCTTAACCATATCACTGTAGCATTTTGAACAGATTTTCTCTTGGCTTTGAAGATATGGATATACCCTTTCCATATCTTCAAAACTTGTAGCAAGAAGTGAAGATGAACTCAAAAAATCAACATAGCCTTTAAAGGAATGCGGAGAACCGATCAGGGCTTCTGACCTAATGTCCAGTCCTTACCTTCTTATGGTGCACTCTGTTAGGTATCTACCTGGATACTGAACGAACGAGGATTGGCCAATTTGGTATTTAGCTGACCAAATTGTTATTCTTATTGGCTTAAACCAAATTATAAAATGGTGGTACAACATGACAAAATTTCATTCCGGATGGGACGTCGCCAGGTTAAACAAGGCCCACATTGTTTTCGCCAGGGAACCAGGCCGAACAGCGAAAAGTCAGCTACTGGAACAAATCCTAAAACCCACCCCAACTCAACATCACCAGCGTTCAAGATATCAGTACTATCATCATAAGAAGCCTGAATGGCAAAGAAATGGAGCTAGCTGAGGAATTGGATAAGTAACAGATCGACATAATAGGGGTGACTGAAAAAAAAAAAAAAGGCAAAAACTGGTGAGATCTTTCTGAGCAATAAATACAAAATGTTATATTCAGGCAATGACAATCAAGGAAAAGACTCTTCAATATGGGGCACCTGTTCGTGGTGGAAGGGACCTTTCAATGATGGCACTGGCCCCTTTTCATTCTTCCTCTTTTTCTTTGCTTTTCTTCCCGTATTCTACGCTCTTCTTCTCCTGAGTCTTTTTCACTATCCTTTTTTCCAGACCACCATCAATGGGATCCAACTCCCTGCCGTCATGTTTGCCATGCAGTGCAACCCGTGGACATCCGGAAAGGGGGATCCTGGTAGTCTTGCACTATTTTGGCCCCAGCTTTGGCAAGACGGGTGGTCCTGGATGGCCCAGCTAGGATCAATCGACTAGTGGGCTTGCCTGCAAGGGTCAACGGTGTTGCAGTAAGTCTCTCACCCTATGGTCCAGGGTTGGGATCCTAGATCTGCTGTAGTGCCGGTATGGCGTCCAGGGGAGCCCTGGTGTTCCACTCCTGAGCGCAGTCTTTGCTTGCCAGGTAGTGGGTGTCCATGTGTTGCTCCGTGGTAGGTGGGGAGCTCTGGTGCCGAACTAAAAACTCCTTAAATATGAATCCTTCATCCTCAAATGTTTCAGGGACCCTAACAAAGTCCCAACCAAGTACTGATACCGTAGATACAGCATATGGAAACACAAGCAAGAAACAAAAGATATTGGATACTAACATAAATGGACCAATCTTTTTAATCATCATGCAACAGGTGAAAAACCAATTGGGAAAATGTTACCCTTCTTTATCCAAAAAGTTTTAGAAGGACTGGCAGGACCTCTCAAAACTATCAAGAAATTGCGTTCTGGTGATATCCTCATGGAAACAGTGTGTAAACAACAAAATACAAATTGCAGTAACACCTTACAGAACACTCAATTCCAGTAGAGGAGTGATATCAGAATGGGATCTCCCTGATGTTCCTGATGAGGAGATATGTTCAGAGCTTAAAGATCAATGAGTGACGGATGTGAGGTGCATCCTGATATGTAGGGATGGTCACCTGGTTTCAACCAAGAACATCATCCTTATTTTTAATACACCTAGACCTCTGACATTTGTAAAAGCAGGGTATCTCAGCTGTCCTGTTAGAATGTACATCCCTGACCCGCTGAGATGCTTTAAATGTCAGAAATATGGACATGCCCAAACTGCCTGTCGTGGTTCTACTACCTGTGCTTGATGTGGTAGTAAAGAACATGGTAAGAAATCTTGCTGTGCAGAAAAAGCTAAATGTGTCAACTGTCAGGGAAATCATCCAGCTTACTCTTGTGCATGTCAGAAATGGAAAGATGAAAAAGAGATACAAAAAATTAAAACTGAACAAACATAACATATCAGGATGCAAAAAGAAAGCTGACCACCATTACATCTGTTCTGAGATCCTCCTATGCTGAAAAAGTAACAATTAAAAAAGTGCCAACAGAAACTCAAACATGTATGTCTTTTCCACCATCTGATAATTTCACCATACCTGAACTTTAGGATCACAAGTGCTTCTCTGTTTAGCGCATTAATCACAAGACCTATGGCTTTACTCCAGAGACAATTTCAAAAATGGTCCCAGTCGATGAAAACTCACCTGTCCAAAAAAACTATTATTATTATTATTATTATTCGTGACACCTCCAAGGAGTCTGAAGACTCATCGCAGGAGGACACCTACTATACAACTGTTTCCACCCTACACTGAACCTCTACCAGTCATCTCCATCAACGCCATCTACTGTCCACCACAACTAGTATATTTTGTCTGTAAATTGCGTGTGTTCTGAAGGGCCGATTTGTCTGTATGCGGGATGAAAAACCCGAGTTTCTGGGAGAAAAAACCCTGCTACCTCCATATGAGATTGACTAACTCACCTTCGATTGAAAATGTCCACATAAAGATTCCTCCCGTCACGACGAGAATCCAACTTAGGCCTTTTCTAATCGAAGGGCACAATGTGCCGTCGTTCTTCCAATTGCGCTACAGAGGCGCTATGGCGGAGATATCACTCAAAGATAAACCACCAGACACTCGCACAGAAAAAATGGATACCTCGGTATCCACTGAAAGTAAACTAAACCTACCAACTGACCCTAACACATTTGATGTTTTGAACATTCTTCCAGAGGAAGAGATGGACACTGGCCGTCCATACTTCCCTGAAACAATGGATAAATATAAATCTGACAAAGGTAAGTCCTCAACCTCCCGTCAATAAAATCAAGACAATAGGAAAATTTTTACAATTGAACTGTTGTGGGATTCTCCAGAATATCGATGATATCAAGATGTTGTTGCAGAAACACAAACCTTTTTGTTTCTGTCTACAGGAAACATACTTAAGACCCGATGAGGATTGTACCTTTAGGAATTTCACTGTTGTACTTAAGGACAGAACTCGAGGTGGTCCTGTTCATGGAGGAGTAGCTATCCTAGTTGACGGTCATATTCCTTTCCACCATGTCCAGCTTAATACTACTCTGGAAGCAGTAGCGATTTGGCTCTCTGTGAGATTTCTTGTTACAGTATATTCAATTTATTTACCATCGAGTGCTGAGTTAAATTGATTTTGACAATCTTATCTTGCGACTGCCTGAACCCATACTTTTGGTGAGTGACTTTAATGGTCACAATACTCTGTGGGGTAGTGCCAACACTAACAGACAAGGTCGAATCATTGAAACAGTCCTTGATAATAATAACCTCTCCCTTTTAAATAATAAAGTTAATACCTTCTTTCATATGCCTGCTCATTCGTATTCTGCAATCTGTTCCCCTTCCATTCTTCCACTGCTTACATGGGACGTTGAAGAGAACATATACGGAAGCGATCACTTCCCTGTTCTATGTGCAATGTCCTCACAAGAACCGTGTTCACCCATATGAATACCTATATGGAAAATGGACCAGGCTGATTGGAATAGTTTTTCTTATCTTGCAAAATTTAATGCTGATACTATCAGACGAACACCTATCAATGAAGCGGTAAAGTATATAACAGAATGGATTGTCCAGGCAGCAACAACCTCCATCCCAAAGAAAAAAGTGTCTGTATACACTTATGTTAAAGACGCACTCATCACCCAGATCCTGAATTAAGAATGGGACATACTGTTCTTCCAGTAGCTACAGAAACCAAGTTCTTGAGACTCATCTTTGACAGAAAACTTACATTTCCAGCACACATTCATCAACTAAGAGAAAAGTACAAGAAAACTTTGAACCTCCTTCGCACTCTATCCTCTACTGAGTGGAGTGCTGATCGAGCTTCATTGCTCCATCTTTATCGTGCACTTATACGTTCAAAGCTGGATTATGGATCCCAAATCTATTGTTCTGCAAGACAGAGTAACCTGCGATGGTTGGATTCCATCCATCATCAGGGTATACGGATAGCTACTGGTGCCTTTCGTACCAGTAGCTATCCGTATGCCCTAAAAATAAAATCTCTCCCAGATCACCCTACATGGACCAGTATCTGCTGTCTACATTGGGAAACTCAATATCACACATGTCAAACTGCTATACATCCTTTTGGTTTGCGTGTTAAAGAAACTGTGCAAGCTGTTGGTATAAATGTTGACAACATTAGCTACATTAAACATAATAGCATCCCTCCATGGCAAGTTTGCACCCCATCCTGCAACCTCTCACTTTGTCAGCTACAGAAATCTTATACTCCATCATCCATCTATCTGCAATTGTTTAATGCACACAGAGCAGCACATGGCCGATTTCTTACCCATCTATACTGATGGTTCAAGAACTAATGCCTCTGTTGGCTGAGCTGCTGTGTTTCCTGACATTATCTCAAATCAGATCCCACCAGACTGCAGTAATTATACAGCAGAGTTACATGCCATTCAGCTTGCACTAGTGCATATAAAAGAAAATTGCTACCAAACGTGTATAATTTACACAGACTCATTGAGCTCTTTACAGGCTATCTCCTCTCCTATGTATAATCCACATCCAGTACTTTATGAGATGCTACACCTGTTTCACAAAATGAAAATCCTTAATTTTGATGTTCAGTTTTGCTGGATTTCCAGCCACATCGGAATTAAGGGAAATGAGGCTGCAGATGCAGCTCTAAATCAGCTCATACCTTTTCCACGTACTGTTTGACAGTTCCATATACATACAGCTTATAAGATCAAAGCTAATTGCGCAGTGGGAGTCAACATGGCAGGAAACATTGACAAAAAAATTATATGACATTAAACCTGAAATTAAACACCGGAATTCTTGTCAACGTACAAAAGAGAAGGGAGGAGGTTGTTCTTGCTAGGCTCAAGAACAGTTGTTCTTGAGCCTAGCAAGTTGACTACAGCAAGAACAACTGTTCTTGCTGTAGTCAACAATTTACACGAGAGAGGAATGAAATTTTCATCTATCTAACCAAGCCATATACATTCAGGGAAATGCTAGCAGACTCAGGCAGATTGCATGATGTTTTTAATTTTTTAGAAAGAATCAATTTGTACAAGCACATTTGACTGTAAATTTGTTTATATGTAAATACTGTATTGCTTAACTTAACTTTTATACATACATATCATTCATTAGTTTAAATTTTGACCAATTATGTATTACTGTAGGATTTGATCTTGTGTATTTGTGTCACCCTGTTGTAATTTTGTTAATATGTAAATACCACAATGCTAAACTAAATTTTTATGCATATATGCTGTTTAATAATTCCTTTCTGACTCTTTACGTATTAGTGTAGTAACATTAGTTGTAATCTTACTATATGTAGATAGATACTTCTTTTCTTGCCTTGTGTTGTATATGTTAACCTATACTGTTATCTATTTATGAACTGCTGAACTCTACAGTATTTTTGTTTATATGTAGATACTGCATTTTATAACTTAAATTTTGTATATGCATTTTACGTGGGCTGTTCAATAAGTAATAAGACTAATTTTACTGTGGCAAAACCACTCATCACAATATTAATTTCTGTGGAATAAAGAAATGTTGCTGTATGTATTAACAAAAGAGGTTGATAGATGGCGTATACAGGCTGATGTGTCAGAGTGTCACATGACTAAACGCAAGTGCTCATCGGCGTGCCTATAAGGTGCAACCAGTCTTCGAAATGGAAACATCCTTGGAACAGCGTTATGCGATTAAATTTTGTGTGCGTTTGCAAAAATCGGCACCGGACACTTTTAACACGATACACGAAGCTTTCCACGATGAAGCAATGTCGAGGGCAAGTGTTTTTCTCTGACATAAAACTTTTAAGGAAGGAAGGCAAAATGTGGAAGATCTTGAACGTGAGGGAAGACCTTCAACGTCCATCACAGAGACAATGATCAACACAGCAGCGATTATCATCAAGCATGCCAAAAGGAAGCACCCATTGCTGAAGAATGGCTTCTTATTGCACCACGATAATGCAAGGCCACATATTGCTGGTTGTGTAGTGGACGTTTTGCAGAAGAACAACACAGATATCCTACCACATCCTCCATACAGTCCTGATCTCGCACCGTGCGATTTCTGGCTGTTTCCTCAGCTCAAGAAACCACTAAGAGGCCGCCATTTTGAAAGCAACAAAGCATGTGTAAAAGCTGCAGAGGCGGTTTTGAAAGAACTCTCAAAAAACGGACTCTCACATGTGTTTAAGAAGTGGACGCAACATTGGGACAAATGCATAGCGTCTCACAGTAGTTACTTCGAAAAAGACAATGTAAATGATGATAATTAAAGGTAATCTGTTTTCTGTATAAATATAGTCTTATTACTTATTGAACAGCCTACGTATTTACTCATTTAAATTTCGACTAATCATGTATTGCAGTAGGACACCTTGTCTATTTGTGTACCTTCTAGTAATTCTGTTTATATGTATTGCTATATTCTGTTTATACTGCATTGCTAAATTTAATTTTCATCCATGCATATTGTATAATAATCCCTTTTTGCCTATTTTTTTACTGCTGTTAAAGCACCCATTATATTTTTACATATATGTAGATACTGCATTCTTTGGCTTGGTGTTGCGTATTTTGTGTATTAACTTATATTATTAACTATTTTTGTACTACCGTAATAACCTCTGACCTTGTGTGTTGCTGTGCCCTCTGCAGCAGTTCTGTTTATCTGTAGATGCTGCTTTGTGGAACTAGATTTTTGTACAGACATATTGTTTACAATTTTCTTTAACTACTTAGTTCTAACCTATGGTATGGCACAGTATGACCTGTGTTGTCTTTATGCCAAATAAACTATAAACCAACAAACCAACCAACCAACCAAGGAAAAGAAGGATTAGCCATAGTATTCAACACTAAATATGAGGCTAATCTTCTTGAATGGCAGGCAGTCTCAAGTAGAGTGATGTGGGCAAATATGAGAATGGGGAACTGGACAATGAGACTTATTTGTGTCTTTAGTCCCACATAAGGTTCTACTAAGGTAGAAGTGGAGGAATTTTTTGAGGCTTTAGAGAAAGCGACTAACACAATGAAAAAGGAAAAGTTGATCTTTTTGGGGATCTAAATAGCAGAATAGGAAATGATTGTCAGACATACAAAAATATATTGGGAAAATTTGGAGAAAAGAGCAAAGCTAATAATAATGGCAAATATCTGTTGGATTTCTGCTCAGGACATGGACTGGTTATTACTAACACCATGTTCCAACATAAAAATGTGCACAAATTCACATGGAGAGAAGAAGCAAGGAATAAGAAAAGTCTCATTGACTATGTTATTGTTGATAGTGATGTTTTCTCCCTGGTGCAGGACACCAGAGTGTACAGAGAGTTTGAAATTGAAAGTGATCACCATTTAGTCTTGAGCAGTATTTATATTTGAATTTCATATTGAAAAGAATAACATGTAAGAAAGTTTTAAAGCGAATAAAAGTTCAGCAGCTCTCAGATGTGAACTGTAGAATAAAATACATAAACATGATTGAAGAAAAAATGAAAGAGTTTGAGAACAGGAACCAAACCTAGGAGATTCAGTGGCAAACCCTAAGAAAACACTGATTAATATTCAGCTAGAGAGGCATGTGGTGAGGTTGTCTGCAAGGATAGAAAAATCAGAACTCTATGGTAGACACAGGAAGTTAAAGAGCAGTGAAAGAAAAGAAGAAAGCATATCAAAAGTTCCTGGCAAATAAGTCAGCTTGTGCTCTTAGAGAATATAGAGACAAACATAAGAAAGCTAAACACTGTGTAAAACTAGCTAAACAAAAATCATGGGCGGACTTTGGTAAGAACATAGAAAATAAATATCAAGAAGGTGACAAGATATTCTGGAGGTTGTTGAAGAAGCTCAAAAATGGAGGAAAGAGTGCTGTAAAAGGAATTAGAGATGATAAAGGTGACATGAAAGAAAAAAAAAGGATATCCTTGAAGTGTGGAGTAATTACTTCAAAAAATTGCTAAATGAAACAAGCAGTGATAGCACAGTGATAAAAAAAAACACTGATCAGACATGCAGTCAGGAATACATATCCATACTTGAAGTAGAAAAAGCCCTCAAAAGCCTGAAATGTGGAAAGGCAGCAGGAGTAGATGATATTCGACCAGAAATGCTGAAGTATGGTGATAGAAAAGTCTTACAGTGGCTGCACTGCATAGTTCAGAAAGCCTGGACAGAGGGACGAATTCCCGATGATTGGAGTAGAGCTCTAATAGTACCCATATATAAAAAGGGAAATAAAACTGAATGCGAGAATTTCATAGGTATTTCCCGAAGTGTTCCTGGTAAGATATATACAAGTGTACTTGAGAAATGGTTGAGAAAGATTGTGGAAGAGAAGCTTGGTGAAGAACAAGCTGGATTCAGGCCAAATAGAGGCTGTCAGGATCAGATTTTCACGTTACGACAGATAGTTGAGAAATCATGGGAATATAACAAAGATCTGTATTTAGGTTTTGTAGATCTGGAAATGACATATGACAAGGTGCCAAGAGAGAAGCTATTCAGAACACTACAGTTCTGAATAGCTGTCAGTGGTGTCAATGGGTCATTATATCAAGCAATACTTAGTCTTTATTTGAGTTGTAGCTCAGCAGTTAGAATTGAAGGAAGTACAGGAAGATGGTTTAAGGTTAAATCTGATGTCAGACAAGGATGTATATTATCCCTCTGTTATTATCTACATGGATCACATTATGAAGAAAAGCTGATATCAAAATTGGAGATGTGAATCTCTGCTCTTTACTTTATGCAGATGATATCATACTTTTAAATAAATCCAGTACAAATCTGCAAGATTCCCGACTAAATTGAATAACTGCTGTGATAAATTTGATATAAAAATCAGCAATAGCAAGACAAAGACAATGAAAATAGGCAGAAACATTGAAAATATCAAAACTGTATTGTAAATGGAGAACCTATAGAACAAGTAAAACATTTTCAGCTACTTAGGTAAGATTTTTATTGAAGATGGTAAATTAAATATGAAAATAGACAACAGAATCAACAAAGCTGGTATGTTATCATACCAGCTGGCAATATCATATTAAAAACGAGGATATTAGGAAAGAACTTGACATTGTTAGCATCGAGGAATGTGTTAGTGGAGCTAATCTCGTGTGGTTTGGTCCCTTAAACAGAATGGAAGAGGAAAGATTAGCAAAAGCAGTGTTCTCTGTCAGGTTGGCAGGAAAAAGACCCAGAGGAAGATCAAGATATAGGTGGATTGATACAGTAAAAAGTGCCTTAGAAGATAGAAACATAAGATCTGATAATTCTGAAGTTTTGACTGGTAACAGACTGATTTGGAGGAAAATTGTAGATAGGAAGTTAGTAATGATGTAATTTTTCATGTAGTACTGTCATATCCTGTACATCAGGAATTTGATGACATAAGTGCAAAAAAAAAAATTTGGAATTCAAATATCAAGAGATGAAACAAAAATCATGGCTTTTAAAGGACTGTTTCCAGTCAGCAGTAAAATCATGATTGAAAATAAAATTTTAGAAGAAATTATCTGCTTCAAATACCTTGGATGTGCTTTATCATATACAGAATAGTTGACATTGACATCAAAATTTCAAATTTTCTAAAGATAACAGGAATGATCAATAATATTTTCTAACCTAACCAAGTTTAAAAGAATACAAGTATAAAGAATTTATAAAGTTTTGGCAAGATCTTCTTTACTGTATGGAAGTAAACTATCGACCATAAAACTACAGAAAAAAAAGAACAGAAACTGGAGAAACGAATTTCCTGCAAAGGACAGCTGGCTGTATTCTCTTGGACAAAAGAAGCAGCACAGAAATACATAAAGATCTAAAAATAGACTCAGTATTGGACAAAGTATATGAATGCCGAAGGAAATGGATTGATCATATCGAAAGAAATGACAATTTAAGACTACCCAAAAAAAAAAATACTCCAATACCACACAGTTGGAGGATAATAGAAGTCAGGGATGACCAAGGAAAAGATGCAAAGAGACTGGAACCGTTGGACCTAAATCCCCGAAAGGATGATGACGACGACAAAACTTGTAAAGATTTAGTCCCTCCCAAGTATACTTGCATAAATCTTACCAGAAATACTCAGTAAGAAAATTCCTCTGTAATTCTCACATTAAGTTATATTTTGCTTTTTTATAGATAAATTCTACCCTTTGACAAGGCTTTCTGAATTATTCAGTGTAGTCACTATAGAACTTTTATACCTTCGTATTTGAGCATTTCAGGTTTTTCATGTTTTTTTCTACTTCAAGTATTGAGTGTATTCCAGATCATTCCTGCTGAATGTTCTCTACCATCATGCTGTCACTACTTGTTTCATTTAGCAGTCTTTCAAAGTAATAACTCTATACATAGAATACCTCTCTTCATATATGGTAAATCTATGTTCTTACCAAAGTCTTACCATGGCTTTTGTTTAGATAGTTTTATGCAGTACTTTGCTTTCTTATATTTTTCTTTGTATTCCCTGAGATCACATACTAACTTACCTCCAGAAACTTTTGATATGCTTTCTTGTTTTCCTTGACTGTTTCTTTAACTTCCTGAGTGTACGATGTAGTTATGATTTTTCTATCCTTGCAGACAACCTCATCTCATAACTTTCTGGCTGAATCAATCAATGTTTTACTCAGAGTTTTCCACTTTAGTTTTGATTCTTTTCTTTAATAATTTTTCATTTTTATAATAATTTAATAATTTTTCATTTTTTGTATACTTGAGTCTTCAGTTCATATCTAAAAGCTACTCAACTTTGATTCGTTTTAAAACTTTCTTACCCTTTATTTTCATTTTCTTGTGTATTGAAACAGTGGGAAAACATCACTATCAACAACAGCAATGAGACATTTCTTATTTTTTACATTTTCTCCCCATGTGAATTTGTGCACATTTTTATTGGGACATTGTGTTGTAGTAACTAGTCTTTGTTCTGAACAGAAATTCAGCAGGTACTTACCATTATTGTTAGCTTTGTTCTTTTCTCCAAATTTTCCAAAAACGTTTCTATATGTCTGGTAATTGTTTCCTACTCTGCGGTTTAGGTCTCTAACAAGGACTGACTTTTTTTTTTTTTTTTTTTTTTTTTTTTTTTTTTTTTTTTTTTTTTTTTTGATGTGACTCTGTAATGCCTGAAAAAAATTCCTCTATTTCTTTCTTGGTAGAGCTTTCTGCCATTCAAGAAGATTATCTTCATATTTATTGTTTAATACCATAGCTACTTCCTCTTTTCCCTGATTGTTATTGCCTGAATATAACTGGTGTTTGTTGCTTAAGATCTTTCCATTTTTGTCTTCTTTGTCTCGGTAACACCTATTATGTCAATCTCGTACTTATCCAGTTCTTCTCTATTGACAATTACAAAAATAAGCATAAGAAGCATCAGTGGATGTGTATGTTGATGGAACTCACCATCAGCAGAGTTCCAAACTTGAACTTTGCTGATGGCAAGTTGGGATTTGTTCAACTATTGGCTAAGATTTTTTTTTTTCTATTTTTAATAATTTTATATATATATTTTTTGGCATGTTTTAATTTATTTTTTTACAAGTCTGGAAACCTTACTGCAGAGACCAAACAGAACTTTTTCAAGCCACTTTACACCTCCAATAAGCAAAGTGGCGGTCTCACACCAGGTGAGGAAATTCATCTCTGCCTGTCACAAACATCCATGCCCATGGTGAGATTCTAACCTACAACCTGTTGGTTGGAGAGCAGGTATTCTAACCACTCAGCCAACCAAGCTGGCTAAATTATTGCCAGAATATATTGAGAAAAAAATTAATTTAATAACATGGAATATTATTGTTTTATGCATTTTCTCACATATTAGAATCATAAAGTTTGGTACCCAAAAATACAAAAGTTTCTTTCATCTACTTCTTTCGGTATAATTTTTTTGTTAGTATGATATGAAAAAGCCATTACCGGCCATTGAGCCTAACATTAAAATGCAGATAGGACAGAATAGATTATAACAAGTTTAATTACATTTGTTTATTCAGAAATTATATTTCATTTATTAATATGAAACTAATATATAATAATAAAAGATTTTGATTAATTTTACTCATGTAAAGGACTGGAAGAAGAGGCAGAGCCTGAGAATTCAAGAGAAGAAAGCTGTGGAGATGTGAAAAAAAAGAAAAAGAAAAAGTCCTCAAGAGGTTCTGAATCTAGATCAGATCAGGAAGATAGTCCAGAAAAAGAAGTAAAGGAAAACGTGCAAGATGAGGAGGAGGAAGTAGTGGAAGGGGAAGAAGAGGAGGAAGAGGAAGAAGAAGAAGAGGAGGAGGAAAAAAAGACAGAAGGTGAAAGTAATGAGGGTAATGATTATTTTTAAGTAATATGATTATATATAGGGATTTAACTTTTTTTACTGTCAACTCTTAAACTTTGCATTTCATTCTTAATGCATGTAGCCTTTACTTTCCTAATATGAAAATGAAAAATTGTCATTAAGTGGTTGCGACTGGGAAAGTGGCATAGGTTTAAACTCATTCTGTGATGGAGAACTTACTGAATCCAAGTCGAACAAACTTGGATTGAAGACTTGCACATTTTTACAATCTCCCACTTAAAAGAGTAGAGAAGAGTAGTTCTAAAATGCAAGCATTTACATGCATAATAAACAAATATGATGTTCTTTCAGGCAGCAGAAGTAGAAAATGACTTTATAGAAAGGAGATGAAAATATGTGAATAGAAATACAGTATGAAGCCTATTGAATAAACTGATGAGGCAAATTTCAGTTTAAATACTTCATTCAGAATTGTTATATTTATATTTGGATCAGATCTTGATGTAGTAGAAGACAAATCTCATTATAATCATAATTTTGCTTGTCAATACAACTTTATGCCAATTTTTTTATTAAGTGAAACTTCTGTCCTTTTCAAATCTTAAATATGCTATTTTTTATTCTCCGAGGTAACACATCCATTATTCAAGCTAGCAATTTAACAGTATAATTTTCGCCTGTGTGTCACAGGCATCTTCAGTACATTAAGCTCAAATTAAACAATAACTGACAATTCCAAAAAGCGCCACCTAAGTAGCTGGTGTAAGATAACTAAAAAGGTCAATAACTTTCCTTAAAAAAAAATCAATACAATGAAAAGTTAGGAAAGATGAGCTGATTTGTAAAGTGCTATCTCCCATAAAGGGGATAGACGTAAGCTGTCGGATCTGTTTAACTTAAAAAGGTCAATAACTTTCCTTAAAAAAAATCAATACAATAAAAAGTTAGGAAAGATGAGCTGATTTGTAAAGTACTATCTCCCATAAAGGGGATAGTACTTTACAAATCAGCTTTTTTTTTTTTTTTTTTTTTTTTTTTTTTTTTTTTTTTTTTTTTTTTTTTAAGGAAAGTTATATTGACCTTTTTAGTTATCTTACACCAGCTGCTTAGGTGGCGCTTTTTGGAATTGTCAGTTATTGTTTAATTTGAGCTTAATGTACCGAAGATGCCTATGACACACAGGCGAATTATACTAAAAAAATTATACTATTAAATAATCTTTGTACGTGAGTTTTTTCCGTTATTAATTTTGTATCGATATGTCTACTCACGGTATACCTCTTTTAAAACTTAAGCTAGCAATTTGGAATGTCTCTTTCTTCGGTGTTGTGGTTGTTTTCATTTTGGTCAGATGCTGTTGTGGCTTTGGTTTCCATAGCAAGATTTTTTATTTATTTTTTACAAGAATGTGTTTCTAGCCTCTCACTTAACCCTTACCAATTATATGGGCTTGGGAGCAGCATGGTGTAGTATGAGCCACACCATGGTTGATTTAAAGCACAAGCACTTAGTGTCAGTTTTTTTTTTTTTTTTTGACAAAGTATATGAGGCCTGCTAATATACTTTTGACAAAGTATATTAGCAGGCCTACATAACTTTGTTCTCAGAGGAAATCTCCCTTTCTTTATTAAAAAATTTATCTTATTGAATCAAGGGAGTCTTACTAGGTTCTGTGTTTAGTGTTATGCTATTTGTTGTCAGAGTTACTCAACAACAGAACAGCTTCTGTCAGTTAAAGTCAGCCCCATAGAGTAATGTCCTCTATGGGGCTGACTTTAATACAAGGTTCAGAGAGTGATAGTTTCATCTACACTCTTTCTGACAGACCTGACCAGAAAGAGTGTAGATGAAATTAACCCTGGTGTTAATTTTGGAGCACAAGCTCTTAGTACAACTGGAAGGATACCATCTGGGCTGGAGGACTTATTAGCATTAAGACTGTTATATATTTTCGGATGTCCTTCTGTCGAAAGATCTAAAGATGCATATTGAGGATAGTTTTGTGAAATAGTAGTGCCTTGTTCATCTAAGAAAGAAAGAATGAGAGAAGATTGATTTTGCCTTCTCTTTAGATGTTGCCATTATTCCATCAGGATATGAGGGAGAGGTGGAAACATAGTAGGGAAGAAGGACTTTTGTCCTTCTGTCCTTATTAGTTTGAGCCATTGAGTGTGTGTGCACGCGCACTGCATTTTTAGGTTGGAGTGCATATTTATAGATACTACAGATGTAGAAAAAATATAGAATTTTATTCAAAAACTTCGAATGCTTTGGCACATTTGTTAGAAAACCAAGGCATGGAGATTTTTAGTGGAATGGGGAATGAAGGCACTCATCATAGCAAGAATAATTTCATTTATTAGATCAGAGCAAGTGCATAAATCAAGAGAACAGATGCAATAATCTGAACATGGAAAAGAGGCATACAAATCTTGGTAGGTATCCCAGTTGGCACCATTTTGGTGCCAAAGGACATGTGGCTGAGATTGATTGGGAGAATGTGATCTGTAGAAAAAGAAACACATGGAAAAGTTTAGGTTATGGTCAGAGTTGCTAAGGGGAGAGCTAATGTCACTGTATTTGGTAGGATAACTGGTTAGGAAAATGTCCATGGTATTGGGAAAATAATAAGAATTATCTGGAATTCTGGTAGGTAGATAGGTTAACAGTTTATGGTAAATCATTACTGACAGCAGACAGCTCAGCTTCTCTTCTAGCTTGGTCTGTGAAATTAGAGAAAGTGCGCAACTTTGAATTGTGTGCATCAAACTTTCCAGAGAAGGTTATCTCACTCTTTGGGTAATTAATGCATGTTATCAGAGAGAATAATTAATCAAAGGAAGGTCTGTATAGCTGTCAAAATTAGGAGAGAAGTATATGTAAATAAAGTGAGGCAAGGAGATTTTGAGCCAGAGTAGATCATATAAGGGGGATTGCGAGTCTGATAACCTTAGGTATGGGATATTAGACCTGACAAAACTGTGTTATTTCACTCTTCTTATGAAAGACATCATTTCATAAGAATGTAAGGTTATTATGTAAGGTTAAAATGAGCCAGTCATAGAGGATGCCAGTTGAGATTTAGGGATGAATAAACATAGGTTTTGATATCAGTAAGTGGTGTGCATGTTGTTATTTGTATTAAGATTATGGATGTTGATGAAGTCTCTTTGGAAGTGGTTTTTACGTTGAATTTTGTTAGTTATTTTAGGGACTATATTTTTATTTTTATTTTTTGAAATTTTTTGTTGCCTTCTGATATTTAATCTTTTTTTATGATTTATGTTTTTTATGCTGCTGTTCATATTAGAATGTTGGAAAATTATATGGACTAATAGCATGCAGTAGGGATTGAAGAACTTACGGACAGGACTCACACAAAGGAGTGCCAAACTCCAATCCAAGCATGGCTTTGACAGTGCCCTCTGCAAGCTGCTGGTCTTGAACTCTCTCTCCAGACACAACCTGTAGAGTAAGAAACAACAGGGTTATTCAACATCTGATCAGGAATCCCCCCAAAGCGTTACCAGTGGATTCAGTCCCATGTACTATAATTATGCCTGGCTTGCAAAACTGCTTTACAAATGGAGGAAGCACTGGCTACCTGGTTCAATAATTATAGTGTGGAGGGCATGCTCAGCAAGGCCACTACTGGCACTGCATGTAAGAAGAAGGGGGAGGGGACATGGGATGAAACTTGGCAATAACAAAGGGGGTGCCAAACTCCAATCCAGGCATCACTTTGACAGTGCCCTCTGCAGGCTGCTGTTGCTTGAACTCTCTTGTCTCTCCCCAGGCACAACCTGCAGAGTAAGCAACTTCATGCCTCCAGTAAGTAGGGTGGTGGTGTTTCATCATGCAGCGATAAGTCATCCACCACCTAGAGGTCTAGTATCATTTCGTCCAACTAGAGAAGGCATGCTTTTAAAGTGGCAATACAATACTCATTTTTTCCAGAGTCTCATTTAAGGAAACGAATTTGAAGAAAAACTTTCAAGAAGATGAAATTGACTAGCTGGCGAAAGCTATTTATTACCCCCCCCCCCCTCTCTCTCTCTCTCTCTCTCTCTCTCTCTCTCACTCACACACACACACACACACAAACTCACAGCCTGCTGTCTGGTTATGCCAGTATTGAATTATCCAGGTTTTTAATGAATATCAAGAGAACTGAGGATATTCAGGGAGGATTCCAGTGCAGAGGAATCATGTCATAATAATTATGAAAATCAGTTGGTTAGTTGCATTTGGATGCATTTATATAATAGGATATAGTGAGAAGTTTAATTAGAGAGGCGATTTCATTAGATATATAAGTTAGTTTAGAGCATAGATGGATACAAGAATTAAAGGAGTTAAAACAAATTGTTAATGTTGAAATTATGTGGAATCAATGACATTCAGCAGTGGGGTATAGCAGTAGTTAATTTATGTAACTTCAGGGAAGAATGGGATAGATTTTATGTTTGAAAGATGGACTAGTTAAAATTTCTCTGATTATCTAGTTTAGCAGTATTTGAACATGTTGGTATTGTTGTGTTTTTCCCTCTCTCTGTATGTGCATGTACATAAAAATAGAAAAATTTAAAGTATAAAAAATGATGGGGGGGGGTGATGATGATAAAGGTATGAGTGAATAGGTCCAATTCAACCTATATGTGTGTGTGTGGTGAATTTCATGTTACACATATTGGTTCCACTGTAATCATTACCCAATATGTTTTTCACCTGATGTACATTTAGTTTTGAATATGGAGTGGTTTTCTTCTGGTTGCTCTGATCCCTCTCCCCTTCAGAAACATAAAAGCAATCTTAAATTCATGTGATAGGAGTCATATTTATACAGTCCATTTTAAATATGGGGGGGGGGAACTGAAAAGTTGTGATAAACACCTAGAGCAAAAATTATATTAAAGCAACTGTTATAACCACAAGAAAGAACATATCTTTTACCCCCCCCCCCCCATGTTTCATCATATATGAAGATATGTTAGAGGTTTTGAAGAAATTCAAAGACACAGAGGTGGGGGCCGTCATCAAGTTCTGAAGCAACAATTCAATTCAACAGCTCTGAAGAAATTACTGAAGGGAAAATGGCATGGGAAACTGAGCAGAGGTGTTTTGTTTTTTGTGCTTCAAGAAAAGTCTGAGATTCGCCAAACTTTGTGTGAGATTTTAGGGGACTGTGCCCCAGGATATCCAACAGTTGCCCGATTGGTGGCCGAGTTTAAAACTGGGCATCCTGAGGCAACATATGCCCCAGGTCTGTTAGACCTTCCATAGCGATCACAAACATCAATGCAGTGCATGCCATGATCTTTGATGATAGACGAATACCAGCCAAAAACAGTGCAAAGACTCTGGGGCTATCCAGGGAAAGAGTTCAGGTCATTATCCGCAACATATGAACATACAGAAGCTCTCACCAAATGTTCGAATGCTGACCAAAAGAGAGAATGTGTGCTGTCATCACAAGGGATTTTGGGTCATTTTGAGAAATCATGTGCAAATTTTTAGCTCATATTGTGACTGCTGATGAAACATGGCTTCATCACTATGAGCCAGAGACCAAACAACAGTCAATGGAGTGGAGACACGAAGTTTCTCCACAGCCAAAGAAGTTCCGAACCCAAAACTTCATCAGGGAAGGTTCTTCTCATTGTCTTTTGTGATATGGATGGTTTAATCCTTACCAAGTACCTTAAAAATGGTGAAACTGTTACAGTAGCAGTTTATTCTATAATAAATTTAATTTAATCCTTTATCCAAGTGTAAGCAAACAAAGTTTGCGCCTGAAGTATCTTCAGGACTGAGGCAACTCGTGGTAAAGGTGGAACAAGTACTCACCACTCCTTGTCTCAGTATCTCCCATAATGCAAAGCACATCTCCTTGCAGACATGTATAATGCTATGCATTAAAGGAAGGGCCACCACCACCCAGACCGGTTTCGACATTTATTTAGGTCTCATCAGTGGGAGCCAGACCCAGAGGTAGTGATACTAAGGCAGAAACAATGGAGAAGAAGACAAGACCTCAATAAAGGTCGAAACCAGTCTGGGTGGTGGCGGTTCCCTTAATGCATAGCATTATACATGTCTGCAAGGAGATGTGCTTTGCATTATGGGAGATACTGAGACAAGGAGTGATGAGAGCTTGGTCCACCTTTACCGCGAGTTGCCTCAGTCCTGAAGATACTTCAGGCGCAAACTTTGTTTGCTTTCACTTGGATAAAGGATTAAACTAAATTTATTATAGTCTAACCAAGTGGAAAAAATACTTCCAACATCTTTCTCTAAATCCAGAGTAATTTAATAATAAGGTGGTACACCTTTTGGCAACTCGTATAGGTAAATATGACTTCTCCTGCTTCTGCCTTAGTATCACCACTTTTGGGTCTGGCTCCCACTGACGAGACCCCAGTATGGTCAAAACTGGTTGGAAGAGTGGGTGATGAATGGCAATGCTGTAGCCCATGAAGTTTTAACTGAGGCTCAGCTGTTGCTGTCACCCAGAGCCTGAGTATGTGTGGGGGGAATGAATGGCAATGCTGTAGCCTGTGAAGTTAACTGAGGTACAGCTGTTGCTGTTATCTCTCAAATGAGCGGCTCTACTCGGTGGCAGGGGAGCCTGCCATGGTGTAGAGCCAATCGGTTCTCAGAGTTCTTCTCAGTGGCAGGGTGAGCCTGTTATTGAGGGGGAACAACGCTGAGTTTCTGAATTTTTGATCCTGTGGGTCGCTCATTATTGAGGGATCTCACGAGTTTTTGGAGAGGTTACCCCACACTTAAACAGGGCAACCAGTCTGGTGGCCCTTCCTTTAATGCATAGCATTATACATGTCTGCAAGGAGATGTGCTTTGCATTATGGGAGATACTGAGACAAGGAGTGATGAGAGCTTGGGCTGCCTTTACCATGAGTTGCCTCAGTCCTGAAGATACTTCAGGTGCAAACTTTGTTTGCTTACACTTGGATAAAGGATTAAACTAAATTTATTATAGTCTAACTAAGTGGAAAAAATACTTCCAACAGCAGTTTATTCAATGGCTCTGCAGGAATTGAAGGAGATACTGAAGTAAAAATGCTGCAAAAAACTGAGCAGAGGCATGTTGCTTTTGCAGGACAATGCACCTGCTTACACTGCTCATGAAACCCAACTTGATACACAGTGATACACAACTTTCAATTTCCTCCTCACCCACCTTATTCACCAGACCTGGCCCCATCTGACTATTTTCTATTCCCAAATTTTAAGAAACTTCAAAGGAACAAAATTTACCACAGATGATAAAGTCGTATCTGTAGCTGAGGACTGATTTGTGCAACAACGGAAAGACTTTTTTCTCAGAGGATTGCAGATGATGCAGCAGTATCGTAGCAAGTTAGATAACACTTTGTGTGGAATATGTAGAATAATGTGTAATTTACATGGTTCTACTTCGATTCCTTCATGGTGATTATCACAACTTTTCATCACACACACACTCATAAATCATGAATTCTGTGATTAATGGAATAAAAGTCCTTGCAATCCTAAGGACTTGTTACATTTATAGAGACATGTATGTTAGACATAGGATCACATTTTAAATAATGGCATCATACATGTAAGAAAAATCTACTAAACAGAATTCATTATTCCTATAGAAGGTTCTTTAGTAGAACTGGTAACATTTAAATTCTGAATACAAAAACAACTCATACAGCATCTGTATAATATCACAGCTATATAGTAGGAGGAAACACTAAATTAATTAAAAAAAAGTTAACAATTAACAGCAGTCACTCCTCAAAACTTAGAGACAGGCAAACTGTCTGTGTCTGTCTAATTAAGATTGAAGATACTGTGATGGGTAGTCTTATATCATTGGCTGATTGTTTTATGGACCATTTAGAGGATCGGATTTTTAAGGATTAGGCTGGTGCAGCCAAAATCTCTATAAGAATTATTGATTATACTTTTCATCGATGCTACTCCAACAGGAACCAACTTCTCATCTTCTTTTTTTCATTCCATCTATTTCTGTTCTTTAGAACTGTTTCTATGGCATCTTCCTTGCATTTCAAAATACTTATTAACAGATTCCTTCTTTCTCTTTAATCACTTGCACACATTCACCATTATTGTTGTGTTATAAGTTTTGTGACCTCTCACATGTGAGGTTAATATTAAAAAAAAAATAAGTAAAATGGTCCACAAGATAGTTTGAACATACCCTATAGCCAAGAAAAATTTTATAAGCTTAATAAAAAAAAAATGTATATAATGAAAGAAATTATGATAATTTATGTGATTAGTATTAATACTCCAGTTATCTTTGCATGTATCACACAGCTACAAATAATGTTTTTTAATGATATTTTGTATATAGCTGCAGATAAAGTGGATAGTGTTGAAACCATTAATGAAACACCTG
The DNA here is from genome assembly GCF_054136105.1 of Typopeltis vanoorti. Lineage (NCBI taxonomy): Eukaryota > Metazoa > Arthropoda > Arachnida > Uropygi > Thelyphonidae > Typopeltis > Typopeltis vanoorti. The sequence continues at coordinate 95,952,686 of NC_143565.1, forward strand.
AAGCAGATGAAGAAAAACCTGTTTCTCCTGAAGATGGCATTCCAAAACCTCGACCTCTTCATAAAACATGCTCCATATTTTTAAGAAATCTAGCTCCCACTATTACAAAGCAAGAGGTTGAAGCTGTAAGTATTTTGCCTATATGTATCAATATATTGTATAAAAGATGGAAAAAGCCCACACCAAAATTTAATTGGAATGACAAACACTTTAAATAGATCCTATGTTAACTAACATAGGATCTATTTAAATATTATCATAATTAAGATATACAATTAAAAGATTGACAGTGAAATTACAACTTTCTCAGTTTCATTGTCATTCTTTTAATTTTATGAGTTTTATACATTATATGTATAAGACTCATAAGTATGTGTATGTGTAAAAAAGTAACCACATGCTGAAGAAATTGACTGCAGTTTAAAAGTGGCTACCTCAGTGGATAATTTTAATAATTGGTAGTGATGGTGTTGCTGCTAAGCTATTGTTAAAATGTCACACAGGAATTTACATTCTCAAAAAATAATATGATCATGCCAGCAAAGTAGCTGTTTTTGAATTGCAGCCAACCAGCTTCCTATGTTACTAGGTTTACTTTTTTACATATGATTTTTTTAATGATGAGTTTTTTTAATGAAGTAGACAAGAGCAGCCAAGGAATAAATTACTAAAATAAACTGAATGTTTATTTTAGTAAAAAAGCAACCACTCCAAAAGTAAAGAACCCAGCTCTAACACCCTTGCTAACCACACTCTTGCCCATCTTCTATAGATGTCCCCTAGTTCTCCCACCACCAGTCCTGATCTCAAAAATATCCTCTGAATTAATCCTATAGAAACCTTTTAGCAGTTTGACTGTCTCAATCATATCTCCCCTTTTACGCCTATCAACTAATTTCTGCAACCCATAAATCTTGAACCTGTTCTCATAAGGTTCATTCCATAGACCTTCTATCATCTTGGTCACTCGCCTCTGGATCCTCTCCACCTCCTCTCCATCAAGAAGGAACCTAGGTGACCAAATCTGGGCACATTAGTCGAGATGAGGTCTTATTAAGGCTCAGTACAGAGGAACAATAACTTGCTTGTCTCTGCTCGTCAAAGTATTTTTCAACAACCAAGTGAGCTGATGAGCTGATTTAGCCACTTTTGCAATGTGCCCCTAAACTTCATCTCCCTATCCACCAGCACTCCCAAGTCCCTGGCCTCATCAATCTCCTGGAGTACAGTTCCATCAATGTGGTATACTGCTGCTAATCTTTTCATCCCAAATGCATAACCTTACATTTTGTCACATTAAATTGACATTCATTCTCCTTGGCCCAGAACTCCAATCTATCCAAATCATCCTGCAAGATTTTGACATCTTCTGTATTCACTATTGCCCTATCCAACTTTGCATCATCAGCGAACAAATGAACTGTTCCTCTTAAATCCTTCCCTATATCCTTAATGAACAAATTAAACAGCAGTGGTCCAAGAACGGAACCCTGCGGCACACCACTAGTCACAGGCCGTCTTTTGGACTCTACTACTAAATAAACTACTGTCTGATATCTCTCCATCAACCACCCACCTATCTATCTCACCAACCCTATATCCATTCCCATTTGTTGCAGTTTATGGATTAGCATTCCATGTGGTATCCTGTCAGAGGCCTTAGCCAGGTCCAGCAGCATCACTGTAAACCCATTATCCTTATCCAGTTCAGCTGTCACTGTGTTATAAAACTTGAGAAAGTTACTGAGGCATGATCTACCCTTCACAAAGCCATGCTGTCGCCCCCCCCCCCCCCCCCCCCCGTACAGTATCTCATTTTCATCAATCCATTCCTGTATTTTTCCCTTGACTACTTTCTCCAAGACCTTGACAATGACTCCTGATATGCTGATCGATCGGTAATTTGCAAAAGTAGTCTTAGATCCTCCTTTATGCAGTGGAACTATTTTCCCCTCTTTCCACACCTTCGGGACTAAACCAGACCCGAAACTCAGATTAAACAACATGGTCAAGGGCACTGATAATTCTTTAGCCACTTCACGTAAGACCCATGCTGGTATACTTTTCAATTCCACAGATGTATTCACATTAAGGTTCTGTAATAGACTATTCACCTCCACTTCATTCATCACAATTCCCGTATAAACTAATGGTTCCTTCTTTCAATGTCGCCACCTGGATGATATACTCTTGCAAAGTGCTCGCTTAGTAATTCCACTATATCGACTGATTCAGTGACTTCCTTACCATCGTCATTCCTTAAAATCATTCTGCTGTGTACAGTTTTTTTTTTTTTTTTGCTTGCAGCATATTGAAAGAACTGTTTGGGATTCTCTTTAGCATGCATGACTATTGTTCTTTCATAATCCACATTTGCTTTTTTTACCACAGTCATTACCCTTATGGCCTGCGCTTTATACTGTTCGTGTGCCTGCAGGTCACCTTTCTCTTTAAATTCCCTCCACAGTTGTTTCTTTTTTTACAGCTCAAGCTTAATGGTGTTATTCATCCATTTAACCCCTACTTGTTTTACTATTCGGACCCTATTTAATAATTGAATAAAATCTAGTTCCTTTCTCACATGTGTCTTCTCCTCCTTCCACTCATTTCATCAATTTGTTTATGTCCCTTCTTGTTCATCTATTCTGTCACCAGGTCTATAGCAGCACCCAACTGTATATTTTGTTCTGCCAGTTTCAATCTCACAAATAGCCTTTTCACTATCCTACAATACAACTTCAGTTCTCCTTGGCTGTAGTTCATCAGCTATCATCAATAACACTCCCCCCCCCCCCCCCAATTTTTATTCTCTCTGTCCCTCCTAAACACACTATAACCTACATACTCTATCCCACTAACTATATCATCTTCTGTCAGCCATGTTTCACTAATGCCAACAACCTGCTCTAGGAAGAGCCAACCAAGGCCAAAAATTCTTCCTTCTTGTTCTTAATACTCCTGGCATTAGTATACATGAAATGCAGAGGTCTCTTTATCCCACCCCTATTTTGATGCATTATTCTAACTATAACTATCCCATTCCAATTACTTGTCCTTAGTACTGGCTCGGGTACATTATATACGTTCTTACACTCAACTGTCTCACTGATGTCTGCATATCCACTCCTTTCCCCCCCCCCCCTTCTTGGTAGTTCTAGTTTCCCTGGTTCTGCATATCCATTTTCACTTCATTCAGCAACACTTTTTCCAGTCTCTGCACACCAAATCCATTCAAATGCAGGCCATCCATCTTGTATAAATCCACATGTCCAAGAATTCCACACCACACCGTCTGCATAACCTGCGCATAACATCATTTGCGATTATGGCCCTCCTTCTAAACTCCTCTCTGTCATACCACAGCAACAGACTTACCATCCTAACTCTGTCACTCTTTTCTTTCGCTGCCTTTAACAATACTTTCAAGTCCTCTCTCATAAAAAATTTATCCTTTCAATTCATTCGTGCCTGCCACAATTATCAATTCTTTCACCCTCTGTTTTTGCGCTCTAATACGCTCACTTACATCCTTAAATTTTGCACCTGGTAAGTACGATTTAGTTAAACTCCTATCTATCACACCTCTTAATAACGAGTCACCGTGCAACACTCTTTCCTTCATTTCTGAAACTCTCCCACTCTTACGCTTATTTTTCCTTTCAAACACTTGTTTATTTCTGTTAGCCGAGGCACTCTGGAAAGAGTTGTGCAGGTGCTCCAACTGCCGCTGCGCATTGTGTATTACTTAGCGTAACCTTGTGATCTCACTCCCTACAAATAATTCCTAATTTTTTTCATCATTTAAACCATTTTCTCTCTCTGTATAATTGCTTTCACTCTCCCTTTGATCACCGCTCTCATTGCCATCTTGTACAACATCGCAATTCCCTATCAAGCCACTATTTTCACTCACATTCTGGCTTTCTTCAACCACAACAATCTCACAACCTGACACATACATCAATTCCTCACTTTCTGCACAATCTCCCACCACTATCATTTTCCATCCAAACTCCAGCCTCTTTCGGGAAAGCATACATCCCACACATATCACCCTGGACAAACTCCCTCACATTAAAGTTTTTGAACAAAGGCGTAGTTTTGGACGCCATTGTTTTTTGTCGCATTGGCACCATGTGCTATTTCTATGAAACGTATCTTTAAAATACTAAGTTAAATAAAATGGAATTCACACCAAAATCACACAGACACAACAAGCTACCAAAAATAAACAATACTAAGATTTAAACCAATATTCCAATTTTCACTCAAAATTATACTTAGCTTTCGGGAGCTCTCTGAAAACACTGCTTTGTAAATTCACCAGGATCATTCATCTGAAGTCTTATTCAAACAGCAAATTGTTGACTAATGTAACTGTAAGATGTCTTCTAGGAAGTGACCTTTCCCTTCTGTTTAGGCTGAATTTTTCAAAAGGTCTTTTTCAAAGTGAGCAACATTCCAGAATTTGTTGAAATCAGTTGAATGGTGTAAATTGCAGAATTGCCTATAGGGAAACTGACTTCTTTGCTACAATCCTCCCATTCATTATAGTCCAGTTAGATTGAATTCTTCAGAATACCTTAATGTTAGGAACAGCATATACCAAATTTGTTTGAAATTGGTTCAGTAATGCAATCCATCCTCATTGTTGTCCAGCTGAACTGAAATTCTCATTAGGCCTCTTCATCAAAATAAGAATAAGTATGCTCTAAATTTGGACAGAATCAATCGAATAATGCACCCTGCTGCTGAGGAACAAAATGAAGTTTTCTTCGTTTTCTGCATGCTACGTTATTCAACTTGGGACTTTTTTTGATATTGTTGTTAACTGGACATAACTCTGGATTTAGCAGAATTTGTAATATTGAATATGTTGGTTAAATAAAAGTGATCATTCAGTAATTTTGAAATTCGAATTGGTATGACAGCATGTCAGATTTTGATCCTAATGATTCTAATAATAATTTCTGTTTATAGTTTAAGTCATTACCCTGTACAATTTGGTTTGCAAGTCCCAGATTTTCAACCTGCCCTTGTTTGTTCAACAGCCTGGTGAAAATATCTAATATGGGTGCATGCACCATAAAAAAGCTTGAGGATTAGATATCAAAGGAATAGATGTGGTTAAAATTAATTAGAGAATTAGCATGTTGACATAATTGATGTTACTGAGACAAAGAAGACAAAAAAAAAAACATATCAGATAACACTAAATAATAACTTGAAAAGTGTTATGTTTTGGCAGGGAAGGGAAGGAATATATAGTAGTTATCACTGAAGAGGAAGATAATGGTTTTGAATCACGAGGTTTTAATTAGAAGATGGGAACAAATATCAGAAGAGAAATTAGTAAGATTTTTTTTTTTTTTTTTTGTACCTGCGCCACAAAAAGTTCTAATACGGAATTTTTCTTTCTAAGAAGTCATTAGAGAAGATATCTGACATAAAGGAAAAGCTGGATCTTGATAGAGATATGAACTACAAATTACTAAAATGAATATCAGAAGTATAGAAACTTTTATGAAAACAGAAAAGCTGATCACACTAAGTGCATTCTGGATTTCTATTAAGGACATGGCCTAGTTAGTCATTATTGACTATTATTTTTGATAGTGATCTGCACACTCTAGGATAAAAGAATATATGGGGATTTATACTATAAAATAATGACTGTTTAGTTTAGAATAAAAATTAATAACATACTTTTGTGATAAGGCTGCTTCTATGTTGGATGTTCATAATAGTATTTTTAGTAAGGATATTAACAATGTAGAATATATATATATATTAATTCAAATTGAATTAATACTTCCAGTATTTTGGCTAAGTCAAATGGCATACAAACTGGATAAGTGACAATGAAAAAGGACAACCCAAAATGGGCCTGATTCTCCTCACTAATGACTGCTTCCCAAATTTGAGGCAGTTTCATGCACTCAAATTTTTTGAGGTTTAGATAGTTCCTTAAAGCTGAAGTAGATTCCAGGAATAGAATTACAAGTATGAAAATTTGTTACAGGAATAAATTCTCATATTTGTAATTGCTGCATTGAAGAAAGGTAGTCTCTTTCCATTATACTCTGTAGTGGTTGCTGAAGCTTGATCTGCAAGTCCTGAGTGGCAATGATGGGTGGAACCAGGTGCAGTCCTTTTTCTCAGTGATGCCGATGTTGGCTGTTTTCTGCCTGTAGGACAGAAGACAGTCATAGTAGGACAGCTTACAAGGCAGGTCTTGGGAATGTGACTAATCTCTGGGAGAGTAGATAAGGGATGCCAATTTTTTGTTTTGTTTTATTTTATTTAATGGCTGTAAATGGTTTCAAAACCTTGTAACCACTTTTTTAAGGATTTTTTTGGTATTTTTAAGAATTTTTATTAGTTCTTCAGATGTGTGTCCTAAATATATGGGATGATAAGAAATTTAATGTAGTTTATGTTTTGTAGGGTGGGGATGTAGTTTCGAGGTTTAATATTTGGATTTGGTGGAGATTGTAGCCATTAGCTGAGAAGGTCTACTTAAGGATCATTAAACCTGCTTTCCTCTGGACTACCAACACACACACACAGTTCACAACTCTTCACAAACTCCTTCAAAAAGTCACCTCTTGATATGTGGAAATTACCAAAATATAAACTAAAATTACATTCATTATCCTCTCCTCCATATATACAAGCCATCAAAAATCCAAAACTACACATAACGGCCACTGAATTAGAAACTTTTATGCAGATGTATGTAAACGTTACTTATGCAACATATATGCAAAATACTTGGTCACATGCATCACTACATGTACTAGGCAACTATTTAAGAATGCTGCTGGTTAGCAATCGTCAGCAGTGTTGATCACAATGGGAAAAACAAAGGATCTTTTGGAATTCGATAAAGGGTTTATTGTGGGTGCCCAGCTGTCTGGAGTCATAATTTTGAAAACAGGAGAGCTGACTGGTTTCTCAAAAAGTGAGATACCTTGGGCTTAATCAGTGGAAAAATAACACACATTTTTTGTCTAAGAGGCATAACTGTGGTCTTAAGACACTGTGTCAGGAATAAAATTGCTGTTGTCTGAGAAGACAGAACTTCTTGTGGTCAGCAATTGACCAAAGGATTAAATGAAGGCTGTTCCCGATTGATATCTCACTGAACTATGCACAGGGAAATGAAGACAATTGGTACTGGCAGTAACATACCTATATGGAAACAACTGATTTATGCAAAGAACCAGAAAGTTTGTCTACGCAGATGTCAGTAACACCATGACTGGACACTGGAAGACTGGAAAAAAAAGTCATGGTCTGACGAGTCATGATACACTTGGTTCTGCAGCAACGGTAGGCAGAGAGTTTGGCAGGAGTAGTCCCATGAAGAAATGAACCCAGCTTGCACTGTAAACATAACTCGAGGTTCTGGAGGTGGTGTCATGGTCTAGGGCATGTTCCGTTGGTACAGAATTGCCGGAAGGTTGGGTGTGAACCACATTGAGAATGTATGGGATGTTAAAAAAACAGATCTGGAAGCAAAGTCTCTTCTGTGAAATCTGAGCCAGTTAATGAACCGTTTGTGAATGGCTGGTATGTTGTAGACATAGATGCAATTCAACACCTTGTGGAAAATATGCCAAACCATATATCTGCTGTAATTCAGGCTAAAGGATGTCCAACATGATATTAAATAATTTTCTAATCTCTAAATTTCTAATTACAGGCAAAGACTGAAAATAGGCAGAAACATTGAAAATATCAGCTGTATGGTGAATGGAGAACCTGTAGAACAAGTAAAACATTTCCGCTACTTAAGCACAATTCTTAGTGAAGATGGTAAATTAAATATGGAAATAGACAACAGAAACAATAAAGCTTGTATGGTAGGAAGTCAACTGAATAAATTTATACGGAATAAGAGAGAAATTGATCAAACACTAAATTAGCTATATACAAGACAGTGTTCAAACCAATTTTAACCTATGGATCTGAGAGCTGGGTTAGAAATAAAACACTTGACCAAAGACTGAGAGTCCTGAGAAAGATTAGGGGCATGAAGATGGCATCCATGGCAATATCATATTGAAAAGGAGGATATTAGGAAAGAACTTGGCATTGTTAGTCCAGGAATGTGTTTACAGAGCTAATCTCAGGTGGTATGGTCACTTAAACAGAATGGAGAGGAAAGATTGAGCAGGAAAAAGACCCAGAAGAAGAACAAGATGTAGTTGGATTGATACAGTAAAAAATGCCTTAGATGTACACCCCTTGAGGGTACACGTCAGGAATTTGATGATGATGAAATTTCTAATTCAGTTACCAGTCTGCATAAATGTGCTATTATTCTAAATTGTGGATGGCATCGATTCAACCCCACATACAGATTCGCCAAACACTTACTTAAAGTGATCTCTCAGCTGGCAACACCTTTTCACATATTAAAAAAACTCTGCCCAACTTTATGTCCATTGTAAAGAACCTCGCTCTCCACCACTTTGATATAACGGTGAGTTTTGATGTATCCTCTCTATTATTCAAGAAAGAGAGATGTCAGATCTGTGTTCTCCTTAAAGACTCCTTGGGTCTTATCCAAGCAGAATTTCTTTTCCATATCTCAGCTTGTTTCACTTTATTGTGAACTCAGAATACTTCATTTTGAAGGAAATTAACAAATAGAGCAAACAGCTTTGCTCTCCAATTTACCCCCCCCCCCCTTCTTAATAGAGATCTTTGATGAGCAACCCCTAAACTTCACCTTGCACAGGCTAACTTTTTTCTATTTGGCCACACAGCTGATGTACTAAACAACCAACTTCTCAGGATCCATTTCACCTTAGAAACAGTCTCTTCTTCCTTGATTACAAGCCATCCTGATTGATCCCTGGCATTCTCAGTTTACAGAAAACCCATACACACAGGTACATACATTCACTGTCACTCCCAGCAGTATGGGATTATACAATATGACAAAAGTGACTTGTTTCAATAATAATGCTCAGGTGAACTCAACCACATTCAAGATATTTTAGCCAATGGCTACAAAAAAAAAAAAAAAAATTGGCCCCAAATCACACTCACTTTCCCTATTCTCCCCCATCCCCCAGAATAGAAACTACACCAAATCTATTACCGTATTCATATATCTGGGGTATACTTCATCATATATTTCAGCCTCTATGTACTTCACATCAGATAGCCTCAGACTCACTGCTACATGGGACATTATTACTATTATTGCTTTCATCTAGACTCAGCAGATATCATATCTGATGAGCCCCCTATCCTATCTTTTCTAAATATACTATGCCCTTTAAAGTCGATCCCAGTTACAACATTTGAACTTGATAGACAAGTTTTGCAAATGTCAACAATCTTGGCCACAGCATATTCACCAAGGCGACAAACTCAAACCCCTTTGTATTTTATGCTCCTGGCATTTGTGTATAGACATAACAAATTACCACTTGGTTTTATCTACTTAAATGTACAGTCTGCTTGACCCAGTGTTGGGAACTTTCTCTTTCCCTCCCCAGATGCAACCAAAAGGTCTGAACCCGACGTTTGGACCTTTTGAGTGTACATTTTCACCCCTTCGCCTGATATATAACCATGCTCAATGGCATTCATATCATTATCACGTTTGCATGCTGTAGCTAAACTTACATGCACATTCTCCCTCATTCTTGCCGTGAAGATCTGGCTTCCGTGATGCTGCATTTGGTCTGACCCAAATAATAATATCTGCAGGCTCCTGATGTCAAATCCATTCAATTATAGACCATCCCTCTTATTCAAGTCTTATTCAAAGTTAAGCCCAGTTATATTTTCCTGATCACTTCTGTCAAAAATGTCTTCACAATTTTTTAATTTTTAATCAGTAGTACCAAGAATCAAAAGAGATGGAAACAGATTTTTAAAAATATTATAGCTAGGAATTTTATCAGAAACCATCACTGTTAAATTAATATGATAAAGTATGCAACTATTCTAATTTCAATACACAAGAAGAGTGGATTCTGAAAATTTTGATTAGAGTCACTTATAAATACATAAGGGACATTGAGTAAACAAAAGCAGTAGTTTAATGTCATCTGACAAAACAAAAATCATTTTACATAGCTGTTATACACAGATGTGTACAACAGATGTGTGATTCCCTAATCCACCACAGTCGTTGAGCTGACTACGGTTGATTAGGGAATCACAATGACTGGACAGGTTCACAGTCGTTGAGCTGACTGTGAACCGTCCAGTTGACGACTCAATAATAAATGATGAATATCACCCAAAAATTTGGTATGAATCAAAGATTATGGCCTTACCAAAACCAAGTCAATTGGCCCTAACCCTAACTACTCCCCTATAACATTGTTCTGCACTTCTTACAAACTTTTTGAAAGAATTATCCTTTCTAGGATTCCTAAGTCCGCGCGGTTAGCCTAGTGGCTATGCGCTTTGCAACCATATGCCTGGGGAAGGAGTGTCCTAGGTTCGATTCCCGTCGGTGACGTGAAGAGCTGAAGGATCTTCCTCAGCCATAGCCAAGTTAGCCAGTCTTGGGCGTGGACAGCAGGGTTTTTTCCCCCAGTTTATTCTGGGGTTTTTCATCCTGCAAAGCAGGCAAACTGGCCTTGAGAACTCAACACTACAGGCCATAGGATACACCGGGGCATAAGGCTGACCACCTTATCCTGTAAACGGAGTGAGGTCCGATGATCAATGGACCCTCGACACCGCAAGGTAAAAGAGGGTATAAGGATGATGAGATGAGATGAGGATTCCTCCAAAAATACAAGCCACATTACACAGTGAATTTAGAATGGTATTTCCTTGCTTTCACAAACCACACAGAAGCTGGATACCAAAAGAGTTTAAAAACAGACACTGCCTTCATAGTATTTATCACTGTATGCAAGAAAGGATTACCATAGAAAGCAGCCAAAATAATGAACTGCAAAAAAACTAAAACTGCTAGAACAAATGCTCTCCAATAGGAAAATAAAGGTTCATCTAAATTCAAATAAAGCAGGAAATTTATCCTACTTGATGGACTGCCTCAAGGATCAGTTCTCACACTTGCCCTATTCAACTTGTGCACAAGTGTCATCCCTCCAACAACCAGTTGAAAGTTTATCTATGCTGATCATGTAGCAATTGCCACCCAAGCCACTATCTTCCAAGGTCTTGAGGAAATAAAATACTGAGCAAAGATCTGAGTTCACTGCTGAAACCTGGGGATTATCTCCTCATCCCAGCAAAACTATTGTTTCATCTTTCCACCTAAATAACCACAAGTCTAATAGAAAACTAAAAATAAACTTTGCAACAGG